>NC_137191.1:35263114-35365614 GCF_960531495.2 Zeus faber | reverse complement strand
CCCTCATCCCTCCATCTCCATCCTTCCCTCTCCATCCCTCCATCTCCGTCCCTCGTTCTCCCTCTCCATCTCTGTCTCCATCCCTCATCCCTCCATCTCCATCCTTCCGTCCAGGAAGCCCCTTCCTCTCCCCCCCGGTCCCGTGGAAGATGGCCGCCGTGACAGCACCTGCGTGGCCGTGGTCTGGCTCTCCTTGGCGTTGCCGTCGTTCAGGATGTCGGTGGCACCGTTCAGATGCTTCTGGCGTCTGCTCCAGGTTCCGCCGTGATCCCTCCACTTTGTAAATAGTGTTTGTGGCCCCGTCATGTCAACCAAGCCTCGCTCCCCTTCTCTCACGCATAAATATAGATTTATTTATTGTGTCTATTTTTATTTATTTATTTTAAATTTTTTTGGACAGCAAGCGCCGCTTTGCGTGCAGCGTTTCAGAGTTAGGTGTGTGTGTGTGTGTGTGTTGTTTTTTCTCTGTCTCCGTGTCGTTGACGCTCCCAGCATGCACCGCTGTTTCCGGGAATGGGAACTTATCGCTTGTGTTTATTGGGACGGACGCCAGCCGACTGTAGTTACACTGAGCGCTCCACCAGCCTGCTGTGTGTAGTTATTCCGTCTGGTGTGTGCGTGTGTGTGTGTGCGTGTGTGTGTGTGTGTGTGTGTGTGTGCGTGTGTGTGTGTGTGTGTGTGTGTGTGTGTGTGTGTGTGTGTGGAATCCTTCAGACTTGTACATTCAAGAGGCTGCCCCCCCACCTCCTCGTTACCATGGTGATCTCATTGTCCTGACAGTGGGGAGTCCCTCCCCATGGGTGACCCACGTCGGGCGCTCCTAGTTTTTTTTTTTCTGGTTGGCGAATACTGGGTGGGTGGCTTCTGCCGACGCGAGGGCGTGGCTCCGGTTCGACCCCGGGCGGAGCAAACGCACTGTGAGCGCAGGGGGCCAGCGCTGCGACCGGGCTGAAACACTCGGGCACTCGGCCTCGCCGAGCGGGGGGTGCACCGCCTGGACCCGCTCGGCCCGTTTTGGGCGTTTGGCCCGCTCGACCCAGTCGGCCCGTTTGGCCCCTTTGTCCCGTTTGGCCCACTTGACCCGTTTGGCCCCTTTGTCCCGTTTGGCCCACTTGACCCGTTTGGCCCCTTTGTCCCGTTTGGCCCACTTGACCCGTTTGGCCCACTAAGCCTGTTTGACCCGCTCCACCCACTTGACCCGCACGGCCACACCTCGATTCCAAAGGCCCCCCCCCCCCAGAAAAAAACAAGAAAAAAAAAGGAGAATCTTCAATGGAGATATACAGCTACTTCTTAGAAAGACCAAATTGTGTTCTATCTTTTCCTCCAGCTTTCTGTTTGCGTAGTTGTGGCGTCGGCGCATCTTTTGATCTTTTGGCCGGTGCGCGGTTTCTACCCGGTAACTACAACGGGAGGAGCCAACCGTGGGCTGGAGCCAGGGACTGTCACTCCCTGCTCCAACCTCGTCCTGCAGCTGTGACTCTCTCTCTCTCTCCCTCCCTCCCTCCTTCCTTACCTCCATCTCTCTCTCTCTCCCTCCCTCCTTCCTTACCTCCATCTCTCTCCCTCTCTCTCCCTCTCTCCCTCCCTCCCTCCCTCTATTTCTCGCTCACCCTCTCCCTCTCTCTCTGTTCAGACTCGGGTGCCGCCAACCAATTAATTATTCCTGTGTTCATAGCGAGGAAATATTTGCAGATATGTTGTGGTCACCATGGTAACAGAAAGTGGTAGCGGTAGATGTGCGTGCTAGCCCCCGCTGGACTTGGACCTTGTGCAAAATGTTTTGATGTTGAGTGGCGTGGTGCCATGTCTGTGAAAGGCCCAATAAAAAGTGTCTGGTACAAACGTTCACTTTTTTTTTGGGGGGGGGGGGGGGGGGGGGGGGGTCTGATCATAGGCACAACATGATGTTTTGGATCCGAAATATTACCATTTCAGCAAGACTCTCACTACATACTACACTACTACATACTGAATAGTAATAATAATAATAATAATATATTTATATAGCACCTTTAAAAACACAGTTTGTGTGTGTGTTCAAACAGGAATTTAATTCATTCATTAAAGTGAAAAAGCGGATAGTAGATAAATACAATATGATAATAACAAATGGAAATAAAAAAGGAAAATTTATATATAAATAAAAGATGATAATAATCTTCTTTGGGCTGCTCCCATTAGGGGTCGCCACAGCGGATCGTCTGCCTCCAATACCCTGTGTAAAAGATGATAATGATAAATAGAAACAAAAAAGGGGAAAATAAAAAAATAAATACAATATTATAATAAGAAATATGAATAAAAGGGAAATAAAAAAATAAATTCTATATGATAATAAGAAATAGATATATAATAAGGGACATTTAATAAATAAATAAATACTATATGATTATAAGAAATTAATATAAAAAGGAAAATAATAAATAAATACAATATGATAATAACAAATAGATATAAAAAGAGAAAATATATTAATACAATATGATAAGAATTAGAAATTATCAAGGAAATAAAATAAATTTTCATTTTCAAATATGATCATAATAAACATAAATAAAAGGGAAAATAAATACAACATGATAATAAGAAATACAAATAAAAAGGAAAAAATAAATAAATACAATACGATAATCAGAAATAGAACTAAAAAGGAATAAATAAGTAAAATATAAAACAGATTAAGAAAGGGGGCGACATCACATTGAAGCAGACCTATAAAAATGGGTTTTGAGAAGCGATTTAAAAGAAGCCACAGACCCAGCCAGCACTGTCTCCTCAGCAATGACTAAAGAATGATTTAGGAGACAGACATCGGGGGGGGGCTGACTTTTTGGTAAAAATAGAAGGAAAGATCAACCTCTTCTGGTCAACTGTGCATTTCACACAAACTCCTCCTGGTGGTTTTTTCCATCGTTTGTTTTTCATTCATTCTTAATTCATTCTCATCGTCAATGTACAGTATGTGTGTTTTTAAAGGAAGAGAAGAATCTGGCCTTTTGTAGATAGATAGATAGATAGACAGACAGACAGACAGGCAAGCAGACAGATAGGCAGACTGGCTGACCTCTTATAACCTCCACTGACCCCTACTGATCTCTAGTAACCTCTACTGACCCCTACTAAACTCTAATAACCTCTACTGACTCCTACTGACCTGTAATAATAACTGCTACTGACCCATACTAACCTCTAAAAACCTCTACTGACTCCTATTTATTTCTACTGACCTCTACTGATCCCTAATGACCTCTACTGACCCCTACTGACCTTTACAGACTTGTACTGACCTCTAATAACTGATGAGCTAATGACGTCTACTGACCTGACATCTAATGACTACTAATGATCTCTAATGACCTCAACTGACATCTAATGACCATACAAACCTATAATGACCTAAACACAGCTCTACTGACTGTAGTCATATGACCTCTAATGTCCTCTAATGTCCACTACTGACCTCTTTTGACCTCTAATGGCATCTACTGACGATACAGTAGATGTCATTAGAGATATTCCGACCTATACAGACCTCTAATGACCTATTCTGACTGCTGACCTCTACTGACTCTACAGACTCCCGCCTTTCATCACGACTATTACATTTCACTGCATATATATGTATGAAAGTATGTACAGTATATGTATGTGACGAATAAACCTCTTGAATCTTGACTAAAGACCAATCTCTTCCGACGACACCCGGGGACCCCTTGCACTGACCTGCACATCCTCGTGAGGACCTCTTACCCCTTGGCTTTCTAACTTACGTTCCGAAATGTCTGAGTCGACTGGTGCTGCTTGTTGCTATGGAGAAGGTTTAGCTGTGCCTGTGATATACCTGTACAATGTGGGTGAAACAGGTACATATTGTATGACGCCATGTGAGGGGAACACAGTTTTTTATTAAGAAAGAGAAAATAAATGTCTGGTAAACAGCAGCCCTGGGACAGAGGTTGCTTTTCATAGAGGCTCCATTCAGATCCAGCAGAGCGTCAGTAAAGACAATATACATGTACTGTACTATAACTCTACTGTATATACATGTACTATATGAAACCTGTACTACACAATACCTATAGTATACCTGTTGTTTATACATGTACTATACAATACCTGTACTACACTATACATGTACTGTTTTATATCTGTACTGTACCATACCTGTACTGTACTATACCTGTACTGTATTGTGGCAGTTTCTCCTACCACGCGCCACCCAATTGGCGTTTTCAGGGACCTCTGGCCCAGAGACACAGACGGCTGGGTTGTAGACAACAGTTTAGTGGTGGCACAGGGGCGCAGTGCATTGCACTTCTTCTTGTTGTTCTTTTTCTTCTAGTGGGCCAGTTGGATGAAGCTCAGGAGCAGATAGACATGTGTCATGACAGGGCTCCCCTCCTGAGTGAGTGTGGGGACGGGGGTTTTGCCTGCTGCTCGTTAGACCAACCAACGAGCAACAGGCGTGCAGCCACACCGATCCCAATCACCTAGATCCAGGTCAGGAGTGGCTGCTCCAACCACACCATCCCCACACCACATGTATATTCATGTACTGTACAATACCTGAACTGTACTATACCTGTATTGTATACACATGTACTGTCCTTACCAGTACTGTACAATACCTCTACTGGTCTTTAACTGTACTGTGCAATACCTGTACTGTATCATACCTTCTCTCTTTCGTATATCATCAGATGGCCAACTCAGTGTCATGTAGCCATGCCCTCGTCTCCGGTCCTAGGTCAAAAAGGCCAGCTTCTGAGGGTGGGCTGTATAGGGGGCAGCTGGTGATTATGTGCTCGGCAGTCTGTTCAGGTTCGCCACACTCGCATGACGCACTGTCGGATGGCCCCACTTCTTTAGAGATGACTTGAGGCGTCCGACGCCAGTACGCAGGCGGGGCAGCGAGGTCCATAGGTGGCGTGGCATGTCTTCTCCTTTTACACCTCCTCCTGGATCCCGGATGTATAGTTGGATGCGGGAGGGCGCAGCTGTCTCCCATGATTGTCTCCAGGATGCTGCCAGCCAGGCGTCCTTGGACAAGTCGTCAGGGATCGACTGTAGCATCTCTTGTGCTGCCTTGTTGTAGGGATGGCGAGACTTGAGCCTGCATGGTGGTGCGGGTGTTGTTGTGGCTTTGTGCAGGATGTGCCAGTGGTTCTTCTGGGCTTTTCTTGCCAGGGTGAGGGTAGCCGCTTCCCGTCCGAGACTGGGTGGGGCGATACCAGCTAGGACTGGCAGGTAGGACACAGGGGTGGGTTTCAGACAACCAGTTACTATCCGGAGGGCGCTGTTGATGACAGTATCCACCTTGTTCGCATGTGGACTTCTGCTCCAGGCAGGGGCACAGTATTCCGCTACGGGTAGGACCAGGGCTTGCGTGGATATGCGTAGGGTCTGGGGGGAAGCTCCCCAAGTCAAGCCTGCAAGGCGGCGGATGAGCGCTGCAGACACTGTTTTGCCCATGCTGAGCTGAAGGTGCCACTTCTGGAGGTAGTCTGCCAGGATGCCCATGTCTCGGTTGAGGCCTTCTTCCATAGTCTTCCATGTTGGGCATCGAAGCATGATGGCCAGGTCGTCCGCATAGCCGTACTTCTTGGATGTTGTGTCTGGCAGGTCGTGAATATAGATGTTAAATAACATTGGTGAGAGGACAGAGCCTTGCGGGACACCGTTCTTCAGCCTTCTGAGCCTGCTGGTCTGGCCATCGCTGGTTTGTAGGATGAAGCTATGGTTAGATAGCATCTCCATGATAAATCTCACCATGTGCCGGTCCGGGATTGTTCTCAACAGTTTCAGGTGTAGTCCACGGTGCCACACGGTGTCATAAGTGGCTGTCAGGTCCAGGAATACTACTCCAGCTTTCTCATTATCTTGGAAGCTGTCCTCACCTCCTGGGTGAGTAGCGTTACCTGGTCCACCGTTGACCTGCCTCTGCGGAAGCCGGCTTGTTCTGGTGGGAGTTGAGGGTCCACCACTGGCTCAATGCGGCTGTGGATCAGCCTCTTTAGAATTTTGTATGGGACACAGAGCAGGGATATGGGCCTGTAGGACTTCGGGTCTTCGGCGGGTTTGTTCGGCTTTGGCAAGGCTATGACGGGAGCACGGCGCCAGGTCTTTGGGAGCTTGGACCTCCGGAAGCATGATGAGAAGAATGTGCGTAGCCATTGAGATGTTCTTTCACTTTGGTGCATGACAAACTCTGGGTGGATATTGTCTCGACCTGGTGATTTGCCCAGCTTCAGTTTTTTGATTGCTGCCTTTAGCTCGGCTGCTGTGAAGTCTCCTGAGAGATTAGCATCAGCGCTGGCTGCCCTGGAGAGGGATGATACCTCACACGATGTCAGTCGTGCAAAGTATCATACCTTCACTTACATTAATAGTACAGTACAGGTATTGTATGTACTATTAAGGTATTGACCAGTACTGTACTTTTAATGCACTGTACAATGCCTGTACTGTACTATAACTGCACTGTACTATATAATTATTGTACTGGACTGTACTATACCTTTACTGTATAATATATATACTGCAAAATACATGTACTGTACTATACAAGTACTATACTATATAATGTATGTACTGTACTATACCTGTACTATACTTTACAATGCCTGTACTGTACCCATTACCTGTCCTGTACTGTACTATACAATACATGTACTGTACTATAACTGTATTGTACAATGCCTGCACTGCACCAAAGCTGTACGGTACTATACAATACCTGTACTGTACTACACAATGCATGCACTGTACTCTACTGTAGAATGCATGTACTGTAAAATACATGTACTGCACCATACATGTACTGTACTATATAATGCATGTACTGTACTATAACTGTACCTACAATACATGCACTGTATAGTATACAGTACATGTATACAATACATGTACTGGACAATGCCTGTTCTGAACTATACAATACATGTACTGTATTTTACATGTACTGTACTGTAAAATGCCTGTATGGCACTATACATGTCCTGTACAATGCATGCACTGTACTGTAAAATACCTGTACTGTACAATACATGTATTGTACCTGTACTGTACAATACCTGTACTGTACGATTCAATGCATGTACTGTGCAATGTCTGTACTGTATAATACAATACCTGCACTGTACAATGCACATACTGTATGACACAATGTGTACTGTACAATGCTTTTACTGTTCTATACAATGCCTGCACTGTACAATGCCTGTACTGTTCTATACGATACGTGTACTGTATAATACCTGTACTGTACTACACAATATGTGTACTGTACAATGCCGGTACTGCACTATACAACATGTGTACTGCACAATACAATGCCTGTCCTATACTATACAATACGTGTAGAGTACAATACCTGCACTGTACAATGCCTGTACTGTACAATACAATATGTGTACTGTACAATGCCTGTACTGTAAAAGTGCATTCAAACTCCTCTGTTGTGTCTCCTTGATGCTTCATAGAAGAGCTTTGTTTGATCCAGCACCAACCTTGAAGCTCTGTCATCAGAAAAACCTTAAAACCGCTACAGCTTATGGTTACATGTGTTGGAATGTGTGTGGTGATGTGGCAACGTATGCTCTACTTCAACCCAAGATCACTTTGCCTTCAAGTGGTCACCCCGAAGATTGTTTTGTTTAAACATCTCACATTCGATCATTGTTAAGATCGAGCGAGGGAGCGTCCAGAGGAACCATTCAATGTATTTTCGTTCTGCATGATTCCTCGAAGCATGCTCCCCTCCGAGCGATCAGCTCCGTGGGGTTGCACAGGCCGGAGCGGGAGCTTTGTCCTCTCTGGGGACCCGTAGTCGGCCCCACCGGCAGCAGCCGCCCGCCGGTTCCACCGCCCGCTCGGGAAGGTACTGTACTGTACGATACTAAGCAGCTTCACCTGTTGTTTACCTGCTGCGAGGCCAAGGTGCGCCGTCAAAGGAACACGCGGCTTCCGGGTGTTTTCAGAGGCCAAACGAGAAACCACCACGCAGCACAAACCGGAAACATTCAAAAGATGGGGGATGGGGATGGTAGCTCAGGCGGTAGAGCTGGTGGTCTAGTGATCTAAAGGTTGCTGGTTGGATCCCAGGCTCCTCCTGCTAGCATGCTGTAGTGTCCTTGAGCAAGACACTTAACCCCTAATTGCTCCTGATGGCTGCGTCCGTCGGTGTTTGAACAATTGTAAGTCGCTTTGGATAAAAGCGTCTGATCAATGACTAAATGTAAATGTAAAAGATGATCCTGCTCCGGAGAGGAAACAGTTTGGCCCTGGGGCCGGCGCTGAGCGGTTGGGACTGACAAAAACTCCATTATACTGTGGGTGCAGAAATGATCAAATAGGCCAGGCGCCGCCGTCAATCCCTGGTAAAAAATAAGGAAAAAAAAAAAGTTGTGTTTGACCTACAGAATTGGAAACGTGGTCTGTGGCTTTTTTTTTCTTCATCATTTTACCGTGAATCAACTGATATCTGCATGGGATTTCGTATTCGTCATTTTGCTGGAGACCCCCGGAACCTCTTCAAGGAGCCCTGTTTAGAAATTAAAGCATGATCCGCCGCTCGTGGCTTGGCCAAAAATGATATTGGAGATGAACAACTATTCAAATTCGGGCAACTGTGCATTTTGCTGCGTGTTTTATTGCATCTTCCATACATTTATTTGTGCGTGTTTTGCAGCATTTCAACTAGTTAAATAATAATAAATAAATACAACTTTGAGTTGGCCTGAATGAAAGTGCGTTTTAAGTGGATCATCTGTCTTCTGCTCCGTTACACGTGGAACCCCCCGATAATAATAATAATAATAATAATAATAATAATAATAATAATAATATTAATAATATTAGAAATATTAATAATAATAAGTGAATCCGCGTCGGGGTTATTATTTTTAATTTTTTTAATTTTTGCCGCTTCCGGTGGAAACGAAAGCCCGGCGCGCGCGGGGTCTCAAGCGAGGCGAGTTCAGCGGGTTCTCGCGCCAAAAACGAGCCCCCCTCCCCTCCCCGGACCGGACCGGACCGGACCGGACCGGACCGGACCGGACCGGACCGGACCGCACCGCCGCCGCCGCCGCCGCCGGTCGGAGACAAGCCCGTCGCGGAAGCCACCGGGTCGCCGCGGGGCGGACGACGGCCTCCCGGCGCCGCGGGGCGGACGCGCGATCACTTCCGGGCCCCGGCCCCGCCCCCCTCCTCCTGGCCCCGCCCCCCCCCGCCGCCGTGTCCTCAGAGCGGGGTCACGTGGACTCCGCCCCCCTCCCCGCCGACGCGCCCGTGACGTCAGGCGGGTCGTATCCGGTGGGGGGGACCGGAGCGGCGCCGTGGTTGTGCTTTGTTTTCCAACTTGTCAAAACGCACTTAAAGCCCAAAAAGCAGATTTTAATCCCCGCGTTCGGTTATTTCACAGTGTTATTCATTTTTGTCGGTGTATTATGACTCAGATTGCCGTTTTGCTTCATTTTCAGTTTTTACCCATTTCAACTGTTATTTTTTGGGTCTTTTTTTTCCCCCCGATCTTTTGAGATGTGTGTCCCTCGAGCCGCTGCGCTTCTCGGTGTTGTCGTTTCAAACGTGTTTTCATGTTTATTTCTAAATGTGTGAAAAGCCCGAAAGGAGAACGACGACGACGACGACAACGACGACGACGACAGGTCGCGCCGCGCTGTTAACGGCGTCAATAAAGTTTTTGGGGAAGGAGGAGAGAAAAAAAAAAAAAAAAAAAAAAAAAGCAGTTTCCGAAGCCGCTGCGCCGTGAACTCAGATGCCCCGGGAGGGTCCGAGCGGAGCGCCTGCCTTTCCCCGCCGCGCCAGGTCAGTCTCTCGGCTCTCGGTCGGTCGGGCGAACCGCACCGGTGCGGTTCGGGTGGAGATGCCCGCGGGCGGGCGGGAGGTGGAGGGGTATGTTACCGGGCAAACGCGCAGAAGCTCCGAAGCGACGCGGACACGCGCGGCGGCAAAAACAACCGTGTGCCCGGCGCGTCCACGCCCTCCGCCCGGGGGGAGCGGCGGGGGGGGGGGGGGGGGGTTGGTTGTGGTTCGTTTTGGGCGGAGAGTGGAGCGCTTCGGGGGCTCCGGGGGCCGCGGAGAGAGCCCAGCAGCCGCGGCGGCAGAAGGAGGACCGGCGGGGGAGACGTGTTGTTTCTGGCAACGTGATGGAACTTTGTGGAGGTGTGATAATAACTGGAATAATACGGATATAACGAGCGCGTAACCCCGATACTGCTCCTCTCATCTGGGACTCGGTAGGTGTCCTCCTCGCGGCTTTATCCCATACTAGTTCATCCTCACTGGTTAACTCCCACTGGTTTGTTCCCAGTCCCTAGTTTATCCTGACTTTATTCCCACTATACAGGTTTATTCCCACTGGTTTATTCCCACTCGTTTATCCTCACTATATTCCCACTATATAGGATTATTCTCACTGTTTTTTCCTCAGCAGTTTATCCACACTAGTTTATTCCTGCTAGTTTTTCCCCACTTGTTTATTCCCACTCGTTTATCACAACTGGTCTATTCTCACTGGTTTATCCCCAATAGTTAATCCTTACTAGTTTATTCCCACTGGTTTATTCCCATTGGTTTATTCCCACTAGTTTATTCCCACTAGTTTATCCTCAGTAGTTTATCCTCAGTAGTTTATCCTCAGTAGTTTATACCCACTAGTTCATCCTTACTATTTTTTCCAACTGGTTTACCCCCACTGGTTTATCCTCACTAGTTTATTCCCACTGGTTTATCCTCACTAGTTTATTCCCACTGGTTTATCCCCACGAGTTTATTCCCACTATATAGGATTATTCTCACTGTTTTTTCCTCAGCAGTTTATCCACACTAGTTTATTCCTGGTAGTTTTTCCCCACTTGTTTATTCCCACTCGTTTATCACAACTGGTCTATTCTCACTGGTTTATCCCCAATAGTTAATCCTTACTAGTCTATTCCCACTGGTTTATTCCCACTAGTTTATTCCCACTAGTTTATCCTCAGTAGTTTATCCTCAGTAGTTTATCCTCAGTAGTTTCTACCCACTAGTTCATCCTTACTATTTTTCCAACTGGTTTACCCCCACTGGTTTACCCCCACTGGCTTATTCCCACTGGTTTATTCCCACTGGTTTATCCTCACGAGCTTATCCCCACGAGTTTATCCCCACGAGTTTATCCCCATGAGTTTATCCCCACAAGTTTATTCCCACAAGTTTATTCCCACTAGTTTATTCCCACTAGTTTATTCCCACTAGTTTATTCCCACTCGTTTATTCCCACTCGTTTATTCCCACTCGTTTATTCCCACTAGTTTATTCCCACTAGTTTATTCCCACTAGTTTATTCCCACTAGTTTATTCCCACTTGTTTATTCCCACTCGTTTATTCCCACTACTTTATTCCCACTTGTTTATTCTCACTAGTTTATTCTCACTAGTTTATCCTCACTTGTTT
The DNA here is from genome assembly GCF_960531495.2 of Zeus faber. Lineage (NCBI taxonomy): Eukaryota > Metazoa > Chordata > Actinopteri > Zeiformes > Zeidae > Zeus > Zeus faber. The sequence goes on along the minus strand of NC_137191.1, from coordinate 35,354,159 downwards.
ATTCCCACTAGTTAATCCTCAGTAGTTTATTCCCACTTGTTCATTCTCACTAGTTTATTCTCACTAGTTTATCCTCACTTGTTTATTCCCACTCGTTTATCCACACTTGTTTATTGTCACTATTTTATTCCCACTAGTTTATTCTCAGCATTTTATCCTCTCTAGTTTATCCTCACTAGTTTATTCCCACTGGCTTATTCTCACTGGTTTATCCTCACAAGTTCATCCTTACTAGTTTATTCCCACTGGTTCATTCCCATTGGTTTATTCCCATTGGTTTATTCCCACTAGTTTATTCCCACTAGTTTATCCTCAGTAGTTTATCCTCAGTAGTTTATCCTCAGTAGTTTATACCCACTAGTTCATCCTTACTATTTTTTCCAACTGGTTTACCCCCACTGGTTTATCCTCACTGGTTTATTCCCACTAGTTTATTCCCACTAGTTTATCCTCAGTAGTTTATCCTCAGTAGTTTATACCCACTAGTTCATCCTTACTATTTTTTCCAACTGGTTTACCCCCACTGGTTTACCCCCACTGGTTTATCCTCACTAGTTTATTCCCACTGGTTTATCCTCACTAGTTTATTCCCACTGGTTTATCCCCACGAGTTTATTCCCACTATATAGGATTATTCTCACTGTTTTTTCCTCAGCAGTTTATCCACACTAGTTTATTCCTGCTAGTTTTTCCCCACTTGTTTATTCCCACTCGTTTATCACAACTGGTCTATTCTCACTGGTTTATCCCCAATAGTTAATCCTTACTAGTTTATTCCCACTGGTTTATTCCCACTGGTTTATTCCCACTAGTTTATTCCCACTAGTTTATCCTCAGTAGTTTATCCTCAGTAGTTTATCCTCAGTAGTTAATACCCACTAGTTCATCCTTACTATTTTTCCAACTGGTTTACCCCCACTGGTTTACCCCCACTGGTTTATTCCCACTGGTTTATCCTCACGAGTTTATCCCCACGAGTCTATCCCCACGAGTTTATCCCCACGAGTTTATCCCCACAAGTTTATCCCCACGAGTTTATCCCCACGAGTTTATCCCCACAAGTTTATCCCCACGAGTTTATCCCCACGAGTTTATCCCCACGAGTTTATCCCCACGAGTTTATCCCCACAAGTTTATTCCCACTAGTTTATTCCCACTTGTTTATTCCCACTACTTTATTCTCACTAGTTTATTCTCACTAGTTTATCCTCACTTGTTTATTCCCACTGGTTAATCCTCAGTAGTTTATTCCCACTTGTTCATTCTCACTAGTTTATTCTCACTAGTTTATCCTCACTTGTTTATTCCCACTCGTTTATCCACACTTGTTTATTGTCACTATTTTATTCCCACTAGTTTATTCTCAGCATTTTATCCTCTCTAGTTTATCCTCACTAGTTTATTCCCACTGGCTTATTCTCACTGGTTTATCCTCACAAGTTCATCCTTACTAGTTTATTCCCACTGGTTTATTCCCACTAGTTTATTCCTACTAGTTTATCCTCACTAGTGTATTCCTACTAGTTTATTCCCGCTGATTTATTCCTACTAGTTTATTCCCACTAGTTTATTCCCGATGGTTTATTTCTACTGGTTAATCCTCAATAATTTATTCCCACTAGTTTATTCTCACTAGTTTATTCCCGCAAGTTTATTCTCACTGGTTTATCCTCACCGCTTTATTCTCACTGGTTTATTCCCACTGGTTTATTCCCGCTGGTTTATTCCCTCTGGTTTATTCCCACTAGCTTATTCCCACTTGGATATTCCCACTAGTTTATTCCCACTGGTTTATCCCCACTAGTTTATCCCCACTAGTTTATCCCCACTAGTTTATCCCCACAAGTTTATTCCCATTTGTTTATTCTCACGAGTTTATTCCCACTAGTTTATTCCCACTAGTTTTTTCCCACTCGTTTATTCCCACTCGTTTATTCCCACTGGTTTATTCCCACTGGTTTATCCTCAGTAGTTTATCCTCAGTAGTTTATCCTCAGTAGTTTATACCCACTAGTTCATCCTTACTATTTTTTCCAACTGGTTTACCCCCACTGGTTTATCCTCACTAGTTTATTCCCACTGGTTTATCCTCACTAGTTTATTCCCACTGGTTTATCCCCACAAGTTTATCCCCACAAGTTTATCCCCACAAGTTTATCCCCACAAGTTTATCCCCACAAGTTCATTCTCACTAGTTTATTCCCACTTGTTTATTCTCACTAGTTTATTCCCACTAGTTTATTCCCACTAGTTTATTCCCACTAGTTTATTCCCACTAGTTTATTCCCACTAGTTTATTCCCACTAGTTTATTCTCACTAGTTTATCCTCACTTGTTTATTCCCACTAGTAAATCCTCAGTAGTTTATTCCCACTTGTTCATTCTCACTAGTTTATTCTCACTAGTTTATCCTCACTTGTTTATTCCCACTCGTTTATCCACACTTGTTTATTGTCACTATTTTATTCCCACTAGTTTATTCTCAGCATTTTATCCTCTCTAGTTTATCCTCACTAGTTTATTCCCACTGGTTTATTCCCACTGGTTTATTCTCACAAATTCATCCTTACTAGTTTATTCCCACTAGTTTATTCCCACTAGTTTATTCCTACTAGTTTATCCTCACTAGTGTATTCCTACTAGTTTATTCCCACTAGTTTATTCCCGATGGTTTATTTCTACTGGTTAATCCTCAATAATTTATTCCCACTAGTTTATTCTCACTAGTTTATTCCCGCAAGTTTATTCTCACTGGTTTATCCTCACCGCTTTATTCTCACTGTTTTTTTCCCACTGGTTTATTCCCGCTGGTTTATTCCCACTAGCTTATTCCCACTAGTATATTCCCACTAGTTTATTCCCACTGGTTTATCCTCACTAGTTTATCCCCACTAGTTTATCCCCACTAGTTTATCCCCACTAGTTTATCCCCACTAGTTTATCCCCACTTGTTTATTCTCACAAGTTTATTCCCACTCATTTATTCCCACTCGTTTATTCCCACTAGTTTATCCTCACTGGTTTATTCCCACTGGTTTATTCCCACTGGTTTATTCCCACTGGTTTATTCCCACTGGTTTATACCCACTGGTTTATACCCACTGGTTTATTCCCACTAGTTTATCCTCAGTAGTTTATCCTCAGTAGTTTATCCTCACTAGTTTATCCTCAGTAGTTTATCCTCACTAGTTTATACCCACTAGTTTATACCCACTAGTTTATACACACTAGTTTATACCCACTAGTTTATACACACTAGTTCATCCTTACTATTTTTTCCAACTGGTTTATCCCCACTGGTTTACACCCACTGGTTTATCCTCACTAGTTTATTCCCACTGGTTTATCCTCACTAGTTTATTGCCACTAGTTTATTCCCGCTGGTTTATTTCTACTGGTTAATCCTCACTAATTTATTCCCACTAGTTTATTCTCACTAGTTTATTCCCGCAAGTTTATTCTCACTGGTTTATCCTCACCGCTTTATTCTCACTGGTTTTTTCCCACTGGTTTATTCCCGCTGGTTTATTCCCACTAGCTTATTCCCACTAGTATATTCCCACTAGTTTATTCCCACTGGTTTATCCTCACTAGTTTATCCCCACTAGTTTATCCCCACTAGTTTATCCCCACTAGTTTATCCCCACTAGTTTATACCCACTAGTTTATACACACTAGTTCATCCTTACTATTTTTTCCAACTGGTTTATCCCCACTGGTTTACACCCACTGGTTTATCCTCACTAGTTTATTCCCACTGGTTTATCCTCACTAGTTTATTGCCACTAGTTTATTCCCGCTGGTTTATTTCTACTGGTTAATCCTCACTAATTTATTCCCACTAGTTTATTCTCACTAGTTTATTCCCGCAAGTTTATTGTCACTGGTTTATTCTCACTGGTTTATCCTCACTGCTTTATTTTCACTGGGTTATTCCCACTGGTTTATTCCCGCCGGTTTATTCCCACTAGCTTATTCACACTAGTTTATTCCCGCTGGTTTATCCCCACTAGTTTATCCCCACTCGTTTATTCCCACTAGTTTATTCCCACTAGTTTATCCTCACTAGTTTATCCTCACTAGTTTATTCCCACTTGTTTATTCCCACTGGTTTGTTCCCACTAGTTTATTCCCACTAGTTTATTCCCACTAGTTTATTCCCACTAGTTTATCCTCACTTGTTTATTCCCACTCGTTTATCCACACTTGTTTATTGTCACTATTTTTTTCCCACTAGTTTATTCTCAGCATTTTATCCTCTCTAGTTTATCCTCAGTAGTTTATTCCCACTGGTTTATTCCCACTGGTTTATCCTCACAAGTTCATCGTTACTAGTTTATTCCCACTGGTTTATTCCCACTGGTTTATCCTCACAAGTTCATCGTTACTAGTTTATTCGGACTGGTTTATTCCCACTACTTTATCCTCACTAGTTTATCCTCACTTGTTCATCCTTGCTAGTTTATTCCCACTGGTTTAACCTAACTAGTTTATTACCACTAGTTTATCCTCACTAGTTTATTCCCACTAGTTTATTCCCACTAGTTTATTCCCACTAGTTTATTCCCGCTGGTTTATTTCTACTGGTTAATCCTCACTAATTTATTCCCACTAGTTTATTCTCACTAGTTTATTCCCGCAAGTTTATTCTCACTGGTTTATCCTCACCGCTTTATTCTCACTGGTTTATTCCCACTGCTTTATTCCCGCCGGTTTATTCCCACTAGCTTATTCCCACTAGTTTATTCCCACTAGTTTATTCCCACAAATTTATCTTCACTAGTTTATCCTCACTATTTTTTTACCGCTGGTTTATTTCTACTGGTAAATCCTCACTAGTTTATTCCCACTCGTTTATTCTCACTAGTTTATTCCCGCAAGTTTATTCTCACTGGTTTATCCTTGCTAGTTTATTCCCACTGGTTTATCATCACTAGTTTATTGCCACTTGTTAATTCCCACTGGTTTATTCCCAGTACTATACTCACTATTTTATCCTAACTAGTTTATCCTCACTAGTTTATCCTCACTAGTTTATCCTCACTAGTTTATTCTAACTAGTTTATCCTCACTAGTTTATCCCCACTAGTTTATCCTCAGTAGTTTATCCTCAGTAGTTTATTCTCACTAGTTTATTCTCACTAGTTTATCCTCACTAGTTTATTCACCTAGATTATTCTCACTAGTTTATCCTCACTAGTTTATCCTCACTAGTTTATCCTCACTAGTTTATTCACCTAGTTTATCCTCACCAGTTTATCCTCACCAGTTTATCCTCACTAGTTTATCCTCACCAGTTTATCCTCACCAGTGTATCCTCACTAGTTTATTCTCACTAGTTTATTCACCTAGTTTATCCTCACAAGTTTATCCTCACTAGTTTATCCTCACTAGTTTATCCACCTAGTTTATCCTCACTAGTTTATCCTCACTAGTTTATTCACCTAGTTTATCCTCACTAGTTTATCCTCACTAGTTTATCCTCACTAGTTTATCCTCACTAGTTTATTCTCACTAGTTTACTCTCACTAGTTTATCCTCACAAGTTTATCCTCACTAGTTTATTCTCACTAGTTTATTCTCACAAGTTTATCCTCACTCGTTTATCCTCACTCGTTTATCCTCACTCGTTTATCCTCACTCGTTTATCCACCTAGCTTATCCTCACGAGTTTATCCTCATGAGTTTATCTCACTAGTTTATCCTCACTAGTTTATCCTCACTAGTTTATCCTCACTAGTTTATCCTCACTAGTTTATCCTTACTTGTTTATCCTCACTAGTTTATCCTCACTAGTTTATCCTCACTAGTTTATCCTCACTAGTTTATCCTCACTGGTTTATCCTCACTAGTTTATCCTCACTCGTTTATCCTCACTTGTTTATCCTCATGAGTTTATCCTCATGAGTTTATCCTCACTAGTTTATCCTCACTAGTTTATCCTCACTAGTTTATCCTCACTTGTTTATCCTCACTAGTTTGTCCTCACTAGTTTATCCTCACTGGTTTATCCTCACTGGTTTATCCTCACTCGTTTATTCTCACTCGTTTATCCTCACTCGTTTATCCTCACTCGTTTATCCTCACTCGTTTATCCTCACTCGTTTATCCTCACTCGTTTATCCTCACTAGTTTATTCTCACTAGTTTATTCTCACTAGTTTATTCTCACTAGTTTATCCTCACAAGTTTATCCTCACTAGTTTATCTCACAAGTTTATTCTCACAAGTTTATTCTCACAAGTTTATCCTCACTCGTTTATCCTCACTCGTTTATCCACCTAGTTTATCCTCACGAGTTTATCCTCACGAGTTTATCCTCACGAGTTTATCCTCATGAGTTTATCTCACTAGTTTATCCTCACTAGTTTATCCTTACTTGTTTATCCTCACTAGTTTATCCTCACTAGTTTATCCTCACTGGTTTATCCTCACTAGTTTATCCTCACTAGTTTATCCTCACTAGTTTATCCTTACTTGTTTATCCTCACTGGTTTATCCTCACTGGTTTATCCTCACTGGTTTATCCTCACTCGTTTATCCTCACTCGTTTATCCTCACTCGTTTATCCTCACTCGTTTATCCTCACTAGTTTATCCTCACTAGCTTATTCTGACTAGTTTATTCTCACTAGTTTATCCTCAATAGTTCATTCTCTTGGTGTTTGTTCCTTTTTTATTGCACTTTCCCCTGGTCGGCCATCCTGAAAACCCAAACCTCCCCTAGCTGCTGAGCACTGGATGTGTGTTGTGGTTGTGTGGGAGCTGGGACGGCTCCTGTTTGGGTGCACGGTTCCAGGCCGCCTGGCGCGGACCATGACCATGGAGCTCCCAAGGTTCCAGGCGTTTTTCGACACATTCAAGGACGTTAAAAGATGAGACCAGATGAGGCTTCATTAACCTCCAGGCGTGAATTCCAGAAATTAAAATGATTCTCGAATTTGGGGCAAAGGGACAGACACTGGGTCTGCGGGTCCATCGGAACTCTAAACAGGTCTTCAATTCAGTTTTTACCAAATATTAGGCTCCAAAAGACATATAATTCATTCAGATGTTTGTCAGATTGGTATGTATCACCGCGTTTCTCTTTTTACAGTTCTTTTTGCATCAGAGTCAACATTTGTGATGTTATAAAACCTCAAATCTAGCGCCACTGGAGCCTCGTGCTTAGGCCTAGTATACACCAAAGGACACAAGCTCAGATTTTTGGGTCCCAGACGAAGAGACTGAGACCGAGGTCCTTAAAAAATTGTGAAGGACTTGTCTTTGGGGGTAGGCAGCTGCTCCCGTCATCGGCGGTCGGTCCAGCCCGGTCGGGGGCTGTGATCAGCGGGTTTGATATTATCCTGAGTCCTGCGTCCCGGCTTCTATAGTGTGTGTGTGTGTGTGTGTGTGTGTGCGCGCTAGAAACCCAAGACTTGGGATCCCCTCTGATCACCGTTCCCCTTCGTCCGTGCAGCCCTGGCGACCGAAAGGAGCCTTTGCTTGTGTGACGCCGCCTGTTGAAAGTCTCTCGCTGCGTTTCCTGCCGTGAATCTCAGTCGTGACTCTTTTGAGTGTTGTTTTGCGGAGGCCTGTCACGCTGTTGATGGAATCCTCCGTTTCATACCCTGTTTCTACCTGGTACTGACGTCTGAATCAAATACACTGTACTTACCTGTCATAATTAATTTAATAAAATAGATGCTTCGTTCAAAAGTATATTCAACTTCCTGAGACGGTGGTTCCCCAGAACACCAGCATTTATCACCAGATTTGTGTTGAAATTGGAACAAGGTCCGCAAAAAGTCATGAAATGTATTTATTTTTATTCTTATTTTTCAAGTAGGAGGTTGTAAAGGTCATCCAGTCCTAAATTGTAATACCAATGTAGACGTTGTGTCTGAATGTATTTGTCCATAAATGTATTTTTGCCTAAATGAGTAAAGTCCTCCTACATCGCTCAGCGTTTCTAATGTTAACCCTGCCTTGAGTGATCCCCTGAACCCTGCACACACCCTGGTTGCCCAGTCTCAACACTTTATTATTGTTGTTGTTGTTGCTGTTGTTGTTGTTGTTGTTGTTGTTGTTATTAATAATAATTATTATTGTTATTAATTGTTATTGTTGTTGTCATATACTTTCTTTATAGTCAGTAGCTTCTGCAAGTGGAAAGGAGGGCAAACAGATTAAAACAAAACACTTTTCCTGAGTTATTTATTTCTGAACACCGCCCTCACCGTGCGTTGTTCGAGCGCCATGCAGTGTTCATGTGAATATTAGTATTCATATTCATATGAATATTACTGATGGACATGCGGTGGCACTGCCAGCTGCACCCACGGAGCTCAGAGGGTTTGCTGTGGACCTGGAGCCGCGTCGTGGGGACTTGCGCTCCGGATCCACGCGGTGGATTCATTCTGGATTCATTTACGTTTTTATTTTTATTTTTTTGCGGAGAATCACGGGGAGTCCCGCTCGTTCTCGCCGTTTGCCACGCGGGACGTCACCCTGTGTGTGTGTGTGTGGGGGGGGGGTGCGTGCGTACGTGCGTGTGTGTGTTTTATTCCTCGCGTCGCAGCGGCGCACGGAGCTCCGTGCGCGCCGTCTCCCAGGACCTGGATCTAAATAGATGAGGTTTTTATTTTGCCTGTCGAACACCGGTTCGGGGGAGAGGAGGGTCCGGGATCCGGACCACTGTGTCCCGCACGGACCCGGGAGGTGGAGCCGCTCCAAGGACACGGAGGAGCGGAGAGGATCCGGTGCGCGGTGCAAGTTTGGAACTGACGTGACGGGGATGGTGGGAAAGGATGGAGGATGATGGCGCTGCTCCGTGATTAGACGTTAATTTGGTAAATTGGATCCCAGACTGATCCCCCCCCCCCCCCCACCCTCCTTCACCCAGGCAGACCCACCTCCACCCAGACAGACCTCCACCCAGACAGACCCGCACCCTCCTCAGGCCAGACAGACCTCCACCCAGACAGACCTCCCACCCCCTCCTCCACCCAGAAAGACCCCCCTCTTCCTTTCTTCAGACAGACCCCCTCACCCCCCTCCTCCACCCAGACACACTCCCTCCTCCACCCAGACAGACCTCCCACCCCCTCCTCCACCCAGACAGACCCCCCTTTTCCTTTCTCCAGACAGACCCCCTCACCCCCCTCCTCCACCCAGACACACCTCCCTCCTCCACCCACCCAGACAGACCTCCCTCCTCCACCCAGACAGATACCCCCCTCTTCCCTCCTACATCCAGGCAGACCCCCACCAGCCTCACCCCGGCAGACCCCCCCCCCTTCACCATCCAGACTGCTTGGTCGTGTGTGTGTCTTGGGACCGCCCACACCACACCCGACCACCCCTCCTTTCCTTCCCCCCTCCATCCCTCCATCCCTCCATCCCGGGTCAGATGAGATGTCCTTTGTGGTGTGGAAGATGTAGTCCCGTCCTGTTGTCCATCGCTTGCTTTGTGTCGTGACGCGGAGGGAGCACCGTCCAGCGCCATAGTTTGTACCTTTTCAGTTGCTACGGTGGCTTGTGGCTCTGGTAGCAGCGTCTCAGGCGGGTTCTCCACCTTCTCCCTCAGCGGGGACCCCTGGCCTTAGTACGCGTTGGGCCCCACTCTAAAAGTTGCTTGTGACCGCGATCTGGGAAGGTTTGTGTTGTCGGACCTGAGTCTGTGCAGTGGTCAGGGAGGTGACCCTGAAGCCAGGACTCAAACAGTCGCTGCTGTGCCTCTAACAGTGAAGTTTAACTTGATCATTTTTGCTGGGACCCCCTGGGACCTCGGGGGGTCTCTCCGGACCCCACGTTGAGAACCGCTGCTCTAGCGTACGCTCATTGTCTCTTCACAGGTACTTGTTTTGTGATTGTGTCACAGGACGTACAACAATGGTACCAAGACTCAAGAGGTTTATTGGTCACATACATATACATACCTTCATACATATGCAGTATGTAGTGAAGCCACATTGCAACGCACCCGGAGGTTATGCACAATAACCAACTAATGAACTAAACAAACAAACTGATTCCTAAAACGCAATTCATTTAGTAATTGAATAAAATATGGGTAAAAGATAATATACTGAACAGGAATACAAAATAGAAATCAGTGGAATAGAGTATTGTGTTTATACAGATATGTGCAGTAAAGTGGCATGTGAATAAAGTGAGGTAGTGTGTCAGGTATACAGTACAGTATACAACAGTACGACACAGCAATACAGTATCACCGAACAGCAATACAGTACAGCGTGCAGTAACCCAGTACAGTGACACAGTATGCAGTAACCCAGTACAGTGACACAGTATGCAGTTACCCAGTACAGTGATACAGTATGCAGTACAGTATACGGTAACCCAGTGCAGTGGCACAGTGTGCAGCACAGTATGCAGTAACCCAGTATAGTGATACAGTATGCAGTAACCCAGTACAGTGATACAGTATGCAGCACAGTATGCATCATACAGTACAGTCAGGCAGTGGGGCCTGTGTGAGTGTCTCAGTGGGGGCCCCTGGTGAGTTCAGCGTTGACAGTTCTTATGGCTGCAGGAAGAAACCAATGTGGTAGAAATGTACACAGTGTACCACGCTGTAGTACATTTCCTCACAGTGTAAGGAGTGTTTGTAGGTCCAGTCAGACTCGCTGGTCCAGTTCTGCAGCCGGCCTGCTCCATAGGGCCGGCGGGTTGGGAGCTGAGCTTGGACAATCCCTTTGTTCCACTTGGCACACATGCTGTTCCTTATTGCCTCGTCCTCCACTGACTGAGCGCAACTATTTCGATCCTAATCAGGGCTGGAATGAGAATTCCCGTACGGCGGCGATCCACACTCCCTCCCAGCTCTTTTGTGAACACGAGTGTGTGTGTGTGTGTGTGTGTGTGGGTGTGGGGAGCCGGGTTTTAATTCGGAAAAATGAACTGTCCACTGCACTTGATACTGTGCAGGAGTTAGACAGGGGTTTCTACCGCGCTGCTGTTCTGTCAAGGCTCTCTGCCTCGTGTTATGTAACCTGCATTTATGTCGACACCCGTTTTCCCACAATGGCGATGATTTGCATTTTGCCAAATCCAACCCTTAGGTTTTGTCTTTTTTCCGGGGGCGGCGCTGCAGATTTGTCGGCCTGGCCCCCTCGGCAGGCAGCGCAGCCTCCCCTCTGAGGCCTGGCCCACGCCAGAAGTCGGAGTCGGAACACGCTGGTGTCCCATATCAGACGCGCTGCGGCAGAGAAGAGGGAGTCAGCCCGGCTCCCTGTCTGGGCGCAATAACCGCTGAAGTGAGAGGAATCGGCGGCGGTGTCTTTTAGTTATCACCAAGGCCCCCCCCCTAAGGAATGCGCTCCTTTTGTGGCGGTGTTTTCCAAAGCGCTCTGTTCCAAGGGCGGCGCATCTCGGCGGCAGAGTCGCTGAGGCGGCGACGCCTACAGCGGGGTGAGCCGGCGTCGGGGCGGAGCGGGGCGGTGTCCAGCCCGGCGCGCCGGCCCTCGCCTCCTCGTTCCTGCGTGACTGGAGCCAGTCCGCTGCGCAGGGCCCGCCGCGGCATCGCTTCGCCGAGCGCGGTCTTCCGACGGTATTCTTCTGCTTCTTCTGCTGCTTCTCCTTCTTCTTCCTCCTCCTCCCGTCAGTAGCTCCGTAACGGGGCCCCGGGTGCAGCCGGCGGTTTGCGTTGCCGTTGCTTTGTGTTGCGTCATGAGATGAGAAGAGAAGGGAGGTGAGGCTTCGGGAGAGAAGCCAGGCCGCAGGCACCAACCTGCTCCTCCCTTCTCTTCTCCATTCCTCTCCACGTTGCCCCCACCCCCACCCCCACCCCCTACCACCCCCCACCCCCCACCCGTCGCTCCTCTGCTCCTGCTCTGTTTTCGTCTCGTGTCTTTTCTTGCCTTTGATCACTTCCCTCTCCCTGGACGCCTGCCAGGGCGTCATGGAAGAAACGCCGGGCAATGTGTAAATATAGTCATTTGATAATATTACTATTATGGGCTGTTGGTGTCCCAGCTGCCGCGGTTCACGTTCGGGGGAGGCGGCGGCTGCGTCGGGCGGCTCGGGTTCGTGCAGGGTTCAGCGCTCGGAGCCCTGCCTCGTTCTTCGCCCTCGTCTGGAAACCCTGCCGAGACTCGTCGGCGCTGGCTGACGCCATTTGCATTGTTGTTGGAGGAAGATCTGAGACTGAACTGTGTCTGACCTCCTCCTCTTCCTCCTCCTCCGCCTCCTCCTCCTCTTCCTCTGTCATCCAGCTGAGGGGAGCTGAGTGCTTAGTGTTGTGTCATGGGAAGAGGGCTTTGACCGCTGGCCCTCTCACCTCCTCTCCGCTTGGTTGGCCCCCACCCACCCATCACCCGGTCGACCAGGTAACCAGCCGGAACCCCCCCACAACCACCACCACCACCACTTAACTCCATCATCTCTGTGAATCTTGGGTTGTGTCGGTTGTTGTTGTTTTTTTTGTTTTGTTTTTTGTTTTTTTTTTCTTAAGTGATCATCTAAGAATATCATGTGATTAACCCGCCTGTTTTGACGCAGATTGAAACGGCCCGACCGCACCCTGACCCCCTGCTGCGGCACCTCCACCTCCACCTCCACCTCCCCTCCTCCACGGGCATGCCTCAGGTAAGCCACGTGGTGCTTTCGACGCGACGGTCCGCCCATGCTCCGTTCATGGAGGTCACCGTGTCTGTGTTTCTCTCTCTGCCAGCCGGGCATGAATGGGCTTGAGCCTGCATTTGGCGAGGCGTACGGGGCCCACAGGGGCCTCCTGAGCCCCTACCCACTGGCCATGTCGCCACAGGGGGGCAGGACTGAGTACGACCAGGTGAGTAGTGCTTCCTCTGCATCAGACTCAACATTTGTGATGGTTACGAAACCCTCAATGGACGGCTGGACCTGACACGTACCTACTGTGCTAATATTTAACTGTAGATAGAAATTCCAAACAAGTCTCTTTTCATTCCAGTTCTTCATGCGTTACCTTGCTATCTGACCCAAAGGAAACTGTTCATGTAGTTCATAACCAGTGTCTACCTCATGCTTACCTCTCTGTATATATAGCACCATTTATAGCACCAACCTGAAATGAAGAAGTCTGAAAAAGGCCAATTAAATTTAACTCTGATACCCTGCTGTACATAGAAAATGAAAAATAATTTAAAAAAGTGTGTGTGTGTGTGTGTGTGTGTGTGTGTGTGTGTGTGTGTGTGTGTGTGTGTGTGTGTGTGTGTGTGTGTGTGTGTGTGTGTGTGTGTGTGTGTGTGTGTGTGTGTGTGTGTGTGTGTGTAAAAAACTATATATGTGTGTGTGTGTGTACTGTATATGTATATAAAAAATATATATGTGTCTGTGTGTATATATTTTGTATAAATATATATGTATATACAGTATGTATATATATATATAGATAGATAGATAGATATATAGATATAGATATATAGATATAGATAGATATAGATATAGATATAGATAGATATAGATAGATAGATATAGATAGATAGATAGATATAGATAGATATAGATAGATAGATAGATATAGATATGTGTGTGTAAATATAAATTGTAAATGTGCATTTAATATAACTGCCCCATGTAGAGCGTACTCCTGATGCTGGGCTCCCCGGCCACGCCACGGAAACGGCCCTTTGAGTTGTTAAGCGACCTGGTGGATGACGGGGGCTTCGTGGAGGACCTGCACCCTGAGCGCTGGGATGTGTCTGCGCTGGATGAGATGGCGCGCTACACCAAGCTGGGCCTGGGCGTGGGCGTGGGCGGGGAGCTGGCCGGCGCCGAGGAGGCCGTCCTAATCGGCCGCTGGGGGAGGAGCTGGGAGGAAGAGGAGAAGCACGGTGATGGAGAGACGGGGAGGCTCGGCGGCGAAGTGCCGATGCACAGCGCGGCGGCCCCTGGACCCCAGGGGGCCCCGCCCGCCTCCGTCACTACCGCGATGGAGAGGGAGCTCAGCCCCGGCAGAGGGCGGGACGGAGGGGCGCAGAGTGTCCCCACGGTGGAGGTTTACCAGGTGGCGCAGCGGGAGGAAGAGGAGGAGGAGCGACGTGAGGAAGGCGAGGCGCAGGGGGCGGCTGGGAGCTCGGCCCTGGAGCACAACTACTCCCTCTGCCGTGGGGGGGCCCCGGGGGCGGGGCCCGACCCCCACACACAGCCCGTGGAGACCCGGGCGGGTGGGGAGCAACTGGAGGAGCGGGGCCCGGAATGTGGCCCAGGAAGACCTGGGGCAGGGACGGAGGAGGAGGAGGAGGAGGCCGAGGAGGAGGAAGAAGAGGATGAAGAATTAGAGGAGGAGGAGGGGGAGGAAGAGGAGGAAGAGGAGGAAGGAGCAGAGGAGACGACGGTAGAAGCGGAACTTTCCAGCTCATCTGAAACAGAATGTGGTGAGTGGCAGTAACCACTGGATATCTGTCTGGGGGAACTCTCTGTTGTATCTATCTCTATGTTGTGGTTCTGTCCAAACCAGGAGTTGGTTGCTGGTTCTGATTGGTTGTGATCTTTGATCAGATTTGTTTTTCCCATGCCCACTTCCGCGTTTGGGGGAGAAATAACCATCACCGTTGCCGTAGTTACAGCGGGATATCCATGGTTACATCACACATGTGTTCCTGGTAGTGTTCATACATTTTGGGATGGTCAATGACTTCTTTTGATCTCATATTGTTGAAAACATGAACACACTATAAAAATAACCATGTTGTAGTTGTCAGTGTCACTCTAAATAACCATGTTGTAGTTGTCAGTGTCACTCTAAATAACCGTGTTGTAGTTGTCAGTGTCACTCTAAATAACCATGTTGTAGTTGTCAGTGTCACTCTAAATAACCGTGTCGTAGTTGTCAGTGTCACTCTAAATAACCATGTTGTAGTTGTCAGTGTCACACTAAATAACCGTGTTGTAGTTGTCAGTGTCACCCTCTCCTCAGATAAAACTGTTTGTCTGATGTTCTTAACGGTTCCCCAAATTAGTATGTGAGCGTTGTGACGGGCATCTGATGAAATGTGGTAGTGTCCAAACACCGCTGGCTCCTCCAGCAGGCGTACCCCGTGGCGCGTTGTGAGGGCGGGGACAGCGGTCAAAGTTTCTCCGCAGCATCGCCATGACAACGCGCTGACGGGGGCTGGGACTGAGCCAGCTTTTTAAGACCAGTTCTCCGGCGCCAGGGAAAAAAAAACCCAAAAAAAACAATATTCCCGTTCCCGGGTCTGCTCTTCCCTCCCTGCGCACCCTGCTCTGGTGGAGGTGACACCACCTGCCGGTGGACAAGTCAGCGTTGTCCACCTTCCGTCTTGAACAAACCGGTAAATAAAATCACCTTGCCTGTCACAAAAAAACGTGCAACCTTTTACGACTCAGAACGGGGGCCCGCGGATGGGGGCCCACGTTTTCCATTTTTCCGTGTCGCACCCACCTCCTCGACGGGCGGCTCCTACAACTGAAGAGATCGGATGTCTTGACGCACTCGGACCGCGCGGCGCGCTGTCGGGTTTGGGAGGTGTGTGCGGCGGCTCCCGGGGCCCTGGGAAAATGTCTTGAATGTCACTTTTGTTAGAAAAGGAATATGATGGTGAACGGCAGAAAAAACGCAAGACGCCGCGCGACAAGTGGAAGCGTTCACTATGCTATGAAGCTATCTGTCTGTAGGACGAGAGTGCTTTCATCGGAGACTCCCACCACGGCAGGAACAAAGCCCTGCAGAGCCCGCCCAGCGCCCCCTGGGGGCCCGTCCCCGCCCAGCACCCCCTGGGGGTGCGGGCCTGCCCCGCCTGCCTGTTTCTGGGTCATGTTGCCAGTGCCGCCGCCACGAGACACCCGTTGTTGGCCTCCATTGTTGAGGCGGCACGTGGATCTGTCTGGCTGAGCTATTCCTGCCTCTTCCCCGAGGTGTGTGTGTGTGTGTGTGTGTGTGTGTGTGTGTGTGTGTGTGTGTGTGTGTGTGTGTGTGTGTGTGTGTGTGTGTGTGTGTGTGTGTGTGTGTGTGTGTGTGTGTGTGTGTGTGTGTGCGCACGTGCACGTGTGCGCGCACTCACAGAAATACAGAGGGAGAGAGAGCAGGGATTTAGCGAAGCCATTACAATCAAAGAGTTGTGGAAGACTGTGTGTGTGTGTGTGTGTGTGTGTGACTCAGGCGGCTTAATGCAGCGTGCAGACAATGGCACTGTCCACAGCCCCGACATGCGGCCGCATGTTGCGTAAGATGGGCGGTGCGTCTGTGGGGCAGCCGGTCCCGTCTGAAGCGCCAGCGCTGGTCTGGAGGGGGGGGGGGGGCACTATTCGATTGGATGCGAAGGGTTAACGATTTGATCGAATATCGATTTGCTGCCGTTTGATGACACCGTTTAAGTTGCACCGTCTGTGCTTCCCAAAAATATTTCCCAGAAATCCCATTCCGCTCCATCTCCGACTGCGGTAGCAGCCGCGTGACTTCCAAAACGACGGCGTCCATATCACGGTTTTCCAAATTAATTTAGAAAAGCCTGGAATGGCATGCGAGGACGCAGGTTCCGGGGCTGGGGGGGGCTTTTCATTGGGGGGGGGGCTCTGAGGCGCAGCGGTGTCGGGCGTAAATGGTTCACGCCGCCGCCGCTCGGTGCGTTTGAGGATAATTGTTTGTGACGCGCGCCCACGTCGCCGTGGATCCGCCGACACCCGCGTTTGTAGTCTCACACGGTTCCCGGAAGGATTTCATGGTCCCCGATGCCTGCTACCGCACCCCCCATCAAAGGTGGGGGGTCCTGCAGGGAGCTGACGTGGGGAAGTCCTTGGGGGGGCGGGGGGCGCCGGGGGACCAGAGTTTCCGTGACAACAAGGCGGTGCAGCTGTGGTCAACGATGACGAGCAGGTCTAAATAAATGATAAAGTTTGTGGTGTTGTTCTGCTTATTTTACATCATGGATATTTAGCATCTGCTTTGGGTCGGAACCTAAATATCTGTCTATATAATAAATATTTTTAAAATATAACTATTATAAAAACTCTGGAGGTTTGCGTCCCAACGACACATCCTGGCTCCGCTGCGTGTTTACTGTGTTTACAAGCACAACCTGTCCACAGGGGAGGGGGCGGGGCTTATTTATATATCCACAAACGTGATTGGTCAGAGGTGAAAGGTCAGCCAGGTTTTTTTCTTTTTTTTCTTTTTTGTAAATGATGGAGTTTATTTTATTTCAACGTGGAGAACATTTTTTTGTTTTATTTCCCACCACTAATTCAAATTGTGCTGAGAGGGAATTATCTTCACCGGACATTATGACCATAGACATTTAAACATGTCCGACTTCGACTGATTTTACCGGTGGAAAAACCGTCAATTACCGGATAATGGAAGCTCTGCGGGAGAGGGATGGGGCACGTTTACGGAGGGTGACAATGAAAGTTCCTTTTATTATTTTTTATTATTTTTATTAGAATTTTTTTCCAATTTTTCCCACATTATTATTTTAATTTTCATGACGGGGTCACGCAGCGTCACTCCTCTGCCTAGCGACACCTCTTCAGAAATACCGGAGGTTATCATGGCTGCAGGTCTTTATTTTTTATTTTATTTATTTATTTTATTTTTGTTGTTGTTGCGAGAATTATTGTCCCTGGAACTTCTGGGGGGGCCTCCTGGGTGTGCCAGACCCCACGTGGAGCACTGGGGCCGTGGCCAGTAAGTGCAATCAAGGCGACCGCACCCACAACAATCCCCGTCTTTAAGCCTCATTGTCCCCTCGAGGGAAGATTCATCTTCCAACTCGCAGCCCAGACACCAAGTCTTTAACATACAGTATATATGAGTCCGTCTTTTTCCCTTGACGTCGATGTGGCCTGAGGTTTTCATCACCATCCTTCTCTTTTTTCTTAAAATGTATTTCATTTTTTTTATATAAAAATAAATGATCCAAATTGTATTTGCATTCATTTGAGAGCAGACCTCAGAAACAAAATGGAAGGCAAACCGCGCAGCTCACAGAGAGGCGGTCCTACACCATGCAGTGAAATGAAAACAAATGTGTTGCTGTTGGTGTTTGTTTGTTTGTTTGTTTGTTTGTTTGTTTGTTTTTTTCTAATTGAACCTGCGACCCCCCCCGACTTCAATCCATTCCAAACCTTCCTAGTCAGTTTTAGAAGTTCTTATCGATGGTCGTGACATCGAAATGACTAATGATGGCTTCCCCAATTTTTCTATGCGCGCCAGAGGCGGAGGCGGAGGCAGCCCCGGCCCCGGCCCCGCAGCCGGGCGAGCGGCCCCAGAAGAGACGCTGCTTCTGGGAGTACCGCCGCGCCCGCGACTCGGCCTCCAAGCGGAAGCTGGCGGGCGAGGTGCGCTGGTCGCTGTCCTGGAGCTCCAGCACGCTGCCGAGCACGCTGTACCGCCGCGAGGGTGAGTCGCTCGCCGTCGCATCGCTACACCCTCACACCACGCCGCTTAGCGTCCAGCCCCTGGCGCCATCATGGCAGCACAGACGGAGGGGGCCGGGTCCCGATGGAGACCTGGTGCGAAGTCTCCCGCAGCCTCCTCCACCCGTGACTTTTGGTAGCGTCCCACCCAGGATTGATTGCATGCTTTGGTGTTTTACTCGTTATAGTTTTTTTTAAATGTGATCAACGTCAGCGCTGATACAGCCAAACTAACAAAATGGTTTTTTTTTCTATATTTTTAAAAAACACGGAACGACGGTGGGCGGGGTACTGGACGAGTGATGTCATCACTGTGCACCACAGCTCGGCGGCAACCCTAAAGTCCAAACAATGGCCCTTTCTCAATCCGGGCCGTTTCTCAATACCAAGTGTACCAAGTCCACAAGAACACAAGTACAGACAAGAACACAGATTGAGAAAGGGCCTGCCTTCTTGTGTGTACTTGTGTTCTTGTGTGTACTTGTGTTCTTGTCTGTACTTGTGTTCTTGTGTGTACTTGTGTTCTTGTGTGTACTTGTGTTCTTGTGGACTTGTGACACGTCATCAGTCGCAGCCCAAGTACTGTTACAATTCAAAGTCTGCATCAAGCCAAGTCCAGTCCAAATGCCAGGATGTGGACTTGCTCCGCCCATTTGATGGAGGATGCATCGGTGGTCACTTGTGTGGACTTGGGACAGACAAGTATGAATTTGGCAGAATGACCGTCCTGCGTCCTCCCGTCCCCGGGAGTCTGTACTCCCGAGTCGAACTTGCCAAGTCTGAAGTACCAAGTCCAGCAGTCCTTGGTGTACTTGGTATTGAGGAACCGCCCATCACAGCGTCGTCTGTACCGCTCATCACAGCGTCACACCATCACAGCGCCACGTTCCAACTTTTTTTCTGCCACTTCACACTTTTAACAATAAAATAGTCCTATGGCAACGTGGGTCTGTCCATCTGCCAGAGCCCGACCAATGCCAGATTTCTGGGTCGGATGAAGATAAAGCGCTCCCTGGAGCGGGCTCACTGACGTGTCCGCGCAGGGGGGACAAAAGCGTAATTTCTCCCGGCAACGGGAAAGGTGTCAATTGCCTATTTTCGGAGGGTTTACCCCCTAGTTTTGGTGTAAAAGGGTGTACCTGTGTCCGTCTGCATAACAGTTGCATTGTTTACATCCTGGCTACCTGACGGCAGCAGTTTGCTTTAAGAAGGATTCTTTCAGGGCGGTTGCTTCTTGCTTGTGGTTTGAGGGGCTGGCTGGAGGGCTGGGGACCAGGTCACGTCTGGGATTGTGGCTCCGGTGACACGGCCGCGTAATTCAGCGTCTAAGCATCCCCATAACCCAGGATTGGTTCTCAGATATTCCTGACGTGTAAATACCTTTGGCACCGCGGCCCAAATTGTCACCGGTTAACCCATTGTTGCGGTCGACTCCGCCCCCCTCCCGCAGGCAAGAAGGGCCGCCGCAAAGCGCGCAAGACGGACGCCAGCGACCTGACGCCCAACCCCCAGAAGCTGCACAGCATCGGGGAGCAGCTGCAGAAGCTCAACGCCGCCATCGACGGCATGGGCCCCGTCAACGAGCTCCCCGCCGTGGCCCGCGCCCGCTCCCGCAAGGAGAAGAACAAGCTGGCCTCCAGGTACACACACACACACACACACACACACGTGTGCTCCCGCGGCGCATCGAGCGCTGTGTGAAACGGGGGAACCGTGTGAGAACGTCTCTGGCGGCAAAAGGCATCCGAATGTTTTTTGCGATGCTTTGATAATTATCTTGTGGTTTTGATGGCATATTTTAGATTTCAAGAGTAGTTGGATGGATATTGAGGGAAATAGGCAAACCGACAGGGATACTTATAGGCAAAATAATAATAAAGTGATAGGAATAAAAATAGAAAAAGAAAAATGGCAACGTGCAGTAAACCTCTATGTTAGCTCGAGGGGGAAATAATTTGAAAATATGCAATAAACCTAATAATTTAAAATAAACAACTAAAATATGGCAATCAAATCATAATATAAACAAATGTAATGATAAATCGTGAATTTAAACTGAAAAAGATCTTTATTAAAAACTGTATTATTATTATTATTTTTATTATTATGATCATTATTATGATCATTATTATTATTGCTATTGTATTATTGTTATTATTGTTATAATTATTATTATTATTATTATTATTGTAAGCTACATGTTTCGATCCTTATCCTTTATTTATATCCTGTTTGGTACCGGTATGGTGCAGGAAATATGGAGCTGTGAATGGTGTTTGGCCCTGATTTCAAACCAATCCCAGGAAACCTCCAAACTAAATAAAACAAGATTTACTATTAATCCTTGGGTGGAAACCCAGGCGTCAACAGAACAATGAAGGTTAAAAAAAAACATATGTACAAAACTGAATCTAACGAATCTAAGGATGTGTTTTTTTTTGTATTTTATTTTATTTTGTCACTTTTTGAACTTTGACCCTCGACATTATTTTCCCGGCGAAGAGGAGAATAAAACATGAAGCCAAGATGAAAAATAATAAAATAATTATTATAATAGAACAACAAAGACGAGACAGAATGAAGATGTGAAACCACATCTTTCCACGGCTTCCCGTCTAGAGTGTTTGGCTCATTTAAGATCAGATGAGGTCGCCAGGGGCCAATTCAAGAGAATCAAATCTGGAATTCCAGGAATTTATCCAAGTAGCCACCTGTGACACGCCCTCTTTTCCCATTGAGCGAAGAAAGAAATACAATGTATGCAGCATGAAATAAAGGAATTCCAAAAAACCCTTTAAGGGGGGCTTAGGGGCAGTGAAGGTGCAAGTACTGAATGGGATTAAATATGAACCCGAATATGTTCTTTTTCCCTCCCAATTTTCATTTCATGAAATTTTAACTTCGAGTGACATCAAATGGTCTTAGTTTAAACTCCACCCGTTGCTGACCGCCTCAGCCCCCCCTGCCGAATAAACAATGATAATTATACAAAGAATCAGAAAAGAATCAGGAAAGAGATGAAGTGAGGAGTTGAACAGGATGTGGGGGAGCGAGGAGCGAGGGGAGGCGGGGTCACGCAGAGTTTAAGAGAGAGAGAGACACGCTGAGTAAACACTGTTCAGTTTATGAGGCCACACCGCCGCCATGACAGGCAGCATGTCCCCCCACCGCCCTGCGAGCGTGTTGGGACCCCCGCCCGGCCCCCCGTCTTGACGCTAAAATAAATCGAACTGTAAAAAGTGAAGCTTCCCTCAGAGCCCTTGACGCTATGCTGACACCATTATGCTTCTGACACGCTAACTGTACTTTACATCACTTTACGTTTCAGTACTTTACTTAACATTACTTTTGATTACTTGACTTTGCATTACTTTGCTTAACATTTTTTGACATTACTTAACACCATTTTAATTTAAATTAATTTAAATTACTTTACACTGTTTCACTTTGCAGTTGATTCGTTTATATTAATTTACTTACCTTTGTGTAACATTACTTGACACTAATTTACGTCACATTAGATCATTTTACATTACTTTACCTGACGTTGCTTAACATACATTTACACTGCTTTAAACCTAACTGGGCTTTACATTACATACATTTCCATTACTTTAACATTATTTTACATAACTCTACATTACTTCACATAACATTAAGTCACCCTACTTTACTTTACATTACTTTACATTACTTTACTTATCTTAACATTACATTACAATGACATTCCATGACTTTATTGTACATTACTTAACATTCCTTTACAGTACTTCACAACACATTACTCAACTTTTCTTAACATTGCTTTACATTACATAACATGACTTTACTTGACTTTACATAACATTACGTTCATTTTCATTACATTACTCACTCTGGGAGCAGTGGTCCACTCGGGGCCATCTCGGTAACACTGCCAGGCACTGAGGACCACGCCCCTTTATCTCTGGCTCCACCTGCACGAAGGGTGGAGAGTCGGCTTCTCTTCAGAGATTCCTCTCATCACGAGTGAAACAACCTTTTTAAGTTTCATTTAACGACTCTTGGTTTGTTGGGCTCAGCTGCTCCCCCTTTGGGCGAACGAGAGACGGGGTTCTGCTCCGGGTGGTGAACGCCCGCCTCACCTCAACGCCTGATTGGTGGATTTTCCTTCATGCCAGGGGGTCCCGGCAACGGGGTGTGGGCTTCCGTGCGCACGGTGTGGGCAGGCGTGTCGGCTCAAGGTGGACCAGCTGTTGTGGGCGTGGCAAACATTTCAAACCTCTCTCCCTTTCCATCTTTGATATACATTATAGACGGATGGGGGCGTGTCTACTTCTTTTTTTATTATTAAAATGGTGGAGTTTGTTTACTTGGAAAAATAAACAACCTCTTGAAAACATCACGTAAATAATCCTGCATCAGTCCATTCCAATAAAGAATTGTCCTTGTTGGAGAGACATACAATGACCTTTTCTTTCTTTTATCGGTCGTTTAAGTGACGTTTCTTCCTAAAATAAAATGGGAACAGCGCGGCGTGCCCAGCGTCCGCTTTCGCCGTGGACGGCGTACCTTCCCTTCTATTGGCTGTCAACCGGCGCCCGGCGCTGCTCATTTGCATAAAGCTGAAACCCGCTCAACTTTCCTTGTCGCCGTGAAGCCGACACCCTCGCTGCGTCCAAAATGGCGTACCGACTTGGTTTTTATGTCTGAAACCATAGTGTGCATCAGATAGTGTGTCGAACGCACAAGTGAACTATGCAAACATTGCGCACTACGCTGGCGAGCGTATCCCACAATGCACCGAGAGGGCAAGGCGCCGCCGAAAGTTTGCATGCAGCGTTGCCATGACAACACGCTGAAAGGAAGTAGCATGTCGTGTGTCTGAGAAGACGTGGATCTCTCCGCCCGCATACCCAAATGCGCGATGGCGCGTTTTCGTCGGGGGCCATTCTGGGTCTTTGATGCTCCGGCGAAGGGGAGGAAGGCGGCGAGGGCGGCGGCGCACACGCGCTGCGCTCCTTCGTTTTCGCGCAAAGGCGACTTCTCCTCTCACACCGTGTGCGGCCGACTGAGCATTTCCGCTTTGAAAAGGAAAATGGGTTAAAAGTGAAAAATGCTAGTAAAACAAAGGCGTTTGGGGAGTGGAGGTGGCGGGAACCTGAATGTTTCTCCTTCTGTCAGGGCTTGTCGGCTGAAGAAGAAGGCTCAGCACGAGGCCAACAAGATCAAACTGTGGGGTCTGAACCAGGAGTACGGTGAGTAGCGCCAGCACGCCCGCTTTTTCCTTCTTTCTTTCTTTCTTTTCTTCGTTGGAGGGACTCCCGTCTCGCAAAGCTCTGGCGGCGGAGCTTGAGCCTCGCGCTAAAGGTGTAGCGGGACCCATTTTACGAGCGCCATTTTCTCTGGGGGGGGGCGCTTTCGGACCCAACATGGCAACCCGAACATGCCCGTGGAGCCCAGAGAGTCTGTACGACAGCGACTGCACAGCGCAACCTGCTGCTGCCTCCAGAACGGAGCATTTGCAAAGCGACTTTTAGCGAGAAATTAAGGACGGCGATTCTTCAGGAAGAACTCAGTTTATTTAGGCAAACAATCAAACGGTATCTACCATGTTAGGCTGGGGGTGGGGGGGGCGTGGCGAGGAAGCGATTTGGACGCAACTCGAGCTAGAGCCGGCCCTGGTCACCCGGTTGGGTGCGCCACGGTTTATCAGTTGAACGTGGTTTTCAGTTCTGTTTTGTCACTATATCGTGTGCGGGGGGGTTGGAGGTCTCTCCTACTGTGGGAAACATGCTCCCCTAGTTTTTGGGAATACAGTCGGTGATTGATGACTCCCGATGGTAATCAATTATTTTATTGATTTCAAGAAATTTCATGGACCCGTACTGAAAACACAATGGAAATTCCAAGTATGGCGTTTAAATATACTATTATTCTTTGGTTACTGATAACAAAATGGAGAGCTTATTATTATTAAAAATAATAATAATAATTATTATTATTATTTATAATAATGGTAATAATTATTATTATTGTTATTATTAATGGTAATTATTATTGTTATTATCGTTGTTATTATTATTATTATTATTATTATTATTGTTAGTATTGTTAGTATTTTGTCTCTAGGATTTTTTATTTTCTTTCTGTTTTTCTTCATTTGTTGACTGTACACTGGGCGGTGTTCAGGGAAGCGTTCTTTCTTTGGCGCTCGTGTCCTTCCTCCTTCACTGTCTCGTGTTTACTCCGTTTCTTCTTTCGGTTCAACTCCGCCCCGTGATGTTGTGAAGGGGGCGTGGCCACCTGCCGACAGACCCTGGTGCTGAGCTGAATGAACTCGCTGAACTCCGTCCTCCTCTCATCAGCTTTGGGCCCCGACCGCCTTCCCTTTGTCCTCCTCCTTCCAGACGCTCCCGCTTCCTTCACAGGCCCTCCCTCCCTCTCTCCCTCCCTCTCTCCCTCCCTCCCTCCCTCTCTCTCTCTCATCATGTTGCTGTCCGACAAAAGTGTGTCAACCAGTGTTGGCTGCAAATCCAGGTCACATGACTAAGGCTTTGGCGCCATGCCAGCCTGAGGGAAGGTGTGTGTGTGTGTGTGTGTGTGTGTGTGTGTGTGTGTGTGTGTGTGTGTGTGCGTGTGTGCGTGTGTGCGTGTGCGCGTGCGTCACCCGCCCCTCCGAAAAACACAACAGGGTGATGTGATGAGGACGGAGGGATCGGAAAACACATAAAGGACATGATCCCAAAGGGGGAGGAGCAGAGCAGTGGCACAGGAAGTAGTATGGAGGAACAGGAAGCGGTGTGGCAATACAGGAAGTAGGGCAGAGAAACCGGAAGCAGAGCAGAGAAACGGGAAGCGGTGTGGAGAAACAGGAAGTAGAATGGAGAGACAGGAAGTAGTATGGAGAAACCAGGCTGTGTCGACATTCACTGGCCCAGTGTTGATCAGTGTTATGGCTTGTGAAGACGTTTCATTAGAGGTGTTGTTGACTTTATGCTTCTATGCGAAACATGTCATTAATTATTTGATATGAGATGTAGTTTTACACTCCCTCCCTCCCTCCCTGCTATAGCCACAGCACCACCCACAGACACCCCCACCCACCCACCCACACACACACACACACGATGCAACCTCATGTAAGGTGTAAAACTGTCTACCTGAGCAGGAGCATCTCAGTCCATCAACGTGTGGAACCGCCTGGTTTCCAGAAGCGATGAGAGAGTGAGACGTACAAGACATGAACTGGATGTAGAAAGACAGGGTGAAGGGCGGGGCCCTCCGTCCTCCTGCACTCTGATGCGTCCGCTCCGTCCTTGCCTTGATTCTTTGTACAACTCTGAAAAAAGTTGCTCCGTCCTGTCTGTGATTTAGAAGAATGATAATGATCCTTATTTGTACAAAATATGATTCAACTCAGGACGACACGTCCATTAAAGATGACACGTTCATTAAGGACGACACGTCCATTAAAGATGACATATTCGACGCCAAAAAACTGTGGGGGGAAAAGTCTTGGAATTACCAAAAGGGATCCTCCTGCACAGTGCTTACCTCGTTTGGAAAACCAGGTTTAAAGTTGACATTAGGTTTGTGTGTCTGTCTGTCTGTCAGTCTGTCTGCCCGTGTGGTTGCGTGAAACTACATCTCATATTAAATAATATGTTTCATGTCCAATAATTGATTGATGACACATTGAGTAGAATATAAGAATGTTTGTTTTGTGGTGATAATAATAATGTGCTTATTGTTGGTGACCTTGTCTGTTTGCGGAGGACGACAGCGTCTGTGTTTCTGGGATGGATGCTGCAAATGAGCCCCGGACATCACGCCCGTCACATGGGTGTTGGCCATTTGGTGATTAGTGGAATGTTAAAGCGCAAGGTCGGCATAACCAGTGAATCAGGGTGTGGGCGGAGGACGGAGTGACTCCATCCAGAAAAATCGAAATACTTCCTCAGCATCACAGTCGGACTCGTTTTTTGTAATGGGGTCAGCCACGGCCGCCTGAAAGTGCCGCATCGCCCTTGAGCGTGACGTCGCGTGAGGAGACAGAGTGGCAGCGCCGCGGTGGACGGCAGCTTGGCGAGAGACGTGCAGGGTAGGGCGGGGCGGGGAGAGACAGGCGGGGCGGGAGGTAGTCTTAATGTCCGTTTTACAGAAAGATATTGCGCTCATGATATGACGGTGTAACCACGCCCATAAGGTGTTGCTGCTGCGTGCAATTTGCCCTTGTTTTGCGTTCGATCCCAGATTCAAAGCCGCTAAACTTTGAGGTTAAAATTCACTTTGGGTTTATGGGCAGTGACTATAAAACATTTAAATAGTTTGAGTAAATCTATAGTAAAACTGCTCTTCCCACACGTTTCATTTATTACACAAATAAAATGTGTAAATATTTATATTTTTACATCGGAAATTCTCGTCCTCACCGAATCTTACAAAGTAGAAGTGATGTTTATTTTCATATATTTGACTCTGCCACGGGTCTGTTTTTTCGGCGCAGGCCGGACACCGTGGCCGGCTGCGGGGCTGTCCAAGGCCCCGCAGGTTCGACGCTGTCGGTGGTTCAATGCCAATTCTGACATCTTTATCACTGTTCCCTGTGACGTCTGGTCGTTTTCTCCATATTTTATGGGTTTAATAGGAAATACTGAACCTTTTTTGTCCAAAATATGATTCAAAGTTTCTAAAGTTGCCTTTGAGTGTGTTTTGAACCCCACGCAGCACTGCCCGCTCCCCTGACGCAGAGGCAGTAATCATAATTGTGGGATAATGTCAAAACGTTATTGACAGATTCACTGGAGCGTCGTCGTGTCTTGTGGTCTTGTGAAGGTTTCGGTTGCAGACCGTCGTGCGGCGGAGCCTTTTTCACAGTTTTTGTTTTCTTTTTTTTTTTTTTCATTTTCATTTTCATTTCATTTTCATTTTAGATTGTGTTGGTTTTCCTGCCGACGAAAGAAAAACAAAAGCTCCAAAAAATAGTGATTCAAAATCACACCTCCATGAACCCCAAATTTCTAATTAATATCAAAAGAAAAGCTGATAGTTGCTCTTTAATCGAACCTTTGTACGTAAAATGCGAATGTTAGCCTTGAAGGGAAATTTGGGAGAATTTCACTTCACCGCCCGGATTCGCACACGAAGCTCCGTACGATTTCTTTCCTTCTTGTGTGTCCAGCCGCACGCTAGCTGTGTTAGCTCAGTGCGTGACTGCTGGTGGGATCAGCTAGCCTAGCTTTCCTGGGAAATTCGGGGGAAAACGCCTTCTAGCACCGGCAGCGCTATTTAATAGATACCTGAACACAGAACTCTTTCTAAGCCGAAAGTCTGACCTTGACGGTGAAAGTCAAAGTTATTATGCTTTGATTTTCTTACTTTTCTTACTAAAATGGACGCTGCATGAACGATCCACAAACGCCAGGAAGCCTCATCCGTGTCGTGTTTTTTTTGGTCGTTGCTCAGACAACCTGCTGGGGGCGCTGCTGCGCATCAAGGAGGTGATCCGCCGCCGCGTGGAGAGCAGCGAGGAGGAGGACGCCGCCGACGAGCGAGGGATGACCGAGCGTCTGGAGGACATCCTGGGCCAGTCCAGCGGTGAGGACGCCCGCCGACCCCCTTCCCCCCTCATCCACTCACCCGGAGATTAGTTTTTTCCCCCCACGAGCCGATTTAAATCCATTCATTCGTTTCCGTGCAGCTGTTGGAGAAGAGAAGTGAGCTTCTTAGACTTGTGGGTTACAATAATCACCATCATCCCCGGGGCCGCGTCGGAGTTTGTTGCACACGCAACAAACTCACAAAGAGAAGAGTAAATAATGGGACTAAAATCAAATATTTCTTTTGCCTGAACCTCGACGCCGTGGGAGCTTGAGTTTTTGACCTTGTGCCTCTTTCCTTCACAGTGAAGGTCGTTTACCGTCGCCAGGTTCCAAATATAATTGTATGTGATATTCTGTGTGTGTGTGTGTGTGTGTGTGTGTGTCCGCCTGCAGGCCCCCTGGTGGCGGGTCGGACCAAGGACTTTGTGCAGAGGATCCTGGCCGCCAGCGTGGGGGGGCAGAGCCATGACAAGCGGACCCCCCAGGGGGGGGACGGGGTGGGGGTGTGACCACGCCCTGCGGCGCCCTCGGCCCAAACGGCACGGCCACGCCCACCAGACCCCCCCTTCTACCATCCGGCCAGTCTGCTTCCACGGAGGAGGGGGGGGGGCCCTGGACGCTGCTGCTGACTGTCTTCTCTCTGTGTGTGTGTGTGTGTGTGTGTGTGTGTGTGTGTGTGTGTGTGTGTGTGTGTGTGTGTGTGTGTGTGTGTGTGTGTGTGTGTGTGTGTGTGTGTACCATCCCCCCCTCTGTGGCAAGAATACTCCCCCCACCAGCCTGAAACCTAGTACTGTACCCCCACCCTCGGTGCTCCACCCACCCCCTCCGTGTGCTGTATTCCTTCCCTTTGTGCCTCTGAATAGACGTTGCACTGTTTTAGTAGATGTAGGAGCGAGGCGGGGGGGGCGGTGGAGGACAGGAAGCACTTGAAGAGCAGACCACCCGGATGAGAGGAGCACGGGACACCCCCCCCCCCCCAACAAAAAAAACATAAACAAAGCAATGTACAAGTGAGAAAGGCCTAGAACGCACCTTACTGCACCGAGCTGACCAAAGAGGAGTGAATTGGACTGGGGAACACTGAACCACACGGGGGCGGAGGGGGATCCACGAGACTCGTCGGCGCTCGTGGCTCCCGAACGGCTCCCGAACGGCCCCCGACGTGCGTGGCCAGGACTCAGGAAGCCCGGAGGCCACGCCTGCACTAGATGAGGTTTTTGTTGGGTTTTTGCCGTCAGAAGGGAAGACTCCTCCATGCCTTCCCCCGAGCCCGCCCTCCACCCCCCGATGTAGCATAACGTACCTTCCTGAATTGCGATGACAGAAAAAAAAAAACACAAACAAAAAAAACAAAAAACAAAAAAAACAGTTTTGTAGAGCTTAGAAAGCCACGTGTGTTGGTTGACCTGCGTTCTATGGTGGTGTTTTGGCCGAGCCGCGTCGACCTCCTGGAGGAAACGCCTTTTTACGACGTCGGGCGTCGCCGCGCTGAGCTCAGACCGACTTGTCCGAGGTCTCTAAACATGGATGGACATGAACGTCAAGGACCCTTTGAAATTGCACTGTCAGGAGGAAATCTGCACCTTTCGTCCTCTGGAGAGGGCCTTGAACCCCCCCCCCCTCTTTACAAACTTGCTTTATCTCCAGACCCTCGCTGTGGCCGTCCGGGGGGGGGGTTCCACGGTCGGCCCATGTCGATTTGGCGCCACGCCGCCACCGCCATCTGAAGGGAAGCCGAGGCAACGCCCCCGTCGGTGGAGGCCTCGGTGTGGGATGGGTCTCTCTCTCTCTCCTGAAAGTGCCTGGAGCTTAAAAAACCACAGGGCTGCGTCGTTCTGCCGGAGCTGGAACCGGCTGTGATCAGGTTAAAAAAGAAACCTCAGCCCGGAGGCTGCCTGCCCGAGGCTGGACCTCGCCCGACCCGACGAGCTCCAGGGGGGAAAAGCGATGGCGGGGAAACTACGCTTAGGCCTCGGGGTCCGGCTAAAACACACATGGTCCAAAACCTGCTCCCGGTGCAGCGCCGCATCGCCGAGCACGGAAACCCGACGCCAAAGACAGGCGGTGTGTGGACCAGCGAGGAAGGAGGAGAGTGTCTGGCGCGAATGGTGAAGCGGCCCCGGTGCCCTGGCTCCCCTCCACGCGCAGTTCAACCTCTTCTACACCACCAAGACAAACCGAAGGTGGGGTCTTCTTTTTGGTCCGAATCCATAATGGACGACCTCACTGGAAGAAGAAAGCACCTGGGGTCAAGTCTCTCTCTCTCATGCCCTTCCCACAACAACAAACAACGATGGCCGGAAAGAAAGAGGCTGATTCACTGTGGTATCCCTCTCTCCCTTTGTGGCGGCGGCAGCGTCGTCCTGACTCTTCCCAACGTTTAAAAGGAGACGGATGTTTCCCGGGGACTGAAGAGCGACTCGGCTCCACCGCTGTGGACCTGTCGTCGGGACCCGGTGTTTAAAGAGTCAAGAAACGCTTTTGTTGCCGGGCGGGAAATGGAAAGAGACATCAGGTCTGCCCCCCCCCCGTTTATTTGGGGCCACGTCAGTTCAACACTTTGAAATTCACCGTGAATAGTTTTTGTTAAAAAGTTCACGACATTTTGTTTAACCGCGCAGATCTCCCGCTAAACAGGAGCGGGACGGACGACAAGCGGCACTGTAACTGGGGCGGCGGCGGCGGAGGGCGGGGCCGACAGGGCCCGGTGGTAAGACGACACCGCTGGGACGCGGCCGACCCGGCGCTGCCCGTCCCGGCTCCGCTCCGCCGCTCGCATTGTCCCGACGGGGCCCGCCGGCTCCTCCGGTCCCCCCACCCCCCCGACGAGGCGTGGCCTCGTTCAAAGGCCTCCGTTATGAAAGGAAAAGCTCCAACGGCCGCCTCCGGGGGTTGCAGGGCGGGCGGGCGGTGGCCGGCCCCGCCCCCGCCAAGACACCCGTCCAAAAAAAGGGGAAGGACGTCCCGCCCCTTGCGGGGCCGCCGTTCACCGGCGCCCGGGGCCAGACTCCTGGAGGCCTGAGGGAGGCGCCGCTCGGGGGCTTCCCGTTCAAAGCGAATGGGAAGTCGTGTCGGGAGGGGGCAAAAAAAAAAACACCATCTCAGATAAAGAATCGATGTGAAGCACAGGAGCGACGGAGGAGGAGCCGCCGAGAGAAGCGGGAGCATTCCAGCCCCGTCGTGTACAGTACGAACCGCATCTCACGTCTCTCTCACCCCGTAATCACACTACAGTAACACTTCTGGACCTGTCTCTTCATTAACATCCTTTATGTAAAATCTCATCACCAGTAAGTAATCTTAAAAAGGAATTTAAAGTAAAAAAAAATAAATAAAAGTAAAAAAAAAAAAAAAAAAAAGAAATACAACAAGTGCCGTACAAATAGAAGCCTATTTTTTTGGTTTTGTTTTGTGTGAGTGTATTGTACACCTGTATAATGTATATTTTAATATTTATATGCAGCTGTTGTATTAAAGTATATTTTTAAAATACCGTCTATGTGCTTCTTCCGGGTCAGCCGGGCCCGCCGTCCGCCCGCGGGAAAGACGTTCCCGGAACGCCGGGTCGACGAGGGCGTGGTCACGTAACAAACGGAGGAGGCGGCGCCGGAAAAAACCCCAAAGAAGCGTAGCATCCACCCTCTGTTTGGAGGTTGTGCGGCAGGGTCGGCGCAAGCGAACCGCTACGTTTCATCTCCGTAGGTGGAGCGTTCCTGTGAAGCCCAATCCAATCCTGAGCCTTTGTCTCGAAATCGCACTATAGTCCATAACAGCATATTGTTATTATTATTATAATTATTATTTTATTATAATTATAATTATTTTATTACTATAACTATTTTATTATTATTTTATTTTTTTATTATTTTTTTATTATAATTATTTTATTAACATTATTTTATTATTATTTTATTACTATAATATTTTATTATTTAATTATTGTTTTATTATTATAATTATTTTATTAACATTAATATTTTATTACTATAACTGTTTTATTATAATAATTATTTTATTATTATAATTATTAGTAGTAGTAGTAGTAGCAGTATTATGGAAACCAGCTCCGCCAAAGCGAGACGCAGCAGCAGGAGGCCAGCGCCCACTGGGACGTGTCAAAAGGTCTCGGGTTTATTGGAACCCGAGGTTTTGGTGTCCCCCCCCCCCTCGGCCTCGGCAGCCAGGTGTTTTCACGGCAGCCAGGTGTTTTCACAGCAAACAGAGGAATCCAGAGTCTTCTCTGTTGAATCACTGTTGAACATTGCACAACGCTCAGCTCCCTCGTCAGGAACGACACCGTTCAAACTCCTTTACCGCTCAAAACAACAACACAACAAACACAACAGAGAAGAGAGGCCGGCGGCCTGTCCCGTCAGGGCACGGCCGGTCCAGAGGAGGGAGGGCGGCACGGCTCCGTTCATAATAGTAATAGTTCAGTGGTACCTAAAAGTACCTAATAGTACCTAATAGTACCTGCACTTACCACTGCATCTACCTACCACCAATCCAAGACACCAGCAGCCACGCTCACCAACCGACTGATACAAGATACGACCGTGGAAATTTGCAGTTGGCGCGTCGGCGGCCAGTCAGCAGTCAGTGAGCAGCCAGTCAGTCTGCAGTCAGCAGCCAGTCAGCAGTCAGTCAGCAGCCAGTCAGTCAGCAGTCAGTCAGCCAGTCAGTCAGCAGTCAGTCTGCAGTCAGCAGCCAGTCAGCAGTCAGTCGGCAGTCAGTGAGCAGTCAGTCAGTCAGTCAGCAGTCAGCAGCCAGTCAGTCAGTCAGCAGCCAGTCAGTCAGTCAGTCTGTCAGTCAGTCAGCAGTCAGCAGCCAGTCAGCAGCCAGTCAGCAGTCAGTCAGCAGTCAGTCAGCAGGTGACCTACATGGTGTGTGCGTGTAGTTGGTAGCTTATCCATATTTGTTTCATATTTACTGTGTTTGTGTGTTTTGTTTATTTTCACCTTCACGATTTCATCATTTATTTGGGAAAAATTGCTTGGACATACGACTGTGTTAACATACGACCGTTCCTATAGAAGCAGGTACAGTCCTCAGTGGAGGTACCACTGTAACAGTAATTAAACTTGGTCCTGGAACGCTACAGCTTTTATACAGCAGATGACATCACAACACAGTTCAAAACGAGCGCCTTGATGATGCGTCACGTTGCTTCCCTCCCCCACGAGGGCTTTTTAAATCTGGTAGTTTCAAATTAATTAAAAAATTCAAATAAAAAATTGTCACGGAAAAAATAATTAGTGGATAAAAACCCTCCAGGCTCCGACAGCAGGTTTTGAGGCTCGTTTCCAGGTTCCCCCTGGAGGCTCCAGGCGTGCGGGAACAATCCCTCCACAGTTCATCCAACTCCATCTCCACCTTAACTATTATTATTATTATTATTATTATTATTTACTTTAAATTCACTCGTCGTCCCACTGAGATGTAACCTGGTGCAGCCATCGGGTGGAGGTGGAGGTGGAGCGCTCGCCTCAAGGTTCCTCTTATAACCACGTTTCAATCCTGGATAGGAACACCGCTCCGCCGGCACCGACACAGCGACCGCCGTCACCGGGAATGTGGAAGAGCAAGCGCCGCGGGTCGGGCCGCGTCGGGGTCCGTCTGTCCCTCTGGGGCCCCCCCAAAAAACGTGGACCCAGGAGCCCTCAGGAGCCCCCCGGACGCCCCCTCCCTCAGGCCAGGAGCGCCTCCCCCTCCTCGGCCCAGAGCAGCTCCAGGGCCTCGGCCTGCCGCTGCTCGCGCCGGTGGATCCTCCGCAGCCGCAGGATGTAGAGCAGGATGGCGAGCAGCACCACCAGGATGCAGAGCGACAGCAGGTGGTGGTTGTAGAGGAAGGTGGAGCGCAGCCAGCTGGGGTGGCTCTGCCGGAAGCTCTCCTGCTGCAGGTCCCTGGAGTCGTAGCGAGGGAGGGGGAGGTCAGGAGGGGGAGGTCAGGGCGCGGCCGCCTCCATCAGCGCTGCCGCTCATGACCAGCGTCTCGCTGTTCATTGGTTGCTTGGAGGTGGTCCATTCATCATCCATCCATTCATCTTTTCACCCACCCACCCATCCATCCATCCATCCATCTTTTCATCCATCCGTCCTCCATCTTTTCATCCATCATCCACCCTCACATCGTGGTGTGCTGTGGCTGCTGCTCTGACCTGAGGGGTAGGAAGCGTGTCTTGAAGAGGATGGCTCCCAGTGTCCACTGCACCTCCTTGTCGTAGACCAGCTGGGCCGTCCTCAGGCTCAGGTAGCCGCGGGGGAAGCGGAAGCCGGAGTGAAGGACCTCGTACATCCAGGCCGACTTGAAGCACTGGTACCTGGAGGGAGGGGGGAGCCGGACGGAAGCCATTTCAGGATTGAAAAAGGGCAGACGCGCGTGATGACCTTTTCGGGGGGTTTTATTTTTTTGGTTGCAGTGTCGAATGAATTTAGAGTAATGCAATCTGATGCTGTCGATCGGGGCTGCGATCACGTTTTCCAGATCCCGTGCACGACCAACAGAGCTCGCGGATTTCTGTTGGGACGTCGTCTTATTCCAGACATTTTGACGTTTTTCGATACAAAAAAAAAAATTTTAAGAAAAAAACGTAATCAACAAAATATGAATGATGAGAGGAAAATCTAACTTGAGCCTGTTGATGTCAGCCTGCTGGGAGAACAGCTTCCCCTCCAGCCGCTGCTTCAGCGTCGACCACTTGGTGGCGCAGTATTCCTGGAAAACAAAACAACAAAACACAAACCCGGTTGCAGTCAGAACGACGCCGGTTTAAACGCGCCGCCACCGCGGTTTCATGGGGGCGTGTGCCGTTACCGTGGCGGCGTGGGAGTACTTGTAGCTGTCGTACTGGCCCCCCATGCGCAGGACGTCCTCCATGCAGTAGTAGAACTCGGAGAAGCCGTAGAACTCGCTGTTGCTGAAGTCAATCGGCGCCTGCGACCAAAACACAATGAGCGCCGGCTTTCCTGTTGTCGTCAACATTTAATCGAATGCGTTCATTTCAACTGACTTTGGATTCCTTCTAAAGATGGCCGCAGCGTTGACGCCACATGCACACGGTGTTTTAAATACAGGAAGTGATTCTCAAAGATCAGCTGCACATAACACAATTTATTCGACTGAACTTGCTTCATAATTTATGAGCCTGGGCCACACCCGGGCGGGAAGGGAGTGGGGGTTGGGTGCTCGCTTGGTACCTGGTAGACCCCCCGGGGGGACATGGTCCCGTTGTGCAAGCCCAGGAAGGGCCGCACGGCCTCCTGACAGCGGCCCCAGGAGCCCTGGCCCCGCAGGTGCAGCGCCCGACCGCCCCGGACCAGCGTGTCCGCCAGGCCGCTGGGGAGACACGGGTCCAGCACCGGGCTGTCCTCGCTCAGCCCCAGCTGGGCGCCCAGCAACCTGCACGGCGACAAGGCAGGACGCGGGAAGTGGTGAGGGAGGGCGGGTCATCGTCCAATCAGAGGGCACGTTGTACGGCGGCCGGGGGATGAAGGAGGGGGATGACTGGGGGTCTAATGAAGGCGGAGCTCAGAACCAGGGTTAGGAAGGTATTATAGTATGTCGACAAAGGAGTTTGGAGAACAACGTACCTGTATTTTCCTTTTATTCTTGAGTTTGGGAAAGTAATGAAAGGCAGCGGAGGGAAAAGGCTTCGACTCATCAGACTGAGAAGGAAGCTTCTGGAAACACGGAGCATCAGCAGAACTGGCATGGAGGTGGAGGAACGTGGACAGTCCAGCGAACTGCGGCCGACCAAGGGGGCGTGGTCGAGCGGGACCCGAGCCCTGAACCCCGGAGGGCCCCTCTGCCGTTCTGCCAGCGAGCCTTTTCTTTGCCCTTTTGGCCCCAGGGGCCTAGTTTGTTGGACTTTTGAATAAGACACACGCCAGACGGTGCTGTGCCTGTCTCCGGCCGCCCCCGCCCCCTCTCATCTCGTGGCCCCGGGCCCCCGAAAACAGCGCCTCCACAACAACACCGTGACTGAAACATGCCCTTATGAACAGGACAAAACGCTTTTCCATCTCGTGCTATTGTTCACCTTGAGGTTTCTTTTTACTGTTTTATTGCTATTTCAGTCTATTTTTATCGGTCGTACTTTATTATTATGGCCGTTGTTTTGGTGGTAGTTGCTATGACACCACTGTCTGTCCATCTAATATCCAGACTGTTTGGAGCAACCGCTTGACATCACGTGTTCACTGTGGTGATCCTCACCAGGCCATGAGCGTTTCGGTCCTGGTTGTGTGCGTACCTGTTTCCTGCCAGCGTGCTGTTGAACAGCTGGTCGTCGTAGCGCTGGCGCGCCATGTTCCCGCCGAAGCCCAGGAAGGTGGTGACGTAGACGCGGTAGACGTGCTGCGTGTGCTCCACGTCGCAGCCCAGGTTGAACTCGGCCAGGAGGCTCTTCCCCGCCTCCTCCTGCAGAATTCAATTCAAGGACTTTTAAATACTTATTAAGCACAGGTTTTTTTTTGTTTTTTTTTCCAAGGACTTTTGCCCCAAATAAATATACATTTTCAATGGGATCGTTTCCGTGGCATTTTGGAAATATTTATTACGTTACAATTCGAATAACAAAACCGGGAGCGATTTCAGAGGTTTTCAATGATCCTGTTTTTTTCAAGGACTTTTCAAGCACTTCAGCATAAAAGGGGATATTTTCAAGGTATTCCACAGCGATTCCATTTCTGGAGATCTTTTATTATTATTTTTTTTTAATCAATTGAAAAAAAAAAAAAAAAACACCTCAAGGACCTGGAAGATGTTGGGTTTATTAAGCTTCAATTTCTTCTTTGCTATACAAGAAGATTATGCAGCTCATGTTAAAAAAAGCTCATATAAGGAAACAATAATGATAATAATAATAGTAGTAGTAATAATAATAATGTTAAATCTAGCATTATACGGGGTTAGGGTTAGTTTAGTTTAGTTGTGTCGGGTACTTTTTACAGTTTTCCAAGTTTCCGTAAGGATCAGACGACACAAATTCAGCCCAATTTTGACCCGGTTTTGTCATGGCTGTCAATCTGGCGCCGCGCCCGAATATGAACGTCGGGAAACGACGAAGTGGCATCTTAACCCTGTATAGTGTCAATTTTAATTCAATTCACTTTCTGTTGCAGACAGACAAATGTTGTACTCATCCATCCCATGAGTGACTCCATCAAGCGGCGCGTTCTGTCATCTTTGCTCGCACTCGCTCCAATGTGCACGCAAATTACGTCATCCAAGGGGCGTAAGATACTGGCTCAAGCAGTTCTGGCGGAACGCGGC
Organism: Zeus faber; assembly: GCF_960531495.2. Taxonomy (NCBI): domain Eukaryota; kingdom Metazoa; phylum Chordata; class Actinopteri; order Zeiformes; family Zeidae; genus Zeus; species Zeus faber. The sequence goes on along the minus strand of NC_137191.1, from coordinate 35,316,943 downwards.
GTTTGGTGAAATGATTCCTTGAATGGATAAGCACATTTGCCGTCTGCTACCGCGCAGCGGCAACTTCAGGTTGAGGTGAATTAAAGTTCACATCTTCAATTTTGCAACATAAATTTATGCCGTGTGCACTGTATTACAGGGAAAGGTTTACGGTTCAGAACTGTGCAACCATGGTGAACCTTAAAACGGTATGCTGTTACATCCCTGATCACCATCCTTGCGGGATCAAGCAGCGCGGGCACAAAAGAAAGAGACGCTTCCTCCAAAGGTTTTCAGAACTTCCTGCGTTGCGAAAACGTCTTCTGTGACTGTCTGTAGTTTTTCCAGGTTTCGTGAAACGCAGCACGAGTTACAGTTTTCCGAGTTTCCATTAAACGCAGCATCTTCTCAGGTTGTCCGTCTACGCGTAGCAAAGGCAATGCGGTCCAGGGGCGAGTCCTTGGGTGTGAATCAGTTCCGAGACGAATCTCGGACTTAAATGACGTCGGTTGATCTCACAAAGCGCCCCCCCGTGACGAGCAGTGAGTGGGGCCCCCGGGGCTGTTACCATGGGTGTGGTTACCATGGTGACCGTGGCGACCAGGGTTGCCGTGGCGACCGTGATTACCCCATCTCCCTCACCTCTTGCGGCGAGATGAAGGTGACGACGCTCGGAACCTCGTAGGCGATCTGCAGCGAGGCTCCGCCCATGTCCATGATGCCCACCGTGCGCCTCCGGCTGATTGGCCGCTGGTTCTGTGACCCCGTGGTGACCTCCACCGTGGCGTTATCTTGAGAGAAAGGCGGCGGGAAATACGGAGTTTGTCCTTAGCCTGACATCCCCTGTTCAGCTCCTCTAGCCACCACCCACATATTTCACATCAAGTCAAATTTGTCTCATCAAATCAGTATCAAATGTCTTCCATCACTCAGGGTTCAAGATAAAACAGAAAATACAAACTACCGTGTGGTTGTCTCACACACAGCGTGATGTACAGTATTATAAATGTAGAAGTGTTGGAAGGATCCAGTAATTATCTTTAAAATGACCATGATTCATATGCTCTGACGTGGTCCCATTTTGGAACAGCGGCTCTCAACTGCTCTGGCTCCGGCTCCACATTTGTTCTTAACAATTATCATTGTAATTATAATTATAAATGTATCACATCTCAACCATGTCACTGAAGTCATTTCATTTTGATGTGTCACACAAGGTCATGACAAGCAGTCGTGACCTTGAAAAGTCTTTCAAAATAAAAGCACGGCATCGGAAATTGAGTACACTTCACCCTTACTTTTTATGTACAATATATTCGGAAATAAATGAACATTTAACAGCTTCTGGTTGTACAAACACTCACCAGTGATTTTTTTTTGTTTTAAAATGGTGCCACTAATTGTGTCACAGCAACTTTTCGGTTTTTATCCCATTAAATCTATGAAAGATTATTTCTCTTTTTATTGTTTGATCCTGTGCTTGTTTGTACCAAGCAAATAAACGTGTGTAGGCCAAAGTTTTCCAGAAGATGTTGTACGTCATGAAGCTAAAATGCACGGTGTACATTTACATCTTCGGAGGAGCTGACGTAGGCACACCTCCACTCAAAATGGACACGTAACCCAGTTTTAGGAACAGGACCTGCCAGTTGAGAACCGCTGCTTTGGACCTTCAAATCTGACACTCACCCTGGTCAGCGTGGTCGAAGCGGCCCAGGACAAAGTTAATGCCAATCCAGGCGTAGACTCCTACAACACACCACACCACAACACACCAAGCACCACACCAAGCACAGCACCCCGCGCGCGCGCGCGCGCACACACACACACACACACACACACACACACACACACACACACACACACACACACACACACACACACACACACACACACACACACACACACACACACACACACACACACACTTCAACTGTAGGCTTTCATTCCAAACCACTAATATAATATATAGATGTGCAGATGCATCGATTCTCTGTGCTGGTATCGGCCGGTTACACAGAGGGTTGTATCAGAGAACGTCATCACAAAAATCACATACCAGGCACTGGAATGCTGTTTAATAAAACAAGCCTTTAATATTCAGGAACATTACTTTTAATGCACATGGATGCGTGTTAGATATCTGTAATGGGTTCAAATGGAATGCATGTCAATAAGTCAAACGGTCTGCTTGCACTTCACCCACCTTCCTGTTTCCCAGAGATGACCTCTGCGTGGGAGTGAGAGAACAGGAAGTCAAACTCCAAAGGAACGTCGGTGATCAGGTCTTCCAAGATGGCGGTTTGCTGGCTGCAGGCAGGACAGAGACAGAACGAGAGAGAGAGAGAAAGAGAAAGAGAAAGAGAGAGACAGAGAACGAGAGAGAGACAGAGAAAGAGAAAGAGAAAGAGAGAGAACGAGAGAGAGAGAGAGAGACAGAGAAAGAGAGAGACAGAGAACGAGAGAGAGAGAAAAAGAGAAAGAGAAAGAGACAGAGAATGAGAGAGAGACAGAGAAAGAGAAAGAGAGAGACAGAGAAAGAGAAAGAGAAAGAGAGACAGAGAAAGAGAAAGAGAGAGACAGAACGAGAGAGAGAGACAGAGAAAGAGAAAGAGAGAGACAGAGAACGAGAGAGAGACACAAAGAGAAAGAGAGAGACAGAACGAGAGAGACAGAGAAAGAGAAAGAGAAAGAAAGAGAGAGACAGAGAACGAGAGAGAGACAGAGAAAGAGAAAGAGAGAGAACGAGAGAGAGAGAGAGAGACAGAACGAGAGAGATAGAGACAGAGAAAGAGAAAGAGAAAGAGAGACAGAGATGGAGAAAGAGAGATTTGATTTTTAAAACATCTTTATTTTAACATTTTCTCCACTTCACAGTTGCAGACATTTAAAAAAAAACACACTTGGTTCACTAACAGAGTCCTACACGTTAAAAACAGACTGGAAGCACAGGTCGTCCTCCACCAGCGAACAGATGACGTCATTAAAGCACCACAGCTTGATGAAGACGTCCAGACTCTTCATCAGTCTGTGAAAGTTAAAATCAATCAAGATTCGATCAACAGAGAGAGAGAGGGACAAAAATGAGAGAGAGAGAGAAAGAGAGAGAGAGAAAGGGAGACGGAGAAAGAGAGAGACAGAGAAAGAGAAAGAAAAAAGAGAGACAGAGACAGAGAAAGCGAAAGAGAGAGACAGAGACAGAGACAGAGAACTAGAACGAGAAAGAGAAAGGGCGGGGTGCGGGCGCCGGGCGCACCACTGGACCGTCTCATGGGGTTTTTTTTATATGAATATCACCAGGCAAAAAAAACCCGCAAAAAACTGTAAATACCGGAGCCAAACATCAAGGAAGCGTAAAGTAAAGCAAGTAAAGCGTAACGCACTTTTCCTGTGGTTTCTCCGTATTATAAGTTAGTGCTCCGTCACCATGATTTTGAAGCTGTTGTTTTAAAAGGGAAAAAAAAAAAAAGTAGCATCGTGTCACAGAATGCAGAATTTAAAAATGTTGCTTCATTTAAGATGAATCACTTCCAGACTGGGAAGTCCTCGACCAGAGCGATGAGGATGAGTCGGCTCCTTCTGTCTGGTCTCTTAGTCCAAATCAACCCGGTCCACCCGGAGGCCACGCCCATTCATCCAAAGATTTAATTTAAGATCCATTTTGACCTAGTTTAGCTCCAATCTTCTTTCTGGAAACCAGATTTTGGGGCAAGTCTGAGACAATTTTGAACCATGACTGAGAAAGGCCATTACAATGAGTCCGGATTACCAGTGTGATTTCGTCTGGGGTTAGGCCTAATCTCTGTCCGCAAAACCCGCCCCATAGACATTGAATAGCAAAACAACCGCAAATAAAACCCCACAAAAACAATGAGCGGCGTGAGCGTTTCCATTCCAACAGGTCACCAGCTCTGCGCTTCAAACCGGAAATCGCAACGAAACCCCCAGGCCCCGCGTGGCTCTCTGCACGCACCTGTCGGGCAGCAGCCTCATGCCGGCCGTGCACAGGATGTAGAGCGGCGTCTCCTTGTGCTTGGAGACGGGGACGTGCGCGGCAGCAAATCTCAGCAGAGGGTGGAGGTAGTCGCTGGCCTGCTCCGGGGTCTGGGCCAGGGTGGAGATACCTGGGAGGACGGACGGACGGAGGGAAGGACACACACACGCGCACACACACACACACACACGCACACACACGCACACACAAGCACACACACGCGCACACACGTTCCAAACATGATGGATACTTATTGTGTGATATTATTAATTTGCCTACACATGGGTAAGCAAACAATTCAACGGTCAAACGGATTTCAAAGAAATGGTTCCTCCATTCAGGAAACTCCAACGGAGCCACAAGGTTGTGAGTGGAAGGAGCTTGATGCGGCTGCGTCTCTGATCTGAACGGAGTCGCAGTAAACAAGTACACAGGTCAATAGGCAGGAGGTCGAACGTCTTCTTTTGAAACTGTTGTCTAACATGTCTGCAAGCCGTTCACTCAGCCCTGTATGAGTTTAAACATGATGACGATGCCGCTAAAAGGATCTTTTGTTTTTTGTGTCCATCTCATCTTTCCATATATCGAAAAAAACAGGGAATCATTCTGGAAAACAACACACAAGTCAAGGTGTCTGTGTCTGTGTCTTTAAGTGGGGCCTATCCGACAGTGCGTCATGCGAGTGTGGCGAACCTGAACAGACTGCCGAGCACATAATCACCAGCTGCCCCCTATACAGCCCACCCTCAGAAGCTGGCCTTTTTGACCTAGGACTGGAGACGAGGGCGTGGCTATATGACACTGAGTTGGCCATCTGATGATATACGAAAGAAGAAGAAGAAGGTGTCTGTACTGAAGCGTGCCCTCCGAACGGGCCCGGTTAAGGAATCTGCTCTGGTTTTGTGCTGGATGAGCGACATTCATCATTCAGCTTCTATCCATCCATGCATCATCCATCCACCCGTCCTTCCATCCATCCATCCGTTCTTCCATCCATCCTTCCACCCATCCATCCATCCTTCCATCCATCCATCCTTCCATCCATCGTCCTTCCATCCATCCGTTCTGTACCCAAGTCACTCAAAAGAGATTCAGCTCCTCTTCTTCTGTTTGAACAACCACAAACATCTGCGTTCAATGACCAATTGACTAATTGTTAGTGACTGAAAATGAAAATGTTGTGCTATTGTTCAATAAGGAAATATCATATTCATTCATCATACTCCCACTGTAATAGAACAGTGGAGTCCATTCAGTCATTTAAAATGGTGAATAAAACAACTTTTCAGATTGCCCACAGTACAACAAATTGACAAATTAAGTGAATTTTGTTGTTTCTTCACACATTCTATGACATCATTTTATTCGATCATCTCAACACGTACCAGGTTTGATCTTCTTGACCACGGGCTTGCGGTCGCGGTCCTTCATCTGCCTGATGTCCAGCAGCGTGTGGGGGTTTCCATTGTGGGGCGGCCAGTAGTACACAAAGACACGGGAGCCGCTGCTGCCGCAGTCCACCACGATGCCGTAGTTCAGGGCTGGATCGAGCACGTCCGTGGCCTCCATCGACTCAACCATGGACAGGTACCTGCACGGTTCAGTCAACGAGTAAGAGACTCAACGAAAACAGAATGATAGGGTTCACAACCACATGGAGCATATTTGGATGCACTATGGAGGAGATGCCAAGGATATATTTAGGAAGCCAAGGAGAGAAGAAGGTGCTGTAGTGCAGTTTTTACAACAGGGTGAGCGTACCTAATCCTGAGACTCAAAAAAGGAAATGGAAGTGGTTGGCTAAAGTATGTAATACGCTGGTGCATCTCGAGGCAGAACTATTCAATTTAATCAATACTTAGAAAAACACTATTCAATTTCTTTCATACTGGCATAGTAGAGGTCAAATGCATTTCGTATGCGATCCACATATCATAACATTTAAAAACGCTGGGACTCACCCACCTGTTCTCAGATCACATGCACATGTTTTTCCCTCGCCCTTTCACACTCACTTGTTGACCCTGGCCCGGGCGTGCTGCTGGGAGCCCCACAGCTGGCTCTGGTACGTCCCCAGCAGCAGCAGCGGCATGCAGGTGAGCAGCAGCAGCAGGAGGAGGAGCCTCTGGCGGGGCACGCAGCCCAGAGACAGCAGCGACACGCTGCAGTACCATGATGCTGGCAGGCAGGACAAGCTGATCCTGGAGCAGAGAGACAGGGAGACGTAGACGTGATCACCGGGCGATTCCATCAAATCGTGCCCGGGAAATTAAGATGTCGTCAGAATTCTGTCATATAAATTAATGAGCATAAGAAGATGAACCTAAAGGTTTTGGGGTGTGGTTTGACATATTCAGGGTTTGTTCATTCCTTTCAACACTTAAATCTGCATATTCAAAGATTTCCCAGCACCTCAAGGCTTTCAAAGGATACGTGTCACTTGTCGCAGTTTCAATAACCGATCGTCTTCAGGGATGTAATTATCATTAACACAATGTTTATTTATTGGCTGTGACTCATCATTCCATTGCTTTCATAAATCATTCGGTAACCCACCTCTCCTCACGAGAAACATGAAGTGTAACCCACCTCTCCTCACGAGAAACATGAAGTGTAACCCACCTCTCCCCATGAGAAACATGAAGTGTAACCCACCTCTCCCCACAAAAAACATTAAGTGTAACCCACCTCTCCCCACAAAAAACATGAAGTGTAACCCACCTCTCCCCACAAAAAACATGAAGTGTAACCCACCTCTCCCCACAAAAAACATGAAGTGTAACCCACCTCTCCCCACAAAAAACATGAAGTGTAACCCACCTCTCCCCACGAGAAACATGAAGTGTAACCCACCTCTCCCCACGAGAAACATGAAGTGTAACCCACCTCTCCCCACGAGAAACATGAAGTGTAACCCACCTCTCCCCACGAGAAACATGAAGTGTAACCCACCTCCCCCCACGAGAAACATGAAGTGTAACCCACCTCTCCCCACGAGAAGCATGAAGTGTAACCCACCTCTCCCCACGAGAAACATGAAGTGTAACCCACCTCTCCCCACGAGAAACATGAAGTGTAACCCACCTCTCCCCACGAGAAACATGAAGTGTAACCCACCTCTCCCCACGAAAAACATGAAGTGTAACCCACCTCTCCCCACGAAAAACATGAAGTGTAACCCACCTCTCCCCACGAGAAACATGAAGTGTAACCCACCTCTCCCCACGAGAAACATGAAGTGTAACCCACCTCTCCCCACGAGAAACATGAAGTGTAACCCACCTCTCCCCACGAAAAACATGAAGTGTAACCCACCTCTCCCCACGAAAAACATGAAGTGTAACCCACCTCTCCCCACGAGAAACATGAAGTGTAACCCACCTCTCCCCACGAAAAACATGAAGTGTAACCCACCTCTCCCCACGAGAAACATGAAGTGTAACCCACCTCTCCCCATCTGCTTCTAAACTGTTTCCCCAAGCGCCACTAGAACAGATCACACAAGCATAAACACAAAATGGTGCACCATTACCTTGCCATATGTCCAAGTTGGCAATACGAGCCCCACGGCTGTCACCTCATGTTGCAGCAGCCTGGATCAGATCATTTATCCGTGTTTTCTATCTGGAGAATAGAGGGAGAGAAAGAACACTGACGCTCATTTTAACGTGACCAACCAGCTCGACCTGTCCCACTCTGTTCTGGGTTATTTACTAAGAGCAGCAGCTGGCATATCTCTACTCGTTACATAAGCACGACGCTGGCGGTGGCCCGGGTCGTGTCAGCCTCCTCAAACCAAGACATTAGATAGAATATGTAATGGACAGCAACCACGAGAGAAAACAGTCAAAACAATCACGTGTAGCGTGTGTACAACAAGCAAATTACGAACATCCAGGTCCAATCGGCTTCCGTAGTGATCCACCATTGTCAGCATCCAAGACTTGTCATTGTTACTCAGACAGACTCAAGCGCTTTCCTCACCTGGTATCCTGCTGCCATGACAGCGGTGTTGTTGAGCGAGAACTCGATTTTCTCCAGAAGAACCGTTTCGTTTTGTTTTCTATGTTCGTTGTAAAAAAATAATAACAATTCTGTTTCAGAAGCCGAGCGGACGACCGGGACCGGAGCCTTTAAAACCTACTGCGTGACGTATTTCCGGTTAACCCACGCGGAGCCACGTGGTACGTTCAAGTCCCACGGAAGTTACTGTTCTGTTTATTATTATTATTATTATTATTATTATTATTATTATTATTATTATTATTATTATTATTATTATTATTATTATTATTATTATTATTAGGGGTCCATTATCTTTCACTTTAAGTGTTTAACAACTGTAGTGTTTTAAAAATGTACATTACCGTAAATATTATTATTATTATTATTATTATTAGGGGTCCAACCTGCAGGGATGGATCCCTGTTGTTATTGCTCGGATTTTTATTATTATTATTCTCCTCTGCATTTTTCTGGTTAAGTTAGTGTCTGGAACACGACAACCTCTGGAACTGACACAGTTGAGGTCTTGTTAGAACCGGGATGTCTCAGACGTCTCGTCGTTCAAGTTTCAGTTTGTGGAGTAAAAAGCTTTGAGACATCTGTCCAATTCGTTAGAAATATGCCGTTTTTTTTGCTCCATTGGTCTGTAGTGATTACAAACTGCGAGTGAGATTGTATCGTCTTACCTGCTTGACGCCAGAGGGCAATTTCATTTGATATTTTGTCTGTTTTGCCCTTTTTGTAAATAAGCACATTCTGTTCCATCGAACCCGATGACGTATCCCTCCTTATTTTGCGCCATTGGAGCAAGTCCTAACACACACACTGAAGAAGTCGAAAACAGTCGAAAACATATTTTGTGATTGTCACCTCACACATGGAGGTCGCCTGCAGCTCCAGAGCAAAGGTTCTGAATCGTGTCCATTTTATTTTAGTCCCAAAAGTAAAGAAAAAATTATGAAATGTTTGTGAGGGACATGCAGTGTTTAAATCAGTTTGAATAAAAGCGCGATGTTGGGAACTTCCACACGGAGTGATTTCCTTCCACCGAGACACCGCGAGGAAGGGCTCTGTGTACTACAGGAAGTAGGCAGACACCCTCTCACTTTTAGAATAAAGTCATAACACACAACAAGTGTATCCTAGTATGAGTAACTCTGCGTGTCACCAGGACTCGCAAAACTCGCGTCACGGCGTCATTACATCAGCTGATGCTGCGTTCGAGAGGAAACTCGGAAAATTGTAACTCGTTGGTGATGTAAAGACGAGCAACGGCACGAACTGATGCTACGTTCCATGGGAACTCGAAAATTTGTAATTGGTGTCGATAATAGATCCTGTGTATTTCCGCCTGCCGCCATATTTGTTACTATTATTATTGTTATTATTATTACATTTACATTTACATTTAGTCATTTAGCAAACGCTTTTATCCAAAGCGACTTACAAGGGAGAATAACATTCAAGCTACATTGCGACAGAGAAATTAGTGTAACAATAAATACTGCTAAGTAGTGCTAAGTACTTGTAGGTTAGGACAGGAGGTACTCACTGAAGAGCTGGGTCTTCAAGTGCTTCTTAAAGACAGAGAGGGAGCTCCCTGCTCTGGTCATTTTTGGCAGCTCGTTCCACCAACGTGGAACTACCAATGAGAATAGCCTGGATTGCCGTGGCTGTACGGCCGGCAGAGCCAGGCGACGCTCATTTGACGAGCGCAGCATCCGGGGGGCAACATGTGCTCTTACAATAGCATTTAAGTAGATGGGAGCATTCCCAGCAATCACTCTGTAGGCCAGCATCAGAGACTTGAACTTGATGCGAGCGGCTACAGGTAACCAAGCGGCTGCAGGTAACCAAGCGGCTACAGGTAACCAAGCGGCTACAGGTAACCAAGCGGCTACAGGTAACCAAGCGGCTACAGGTAACCAGTGGAGCTGGATGAGCAGCGGAGTGACATGTGCCCTCTTTGGCTGGTTGAGCACCAGTTGCGCCTCAAGCCTGTTAAGAGGGCGTTGCAGTAGTCGAGACGGGACATCACCAAGGTTTGTACCAGCAGTTGAGTGGCATATTGGCTCAGGTACGGCCTGACTTTTCGGATGTTGAGTAGTGCGAAGCGGCAGGACCGGGAGACGGCGGCAACATGGTCCGAGAATGTCAGTTGGTCATCAATAATGACACCAAGATTCCTTGCAGCCTTGGTAGGAACAAGAGATAGAGAGTCGATTTTGATATCAATGTTGTGATAAATACCTTGCTTGGCCGGGAAGACCAGCAGTTCCGTTTTCGCCAGATTAAGTTGAAGATGATAATCCTTCATCCATGTGGATATGTCAGCGAGACAATCCGAGATCCGCGTCGAGACAGTGGGGTCGTCGGGCGAGAAGGACAGATAGAGTTGAGTATCATCCGCATAGCAGTGATATGAAAAGCCATGGGAGCGGATGATCGGGCCCAGTGAGGTGGTGTATATGGCAAAGAGGAGGGGTCCTAGCACCGAGCCTTGGGGCCCCCCTGTGGTGAGGTTGTGAGGCACAAACAGCTGGCCTTGCCATGTCTTATTAGGGGTCCAGCCCGCAAGCCTTTTGTTATTGCTCGGCGATAGAAGATCTGAGCAGACATTCTTTTCATCTTTGTTGCCTTGCTCCGGGTTGGCCCTTCATCATTCTTCTTTGCTCTTTGCTCTGGGAATTTCCAAGTGGGGGGAGAAGGGAGACGACTTGCGACACACCGCTCTGTCCCACCTGGCGACGAGAGACGAACCCAAGGTTCGTTAAGTTCTCATCCCGGACAAGCACCTCCAGAAGCTTCCACGGGAGAGTATCCCCTGTCCCCAGCCGTGCTCCGTCACCCGCATTGCCTCACCACCCTCACCCCCGGGACATTGCATTCAGAACAGGTGCGACCGCGGGGCAATCTCACGTGAGGTGTGGATAGTGAGAAGGCGTTCTGCGTACTAGTACTGCGGCCGAATACTCTGAGACGCTTCAGAGAACGGTTTATCTGGGGCCTGGTCCGCTGCGGTCCCCGGACGTGTGGTGCGGCCGCCTTCACAACTCCCTGATTTTGTCAGTTTCCTGTGTTTATGCAAGCCTTTGTTGAAGTTGTTGCAATACATCTTCCAGCCACAGGTTGCAGCAGTGGGAACCTCGTGAGCGAGCAGCGGGAACGACGCGAGCGAGGAGAACCGGCGGGGGAGTCCGGCCTGGGCTACCCCCGCAAACCTCCGTGAAGGGCTGCGGGACGCGCGGGTTGACCGGGCAAGCCTTTAATGGATGCACCGGGGACCCAGGTGTGGATCTACTGTCCGGAGAGAAAGAAGGGCCTCGCCCCCGAGCCGGGGGGCTGGCCCTGGCACTGCGCTGGAACAGCCGCCGGACGTGGTGCACAGGGTGCGGCTGGTCAAGCGCAAAGCGGGTGGTGGTCCTCTCCACCTGCCCCTGGCTCCAGCCGAGGAGGTATCGGCTGGAGCCTTGGGACCAGCTCCGAGCGACAACTGCCGAGGGGTGGCAGCACGGCGTTGAATCTGTCAGATAACCATGCGGCCTTCGTTTGCATAAAACTGATGGAAATGTGGCATTCATCGTCTGACCAGCGATGGACACTTATCACCTGGTCCCCGGGCGTGTCTACGTACGCTGCCCACTGCTCCTGGCTGTGGCCCCGGAGGAAGGACAAGCCAGGATGGGTCAAATGCATAGGAACCATTTCACCGGCCACCATCCAAAGCATGTGCGTGTGTGTGTGTGTGTGCAAACATGTGTTGTAGTGTGGTGTGTTGTGTGACAAATGAAGATTGTTTCTTCTTTCATTATGAAATAAAAGTACCCTGAAATAAATAAATGTGGAATTATGAAATAGAAGTCCCATGAAATGAATCAAAAACCTTTTTTTAAGTTCCTTTTAAAATAAAATAAAAATGATTTATGTATTTAACTATATTTACATTAATTTATTGCCTCATTTATTTCAGGATTTCTTTCATCGGCAGATTTATGTATTTATTTATTCATGTTTTTAATACCTGGGTGGAAAACAGACGTTGCCGTGCATCCCTGTCACTCCTCTCAGCCCCCCAACTCCTTCTTGGGGACTAAGAGTGGATTGTACTGGTTCACCAAAGACAACACACTGGACTTTCGTAACATTAGAATAATAGCAAACACCGAAGCAATTCTCATGACAGCAAATTCAAAATTGGAAATCATGTTGTTCACTCCCCCAAATTCTACCAGACAAGCAGAGAGCGGCCTGGACGCTCCGTCTGCAAATGTCAAGTCTGTTGCCAGAAAGTGGGCACTGTTTGACTCTGACCTGAACTTTGAACCGCAAATTGAAAAAAAACAACAAAAAAAAAATTGTCCAGTCCTGCTTCCTTCAACCGAGACCCGCTTCAAGAACCAAACCAACACGACCACACAGCGACCACACAGCGACCCGGGGTCTGTCTTACATTAATATTATTATTATTATTATTATTGATTTTAATATGATGATGATGATGATGATGATGATGATGATGATGATTATTATTATTATTATTATTATTGATTTTAATATGATGATGATGATGATGATGATGATGATGATTGATTTTAATATTATGATGATGATGATGATGATGATGATGATGATTATTATTATTATTATTATTATTATTATCATAGCATGTGTTTTGTGCTCCCACCACTTTGGGAAACAACAAATAATAAAGTTCATGTCTGCGCCACAAACCACGTGACTGACGCTGCAGCAGCCACGTGGTCTTACCCTTTCTTCTCCGGTTCTCTGGCCACGCCCACATCATTTACCCGCCTTTTATTATAAATATTTCGCGACGGAATTAACCAATCGCGTTCCCGTTTCGCTCGTCCGGAAATAACTGACAGCCGCGCCGACCAATCGCAGATCTACTTCCGGGCCGAGTCACAGACAGGCCACCCCCCGCCGCCCGCCCCTCGCCACCACGCCCCCCGGTCGCTCCGTCCGGCGGCAGTGACCCGCGTCTCGCCGCCTCGTCGCGGGACTTCGAGCTCAGCGTCCAGGCGGCTCCACCTGCTCCACGGGCCGCCGCAGCGCAGCAGCCTTGACGGGCTCTCCGATGGAAGTGGGCACTTTCATGTCGCGGGGAATGGCGGTGGAGACAGCGGGAGTCGACGGCGGGGCGACGGGCGGGGCAGCCGGGGCGGACATCAGGTGGCTGGGCGGCAGGATCCGGGACACCCCGGCGGTGGCGGCGGTCGTCGTCGGGGGGCTTTCGACGCGGACGGCCGGGGAGCCGAGCTTCTCCCCGGGGCCGCATCGGACGTCCGCGGAGCCCTCGGCCATCGAGGCGGACGTGGACTACGAGGGACTCCCGCGCGGAGTCGCCACCAGCACGCACATGCTGGCCGGATCCGTGGCGGGCATCATGGAGCACTGCCTCATGTACCCCATCGACTGTGTCAAGGTACGCGGGGGAGACGGGCGCTGCCGTGCCCCGGCCCACCTCGCCCGCCGTGCCCCCGGCCGACGGGCGAGGTGGGCCGGGGGCTGGGGGCGGCAGTTGCGTAAACCCCGAGCGGAGGCCGCAAAGTGGAGCCTGAGCTCGATTTGTTATTGAGTTAAATTAGCCTAGCATGCTCGCCGGGGTCAGCGGGGAGGAACGGGCGTGTGGACGCCCCGATGGGTCGCCGCGTACACCGTGTCCACACGCACGACGCCTCGGTCGCTGGTGCTCCGGGCGGTGTCACTGCCAGATAGTTGACTTGAACCTGTTGGCGTTCTCAACAACACCCGGTGCGTGAACAGACGGACGCCATTTGAAAGGCACCGGCAGCTGACAGCAGCCGAGTGCCAGCGCACGGCTGGTGGGCACGGTCGTCATTGCAGGTTGTCGGGCAGAAACCTGGCTCCGTGACTTGTAGACTACACCCGCCGCGACCCTTGAGCAGCGGAGTGTTTGGATCGACGGTAGTACCGCCATGTGTGAGTCACCGACCAGTTTGCGGAACCCAGTTGGTTGCACATGGTTTCATCAGCTCCGTCCGTGTTTGGCGCTGGAGACGCGCTGGTCGAGTACGGCCGAGCCGCCCCGATTGCGTCCGATCTCGGAAGCTAAACAAGGGTCGGACCCGGTCGGTACTTGGACGGGAGAGCCCGCCCCGGGAAACCGGGTGCCGTGCCGGCGGCGGCGGCTCGTCTAGTAATCTGAATGTTGCCGGTTCGATCCCCGGCTCCTCCTGGTAGCCGGCTGACGTGTCCTTGAGCAAGACACCCAACCCCCTAACTGCTCCCCGTGCGCCGTTACGTGGCAGCCCGCTGCTCCTGGATGCGTCGGTACAAGGACGGTGTAGTGCAGGGACACGCCTTGCGTTGGGTCAGTACTTGTACTCTGTGCAACGACAATAAGTCGAATGTCATCGGAGCAGCTGGAATAAGACTTGGGGGCGCGGGCGGTCAGCGGGATCTGTGCTGTTTGACCAGGGTTTTGCGACCTGCGCTTTCCAAACCAGCCCGAGGAGCTCCATGAGCGTAGAGGGGTTTTTTTTTTTATTAAGGAATTGACAGATCGGCTGTTTTGTTAACACGGAGTGGAGTAGAGCTTGAAACTGTCTCCGAGTCCCAGAGATAAACCTTTGAAGCCGGAGCCCACGCCTGGTGTCCTGGTTTGGGCGTCAAGAGTACTTCAAGTACATTAGCACACTGGCCCTGGAAGCTGCACCTTCCAACCATTTTTAGTGCCTCGTAAAAAAAAAAAAAAAAAAAAAGACAACATAACCCCGACCCCAGTTGAGGGCCCTCCTCTCCGCCGCCGAAACCCCTTGACCAACCGCTTTTACTCGATTTGACCGCCCACGTCAAACCGAGTTCCTACCCTTCCCGTTCGACCGCAGTTTCGAGATGATGTGACGTCATGTGATGAAGTCGGAGCCTTAGTCATCGCCACCAACATGTTTGAAGGAGGAAGTGGAGACGTCCCATAGGCTTCCCATAGAGCGGCTGCTGGTGGAGCCGGTGGCAAAGCGGTGTTCAACGGCCACTTCCTCCACCTCTGGGTTTTTCCCCGTTTTCACAATACCGGTTTTCTGCCGTTTTTTTGGATGCCATGCATCCAAACCATTTTTTGGTTTGCCTCAGTGCATACGTCTGCTTGGTCCGCAGCAGCGTTCCCTCCACTGCGGTTCCATTTGGCGTCCGGTTATATGCCGGACTTTGAATTTGAAGTAGGTTTGGTTCGAGGCTCTCGGCCCCTGCTCGCCGCGTCGGGCGGGAAAGCGGCGTTTCACGGCAGAACGTTTGGTGTGACTGCCGTAAAAGGGCACACGCTTTTGTCTTTCACACAGAATACAGTTCAGAGTTGGAGAATAACCAGTTGAAAAAGTCCTGCCATGTTTTTGCTGCTGATCCCGCTGATTGCACGGATCTTGACCTCTGGGTCGTTGCTGATTAGAAAATCCACAGGGGGTGGCCAAGAGTCCTGGGGTGGCATAATTTTCTAGTATATTATTGTTTTCCGCCTCGATTTTTAGGCCCCTTTTAATTCAGAGAAACCGGTCAGGTCAGTAAAGTAGTTTACTCTGCAACTAGAGAGTTGATCGGACATTCTTAACCCGTCAAATACCCGTTCTCATATCGCCACTGATCCGGAAGAAAAGAGACGTTGTGCCCACAGCCGCTGTCTGGCAGCACACACTGTAGGTTGGTGAGAAAGAGGAGACATCCCAAATTGTCGCTGATGTTTCGGTGTGTGCGGCCCTTGTCGTGGCGGTGAAACAGTCATGTTTACATACAAGCGGACCCAACTGAGCAGATTACAAGCGGGTGGAGCAGAAGGTGGCGGAGGGTGTTGACCACGTCTTTTAACAGGGGGAGTGGGGAGTTGAAACGCACTTTCATCGAGAGGTTCCTCGGGGCCGGTGACTCCCAGCTGCTGCTGGGAATCTGCCCTTTCCTCTTCCTAATATGGTTCACACGAACGCGCTTTGTAAACCGTCCCAAATATATTCAGTCGGCGTCGAACGTTGAACATCCATCCTGAGGAGGGTGGGGGCCCGCCTCGGCACATACCTCCCCCCCGCCCGTTCCCCTTCACATTTCGTCCGGAAATCAGGCCCCAAAAAAAAAAAACGGCCCGAAATGTGTTTACAAGGCTGGTTTCTCTAGCTCTCTGCTGAAGCTCGGTCGCGCTCCTTTAAATGTTTATTTTATTATTGTCCCCCGCGGCGCAGCCCGAGCACATTCCATTCCATTCCGCGTCGCGCCCGCCGTCGTTTACCGGGCAGCGAGCGGGAAGTTTCCACGTCAGCCGCCCGGAGGCCGCCCTCCGTGAACCTTCTATTGTGAGGGTTTTACCCGGCGGGGAGGAAGTGGGCGCGGGGGGGTGATAAGTCTTTTGTTGTCGCTCGCTCTGAAAGGTTTTTTTTGGGGGGATTGCGCCGCGGCACCGGCAGCAGCCCTGCTGAGTCACTCCAGTCCGCCCAGTGCTTTCGTACAGGATCCTCTCGGCGCGGTATCTGCAGCGTTTACGTCACCTCGTGTTTGAGTTTTACAAGGAAACAAGGTGTCGCTCGAAAATATTGTCGAGCTCGTGTGTTTATCATCCTCGGAGTGTGTTTTATCGGCCGGGTAAAATCAAACGGAGTCGGAGCACGAAACTTGGAAAAGTTAAACGCGTCACGGAAACAAAACGTGCGGGAACGCCGCGTGACATGGGTACCTGGTGTCTTTATTTATTAATTAATTTATTTGTGGTGTGTGTCTTAATGAGAGCGCCGTGCCGGAGCCCAAACCAACCGCCAGGAACGCGATGCGCACGCTCCTCCTTATGTCCCCGCCCGGCGGTCGCGGCGCTTTTGGAGCGAGAGCCGTTTGGGTCCAGAGCGCCACGGAGTCCCCAGCTAACATTTGAAACACTTCCGGGGGGGAAAAGTTCAGCCATCCACCCGGACGTGACGGGCTTTGTTTGCAGCTGTGTCCAAATGTTAAAGTGAATCCAGGCCTTTTTGTGTTACGCTGACCTTCGCACGGCAGATGAAGGTCACGAGGAAGAGCATTAAAGATAAGTCGGGAGTCTTTGAAAACTCTTCCAGAACGGGAAAGCCTTGAACGTCCTCTCACTCCACTCCACAAAACCCTGAACCAGGAATTTTTCTCACAGTATTCCCGGTTGGATTTGTCCGTAGAGGTTCAGACCAAAAAGCTTATTTATCTCCTTTACAATCAGTGAAAAGTCAGTTTTTGGGGTCTTTCATTGAATGTTTTTTTAAATTTAATATTATTATTATTATTATTATTTTATTTATTTATTATTATAAGTATGTATTTATTTATTATTATTATTATTATTATTATTTTTATTTTATTTATTATTTTGGGATCCCGTCGTGGAAAAGCGTCACTGTTGCCCTCGTCTCCCTCCAGACGCGCATGCAGAGCCTGCAGCCGGAGCCCGGCGCGCGCTACCGCAACGTGATGGACGCCTTGCGGCAGATCGTGCGGACGGAGGGCGTGTGGCGGCCCATCCGGGGCGTCAACGTGATGGCGGCGGGCGCCGTGCCGGCACACGCCCTCTACTTTGCCTGCTACGAGAAGATCAAGTTCACCCTCAGCGACGCCGTCTACCCGGGAGCCAACAGCCACTTCGCCAACGGTACGAGGGCCGTCGCCCTTCGGGGACGGCGGTTAATCAATGAGTAATGGTCAATAATTCTGTGATTCACGGTGAGGATTCGAACGTCTTTTCAAAATGGCGGCGGTTGGCTTGAGTCGCGGAGGCCGCTCTCCCCCGTGTTGGATATTTTCACTAGTCGATCTGTCTCCACGGCAACGGAGCCGGCCTCGGCCGTCTCCCACCAAATTGTTGGTGTCGTTTCCGCCGCCCCGGTTCTGAGGGCCGGTCCCAGGCCCTCTGACTCGCTTCGGTCGGGCCGTATTTGGGATGGCGAGGTGAGACGCTCTGCCTGCGCTGAACCTCTTTTCTTCTTCTTCTGTTGCTGTCGTCCTCTGTGCTGCTGCAGGCGTCGCCGGCTGCATGGCCACGGTGCTGCACGACGCCGTCATGAACCCTGCGGAAGGTAAAGCTCGTCGTCCTACACGGGTCACGCACGCGCGCGCACACACGGAGTACGTGCCGTCATCCTGGACTTAGAACTATTATTGGATGGGCTCAATCCGCTCTCAGCGCTGAGACAGCTGGAGCGCTAGTGTGTAATTCTTAGTTTGCCACTGGGTAGACCCGGTGGTCTAATCATTATTAAATGGTTTTAAAAATAATATTATTTAACCAATGTTTGTTTCCTCCACCCCCTCCACTCCCTCTTCTAACATTTGATTTCAATGATCTTACGTTTTCAATCTTGCTGTGTGGGCTGCTTGTCACAGGGTGGAACGTCCGACCAGACGCCCCCTGGTGGATGACGGTGTAACTGCATCTGATATTTTAATAACAGACGATGTCGATGTTTCCCCGAAAATTCCTAAATAGACTGAAATGCAGTGATGTGGTGGTGACATGTGGTGGTGACATGTGGCTCAGTCATTGGTGGTTTTGGAGATTTTTTTATTATTTTTTAACATTGAAACAGAAAGTAACACTGGAATACCGTCTCTCTCCCTCTTGTCTTCCTCTCTCTCTTTCTCTCTCGCCCCCACCCTACCCCTTTCTCCACCTCTTCCTCCCTGTCTCTCCCCGTCTCCTCGCCCCCACCCCTCCCCCAGTGGTGAAGCAGCGCATGCAGATGTACAACTCGCCGTACGGCGGCGTGCTGGACTGCGTGGGCTCGGTGCTGCGGCGCGAGGGCCCCGCGGCGTTCTACCGCAGCTACTCCACGCAGCTCACCATGAACGTGCCGTTCCAGGCGCTGCACTTCATCAGCTACGAGTACCTGCAGGAGCGGCTCAACCCGCAGCGGCAGTACAACCCGTCCTCGCACGTGGTGTCGGGCGCGCTGGCAGGCGCGCTGGCCGCCTTCGCCACCACGCCGCTGGACGTGTGCAAGACGCTGCTCAACACGCAGGGGGCGCTGGCGCTGCACGTGGTGCCGGGCCAGGGTCCCGGGGCGGCCCCCCCGGGCGCCACGCAGCCGGGCCCCCACGTGTCGGGCCTGGGCGACGCCTTCCGCACGGTGTACCGCGCCGGGGGGCCGGCGGCCTTCTTCAAGGGCGTGCAGGCGCGTGTCATCTACCAGATGCCGTCCACCGCCATCTGCTGGTCGGTCTACGAGTTCTTCAAGTACGTCATCACCGAGCGCCAGCGCCAGCGGAGGCTCCGCCCGGGCGAGCAGTGAGAGGGGGGGTCGGCGCCCGTCTCGGGTCTCTCCGGGGTGTGGAGGGGGGGAGGGCTTCGTCCCGTCGCGGCTTGTTCACTTACTGTCAACGCCGCCCATGAAAAGGCCAAACCCCACAATTGAGGCGTTGAGCCGGGAAGACATATTTAAATTCTTTCATCTAAGTATATTTATCTCAGTACTCAGGCGTTTGTTTTTTTTCTATTTACTCTCACGTTAACGTTTCAACATCAGCTCCGAGACGCTCGCTTCCTCCTCCCGTTTCCTCGTTGCACCGGTCCTGTCTGCAGAGCTCTGAGCCGCCGTCTTTTCGTGGGCGGCGTCGATGACGCCGGGTCGGACTTGAAACTAAGATCCGTGTGCAAGGCTGTTCTCATCCAAGCCAGGGGCCCCGACTCGAAAGTCCCCACTGGCAGAGGTCTGCCTTCATCCTCTCCTCCTCCTCCTCCCTGGTTCTGCTCCGTGGCCCCTCTGGCTGTTTAACCAGGCGGCGCAGCCCGGGATGCGTGGTGCACTTAATAGGAAAACAATTATCGTGGTGAGCCACGAGGGGGCGCCACATGACCTTTGTTTCAACAAGGACGTTCAGTAACAATGGTCCCTTGTAAGATTTGTGTCGTGGGTCAAAGGTGATACGGCCCCAAAAGATCAGGAATCCCCCCCCAAAAAAAGGGAAAAAAAAACAACTAATGATAATAGTCGTCGGACGATCCTGAAGGCGTCGTGACTCCCTCGGTTACACAAGCTTTTTAAAGAAACGAACAAACAAAAAAAAGAAATGCGCCATGAAGTTGATTTGTGTCCGGTCATGTCGAGAAGGACTCGAGCGCCGCCCCTGTCAGACGGCGCCGCGGCAGCCCCTCCAGGCGTCGTACTGGCGCGCCACAGCCGCGCGTTTACCACGCCGGGAGCTGCAGTGCGCGTCAAGCAGCAGGTGTAGATGAAGTACCAGGACCACAGACGTATCCCACCGTGCACCGCAGCGGGTGAAAGCCTTCTGCTGAGTGTCGTCATGACGGCTCTCCCGACGACGGCGGCGTCGTGGGTTCCGAGGGCCGCGCCCGGAAAGGAAGGAGAGAAAGACGTTGGTCTGCGGCCGGAGACGACCTCGGCTTTGGATGCGGCGACGCCAAAACGATGTATAAATGCAAACAGTTGAATTATATATTTAT
Organism: Zeus faber; assembly: GCF_960531495.2. Classification (NCBI taxonomy): domain Eukaryota; kingdom Metazoa; phylum Chordata; class Actinopteri; order Zeiformes; family Zeidae; genus Zeus; species Zeus faber. The sequence goes on along the minus strand of NC_137191.1, from coordinate 35,296,529 downwards.
ATATATTTTCAAATAGATCCCTTTTAACTTTTGTATTTGCTCCCTGGGTTGGCCAAGAGTTGAAAAAGGTTCAATCCACGTCTTTTCTTGTCTTTGGGAAAAGTTTAAAGCCCGATTCGATCAGACCCCCCCAGCCCCCCCCTCTTCCGCTTGTTGTTTTTTGTTTTTTTTGGGCGTTTCTGTGCGCATGGCTTCCAGCACTTGCAGAAACGTGCGACGGCACGTCGGCGGAGCGGGAAGCGGCGGCCGGAGGGCGGGGCCGAGCTTCCTCCCGTCTCGTTTGACATTATTTATTCCTCCATCCCGCCGCCAGGAATCAAGCGCACAAGTACTGCAGCGAGGCGCCTCCTGTAGACACAAACCTTGTATTCTAAGCCATAGAGCCAGGAACGGTGTACTAAACGTGTACTTATTATATTCATAGAGACAAGCCCAACGGCCGTGTCGAAGAAGCTGCTTGTCTATGGGAAAAAGCAACAGAGTCTTTTCTTTTTAGACGCCGGGCTGCAAGAGACGCACAAACGCAAAAAAAAAAAAAAGAGTTGTTAATAACTGATTAAACGGCTGGTTCAAGAAAAGGAAAGTTCTGCTACAGTGTCCGACTGGTTTCTGAAATCTGACTGAGTGAAATCAATAGAGAGGATGATGACCATGATGATGTGCAATGCTACAACACTGAAAGAGAACGCCTGTACTTTGTGAATTGTAAATAAACTCGGGCGGCTCCTCGCAGAAGCAGGGCCTTCTCTTGGCGCCGCCAGAGGAAATTTCTACCTCTGTGTCCCCGTCTCTGCTTTCATCAGCCAGCGCTCCGTGGGGCCCTCCTGTGGGGCCCTCCTGTGGGGCCCTCCTGTGGGGCCCTCCTGTGGGGCTCGCTCCTCCTGTGGCCGGTCGTTTGAATGCGTAGCGAGGATAACAGCGCCGCCGTGGGGCGTCCTGGAAACCCTGCAACACCAGCCGCTGGAGCCCAGACGGCGGCGGGTGGGACACGCAGGAAGTGTAATTACAAGTACACGGGGGCAGGGGGATGGCTTCATCTTTACACGTTTTTGACGCCCGCGGTGAACGTGACGTCCACGCATATGCTGCATCCGATTCGGTTTCTGCTGGTTCTGGGGTGTGACAGCGAAACCAGGATCTTAACAGTCGTTACGCGATGTCTTCTATATGAGATAACAGTGAATTTTTGACTTTTGATCGTACTGCTGAGGAACCCCCTGCAACCTCTTAGGGGGGGGGGGCGGGGCACCCCACGTCGACAACGACGTGTCTCAAGACCCCTTTAGAAAAAAAAAAACCCTGGCAGTGACCTGCACGAGGGAGGGGGTCTCCTCTCTCAGTCCACCCCAGACCCTCCATCCTTTCATCCAGTCATTTGTAAAGCACACACACACACACACACACACACACACACACTGGCGGCGGTGGATCCCGTTTCAGCGGGGGCCCAGTGTTTGTTGTCGTTCCCTGCGGCCGACACGCTGAAACGTCCCCGGCCTCACGTCCAGCCGCCATGTTTCTCCCTCGGGTTCTTTGGGAAAACACACACTATGATCACAGGAGATGTTTGACAAAACAAGGTCAGGCCCCCACGCCGCGGAACACTTCCAGGCAGCCGTCGCTCCGAGCAGAGGTCAACTTCAAAAGTACTGTGTGTGTGTGTGTGTGTGTGTGTGTGTGTGTGTGTGTTCATGAGCGTTTCGAATCAGAACGTGTTTATTTAAGTTCATTTTCCTGCACTAGGAATTTGTCTTCGTAATTATACCATATAAAAAGCACAGCAACATATTATACTGTATGTATGTATGTGTGTGTGTGTGTGTGTGTGTATATGTGTGTGTATATATATATATATATATATATATATATATATATATATACACACACACACACATACACACACACATATTACATATAAAATGTGTTGTAAAATGTAATATTGCATGAAAAATTATGTAGCAAAAAGCTTAGCAAAGAAAAAATAAACGAAGAATAAATATATATGTATATATACCCACACAAATATGCCGACTAATAAAAACAATTATAAGGGACCATCATTGAATTAGGGGCGAAGTGGCAGCTGGTTGCTTGTGCTGGGTGTAGATATAGTGGTGAATATACTGTACAAATGAATACATATATATGCATCAGTCAAAATATATATTTTTTTTATTAAGTACAAATTGAAGGGTAACCAAAAGACAATTCTCAATGTTGGAAATTGGAAAAAAACGTCTCTTACAAAATTGCATTATCATGGACAATTTAAATGAATTTCACGACAACTGTGGCTACACTCCCAAGATGGAACAGAGGTTAGCAGCTTGCATCTTATTACCAAAAGCAATACTGTTTATTTATGAGTTATGCATGACTTAAACTATATCTAGAAGTTACAACATAACTTTAACCACAACTAGAAATTACAAATAACTAACTATAAGTAGTAAAGTTACAAATAACTTTAACTATATGTAGAAGTTACAAAATAACTAACTATAGCTAGTAAAGGTACAAATAACTAACTATAACTAGAAGTTACAAAATAACTTTAACTATAACTTGTAAGATTACAACATAACTTTAATTATAACCAGTAAAGTTACAAAACAACTTTAACTATAACTAATGAAGTTACACCATAACTTTAACTATAACTAATGGAGTAACAATATAACTTTAATTATAACTAATAAAGTTACACCATAACTTTAACTATAACTCGTAATGTTACAACATAAATTTAACTATAACTCATAAAGTTAAAAAATAAATAACTAGAACTAGTGAGGTTACAACGCAAACAAGCTTGTTAGCTCACCCAGCAAACCGAGCCAAGCTCTACATAAATATACACAGAGACACGTACTGTATATCATCGTAGATTTCGTCTCACATCTAACAGTAGAAAGGTTCCAGAGCGTTGCAAATAAAGCTTTTGTTTAATCCTGGACTTTTACATTGTAGATTTATAATCCAATATTTGTAGACATTAGTATATATACATCTACAGTTTCTTTGCTTTTGCAACGGTTATGGCAAAGCTTTCTGATTATTAGTAATTTCCATGTAATTATATACATGAAAAAGCAAGCTATGGTTGTCTAGATAAGGTCTATTTTCTCTAAATATCTCAAGGTGTCCATGTGTCCATTGCCTGTCACTTTGTTTTAGAGTACCCCCAAAGATCAGAGGAAGAGAAGCGAATCACATTTCACTTGACACACCTTGTTTTTTAAGTGTCTTTAAGATATTTCATTTTGTGTGACAGGTGAATCAAAGGCTCCCTGGCAAATTTTGGAAATCTGCTGTGGCTTCATTTTGATGAATCGCTTTTTTAAGAATGTGTTTTGAGTCAGAATCTCCTCATGTGTGACGCTTCGCCAGCTCCTCACACTAAAGGCTTGAGCCCGGCTCAGAGGCCTGCTTCAGGGTGGGTGGCGTGTTGTGGTGTTTGAGGCGTGTTGTGGTGTTTGAGGCGTGTTGTGGTGTTTGTGGCTTGTTGTGTTTGAGGTGTGTTGCGGTGTTTGTGGCATGTTGTGGTGTTTGAGGCGTGTTGTGGTGTTTGTGGCGTGTTGCGGTGTTTGTGGCATGTGGTGTTTGAGGCGTGTTGTGGTGTTTGAGGCATGTTGTGGTGTTTGAGGCATGTTGTGGTGCATGTGGTGTGTTGTGGTGTTTGAGGCATGTTGTGGTGCATGTGGTGTGTTGTGGTGTTTGAGGCTTGTTGTGGTATTTGTTGCGTGTTGTGTTGTTTGTGGTGTGTTGTGGTGGTTGAGGCGTGTTGTGGTGTTTGTGGCGTGTTGTGGTGTTTGAGGCGTGTTGCGGTGTTTGTGGCGTGTTGTGGTGTTTGAGGCGTGTTGTGGTGTTTGAGGCATGTTGTGGTGTTTGAGGCGTGTTGTGGTGCATGTGGTGTGTTGTGGTGTTTGAGGCTTGTTGTGGTATTTGTTGCATGTTGTGTTGTTTGTGGTGTGTTGTGGTGGTTGAGGCGTGTTTGTGGCGTGTTGTGGTGTTTGAGGCGTGTTGTGGTGCTTGAGGTGTGTTGTGGTGTTTGAGGCATGTTGTGGTGCATGTGGTGTGTTGTGGTGTTTGAGGCATGTTGTGGTGCATGTGGTGTGTTGTGGTGTTTGAGGCGTGTTGTGGTGTGTGAGGCGTGTTGTGGTGTTTGAGGCATGTTGTGGTGTTTGAGGCGTGTTATGGTGCATGTGGTGTGTTGTGGTGTTTGAGGCTTGTTGTGGTATTTGTTGCGTGTTGTGTTGTTTGTGGTGTGTTGTGGTGGTTGAGGCGCGTTGTGGTGTTTGTGGCGTGTTGTGGTGTTTGAGGCGTGTTGTGGTGCTTGAGGTGTGTTGTGGTATTTGTTGCGTGTTGTGTTGTTTGTGGTGTGTTGTGGTGGTTGAGGCGTGTTGTGGTGTTTGTGGCGTGTTGTGGTGTTTGAGGCGTGTTGTGGTGTTTGAGGCATGTTGTGGTGTTTGAGGCGTGTTGTGGTGTTTGAAGCGTGTCGTGGTGTTTGAGGCGTGTTGTGGCATTTGAGGCGTTTGTGGCGTGTTGTGGTGTTTGATGCTTGTTGTGGTGTTTGTGGCATGTTGTGGTGTTTGATGCTTGTTGTGGTGTTTGAGGCATGCTGTGGTGTTTGGCGTGTTTTGGTGTTTGAGGCGTGTCGTGGTGTTTGAGGCGTGTTGTGGTGCTTGAGGTGTGTTGTGATGATTGAGGCGTGTTGTGGTGTTTGAGGCATGTTGTGGTGTTTGAGGCATGTTGTGGTGCATGTGGTGTGTTGTGGTGTTTGAGGCATGTTGTGGTGCATGTGGTGTGTTGTGGTGTTTGAGGCTTGTTGTGGTGTTTGAGGCGTGTTGTGGTGTTTGTGGCGTGTTGTGGTGTTTGAGGCGTGTTGTGTTGTTTGAGGCGTGTTGTGGTGTTTGAGGCGTGTTGTGGCGTTTGAGGCGTGTTGTGTTGTTTGTGGTGTGTTGTGGTGGTGGAGGCGTGTTGTGGTGTTTGTGGCGTGTCGTGGTGTTTGAGGCGTGTTGTGGTGCTTGAGGCGTGTTGTGGTGTTTGAGGCGTGTTGTGGTGTTTGAGGCGTGTCGTGGTGTTTGAGGCGTGTTGTGGCGTTTGAGGCGTGTTGTGGTGTTTGTGGCGTGTTGTGGTGTTTGATGCTTGTTGTGGTGTTTGTGGCGTGTTGTGGTGTATGATGCTTGTTGTGGTGTTTGAGGCATGCTGTGGTGTTTGGCGTGTTTTGGTGTTTGAGGCGTGTTGTGGTGTTTGAGGCGTGTCATGGTGTTTGAGGCATGTTGTGGTGCTTGAGGTGTGTTGTGATGTTTGAGGCGTGTCGTGGTGTTTGAGGCGTGTTGTGGTGCTTGAGGCGTGGCGTGATGTTTGTGGAGTGTTGTGGTGTTTGAGGCGTGTTGTGGCGTTTGAGGCGTGTTGTGGTGTTTGGCGTGTTTTGGTGTTTGAGGCGTGTTGTGGTGTTTGAGGCGTGTCTTGGTGTTTGAGGCGTGTTGTGGTGTTTGAGGCGTGTCGTGGTGTTTGAGGCGTGTTGTGGTGCTTGAGGTGTGTTGTGATGTTTGAGGCGTGTTGTGGTGTTTGAGGCGTGTCGTGGTGTTTGAGGCGTGTTGCGGTGTTTGTGGCGTGTCGTGGTGTTTGAGGCGTGTTGCGGAGTTTGAGGCGTGTCGTGGTGTTTGTGGCGTGTTGTGGTGTTTGAGGCGTGTTGTGGTGTTTGAGGCGTGTTGTGGCGTTTGAGGCGTGTTGTGGTGTTTGGCGTGTTTTGGTGTTTGAGGCGTGTTGTGGTGTTTGACGCGTGTTGTGGTGTTTGTGGCGTGTTGTGGTGTTTGAGGCGTGTTGTGTTGTTTGAGGCGTGTTGTGGTGTTTGAGGCGTGTTGTGGCGTTTGAGGCGTGTTGTGTTGTTTGTGGTGTGTTGTGGTGGTGGAGGCGTGTTGTGGTGTTTGTGGCGTGTCGTGGTGTTTGAGGCGTGTTGTGGTGCTTGAGGTGTGTTGTGGTGTTTGAGGCGTGTTGTGGTGTTTGAGGCGTGTCGTGGTGTTTGAGGCGTGTTGTGGCGTTTGAGGCGTGTTGTGGTGTTTGTGGCGTGTTGTGGTGTTTGATGCTTGTTGTGGTGTTTGTGGCGTGTTGTGGTGTATGATGCTTGTTGTGGTGTTTGAGGCATGCTGTGGTGTTTGGCGTGTTTTGGTGTTTGAGGCGTGTTGTGGTGTTTGAGGCGTGTCATGGTGTTTGAGGCATGTTGTGGTGTTTGAGGCGTGTTGTGGTGTTTGAGGCGTGTCATGGTGTTTGAGGCATGTTGTGGTGCTTGAGGTGTGTTGTGATGTTTGAGGCGTGTCGTGGTGTTTGAGGCGTGTTGTGGTGCTTGAGGCGTGGCGTGATGTTTGTGGAGTGTTGTGGTGTTTGAGGCGTGTTGTGGCGTTTGAGGCGTGTTGTGGTGTTTGGCGTGTTTTGGTGTTTGAGGCGTGTTGTGGTGTTTGAGGCGTGTCTTGGTGTTTGAGGCGTGTTGTGGTGTTTGAGGCGTGTCGTGGTGTTTGAGGCGTGTTGTGGTGTTTGAGGCGTGTCGTGGTGTTTGAGGCGTGTTGCGGTGTTTGTGGCGTGTTGTGGTGTTTGAGGCGTGTTGTGGAGTTTGAGGCGTGTCGTGGTGTTTGTGGCGTGTTGTGGTGTTTGAGGCGTGTTGTGGTGTTTGAGGCGTGTTGTGGCGTTTGAGGCGTGTTGTGTTGTTTGTGGTGTGTTGTGGTGGTGGAGGCGTGTTGTGGTGTTTGTGGCCTGTTGTGGTGTTTGAGGCGTGTTGTGGTGCTTGAGGTGTGTTGTGGCGTTTGAGGCGTGTTGTGATGTTTGTGGCGTGTTGTGGTGTTTGAGGCGTGTTGTGGTGCTTGAGGTGTGTTGTGGTGTTTGAGGCGTGTCGTGGTGTTTGAGGCGTGTCGTGGCGTTTGAGGCGTGTTGTGGTGTTTGTGGCGTGTTGTGGTGTTTGATGCTTGTTGTGGTGTTTGTGGCGTGTTGTGGTGTTTGATGCTTGTTGTGGTGTTTGAGGCATGCTGTGGTGTTTGGCGTGTTTTGGTGTTTTAGGCATGTTGTGGTGTTTGTGGCGTGTTGTGGTGTTTGAGGCATGCTGTGGTGTTTGGCGTGTTTTGGTGTTTTAGGCGTGTTGTGGTGTTTGAGGCGTGTTGTGGAGTTTGAGGCGTGTCGTGGTGTTTGAGGCGTGTTGTGGCGTTTGAGGCGTGTTGTGGTGTTTGTGGCGTGTTGTGGTGTTTGAGGCGTGTTGTGGTGTTTGAGGCGTGTCGTGGTGTTTGAGGCGTGTTGTGGCGTTTGAGGCGTGTTGTGTTGTTTGTGGTGTGTTGTGGTGGTGGAGGCGTGTTGTGGTGTTTGAGGCGTGTTGTGGTGCTTGAGGTGTGTTGTGGTGTTTGAGGCGTGTTGTGGTGTTTGAGGCGTGTTTTGGCGTTTGAGGCGTGTTGTGGCGTTTGAGGCGTGTTGTGGTGTTTGTGGCGTGTTGTGGTGTTTGATGCTTGTTGTGGTGTTTGATGCTTGTTGTGGCGTTTGAGGCGTGTTGTGGCGTTTGAGGCGTGTTGTGGTGTTTGTGGCGTGTTGTGGTGTTTGATGCTTGTTGTGGTGTTTGTGGCGTGTTGTGGTGTTTGATGCTTGTTCTGGTGTTTGAGGCATGCTGTGGTGTTTGGCGTGTTTTGGTGTTTGAGTTGTGTTGTGGTGTTTGAGGTGTGTCATGGTGTTTGAGGCATGTTGTGGTGCTTGAGGTGTGTTGTGATGTTTGAGGCGTGTTGTGGTGTTTGAGGCGTGTTGTGGTGTTTGAGGCGTGTCGTGGTGTTTGAGGCGTGTCGTGGTGTTTGAGGCGTGTTGTGGCGTTTGAGGCGTGTTGTGGCGTATGTGGCGTGTTGTGGTGTTTGAGGCGTGTTGTGGTGTTTGAGGCGTGTCGTGGTGTTTGAGGCGTGTTGTGGCGTTTGAGGCGTGTTGTGTTGTTTGTGGTGTGTTGTGGTGGTGGAGGCGTGTTGTGGTGTTTGTGGCCTGTTGTGGTGTTTGAGGCGTGTTGTGGTCCTTGAGGTGTGTTGTGGTGTTTGAGGCGTGTTGTGGTGTTTGAGGCGTGTCGTGGTGTTTGAGGCGTGTTGTGGCGTTTGAGGCGTGTTGTGATGTTTGTGGCGTGTTGTGGTGTTTGAGGCGTGTTGTGGTGCTTGAGGTGTGTTGTGGTGTTTGAGGCGTGTCGTGGTGTTTGAGGCGTGTCGTGGTGTTTGAGGCGTGTTGTGGCGTTTGAGGCGTGTTGTGGTGTTTGTGGCGTGTTGTGGTGTTTGATGCTTGTTGTGTTTGTGGCGTGTTGTGGTGTTTGATGCTTGTTGTGGTGTTTGAGGCATGCTGTGGTGTTTGGCGTGTTTTGGTGTTTTAGGCGTGTTGTGGTGTTTGAGGCGTGTCGTGGTGTTTGAGGCGTGGTGTGGTGTTTGTGGCGTGTTGTGGTGTTTGGCGTGTTTTGGTGTTTGAGGCGTGTTGTGGTGTTTGAGGCGTGTCGTGGTGTTTGAGGCGTGTCGTGGTGTTTGAGGCGTGTTGTGGCGTTAGAGGCGTGTTGTGGTGTTTGTGGTGTGTTGTGGTGTTTGATGCTTGTTGTGGTGTTTGTGGCGTGTTGTGGTGTTTGATGCTTATCGTGGTGTTTGAGGCGTGTTGTGGCGTTTGAGGCGTGTTGTGGTGTTTGTGGTGTGTTGTGGTGTTTCATGCGTGTTGTGGTGTTTGTAGCATGTCGTGGTGTTTGAGGCGTGTTGTGGTATTTGTGGCGTGTTGTGGTGTTTGTAGCATGTCGTGGTGTTTGAGGCGTGGTGTGGTCTTTGTTTACCAAAATATTGTCAGTGTCATTTTGAAGACGGCCTTTTTCACTGAACTTGTCTTGTGCATAGGATCATATTTTGAAAATTCTGTATATTTTCGGATATTACATTTTTTTATTTTCAAACTATGAAGCGTTTTTCTTCTACTAATTGTCTGTACAGCAACGCAACAATCCTCACCACCACCACCAACTCTTTTTCTATGAAACGTACCTGGCCAAATAAACTGATTGTTATTCATATTTACTTTTAACTTAAGAACTACATTTTAGGTCACCTTACTCGATTGTACAGTAACTCAAAGCAAATATCTTTATTTCTACTCCTTCCTTTTCTACCACCTACCACCTTACAGCTACCACTTGACACCTACCACCGAACACCGACCAATACGTATGTACTAAACAAGTTAACTTCTAAGTTGGAGGCCACTGAGGATAAAAGAGAAGCCATCAAATCCACCTAAACTGGACCAGCAGCACTTCAAGATAAGATAAGATAACGGTAGTACTTTAATGGTTTTAATATTGTTATCCTTCACCAACAGAGTTTATTTTTTGTATGTTTTCAGAGTTTTTTTGAGGATGGAATGCTTCTTTAACCCATTTCAAATGAAGTTCTTCCACACCAATAGAAGGCTGCTGAATGGAGGCATTTTACTTTGAACAGTGTACTGGTTTGATCCGATATTTCTACTCGACAAGTTGGAATAGTACTGTCATCAAGGTGCAGGATACTGCACTGCATAAATATTTACACTGTGCACTACTATGTGTGTGGACAGTTTATTCTGATGTTGTGTTTTTCGGCAGTAGAAACACTTTTCCAGGAGGAAATGCAACGTCAAGAAAGCTAGGATCACGGTGGTATTCGCTTTCTCCTGAATGTGCTGTTTTCATAGTTTGACAATATTTTCTAAATGATATCCAGTGTTTCCTGGCCCACAAACCTCTGTAATGGCGGGTGTGATTTTTGTTTTGCTTTGTATTTATTTGGTGATTTGCTGTTAATGTGTCGTAGTAACAGCACTATACTCATTACTATGCTGTTTAAATTGTCTGGAGAGACGTGGCAGGTGTTAGGAGTCCATATTGTTCTTATTCATCCTGAATTTCCCTCCGGGGGTTAATAAAGTGTTATCTTATTTGCTCTGAGGAGGAGGCCCCGCGGTGCCATCGCACATCTTCAAATGGCCGTGTTGTTGTAAGGGAACACGCTGTGAAACGAGGTTTGTCAGAGTTCGGGCCCCGGAGAGACCACGTGACCCCCGGTTGAGTCTAATGGACGGGCCCCAAGGGGCCGTGCGTGCCTTGCTAATAGGAGCTCACCATCGCTCACTCTCTGCTCCCTTGCTCTGGGTTTCCCAGTCCGTCTGGGATTCGGCCGAATGCTCCTAATGATTTTTTTTTTTGCGAAGCGGACAACAGTTTATGCCTGTTATTCCTCCCCTGACAGCTCAGAATAGATGGATATTGGTAGCATCGCATAAACAGCCAGTCCGCCTGTATCTTCCCAGAAACATAATGTTTTTGACCCAGAAAGCTGTGCCAGCGATGGATAAATGAGGATCAGGGAGGATAAATATTTAGATATCCGGGCCTGACGGTCGAGCCAAAGCCATGCTCGTAGGGCTTTCTTGGCTGGGTGGCCGTCTCCCCAGCGCCGAGCCAGGGACACGGAAAACACTTTCCCGATTTCCAAACATCCACAGCCTTTTACAAAATCCATCACTGCTCCGCGGCTGGACGACCTCTGTTGTCCTGATGCCGAGGCCGGGAAGCGTGTCGCAACAGCAAGTACACAAAATCCCATCAAACCTGCGGCCCACGCAGGGGCCAAACGGTGAATATTTGATCACACTTCTGACGGAAAGGGAAGCGTGGTGTCGTGAAGCAAACTAGGACTTTGCTGGGTGATTTGCTACGATTAGACGGGGACAGTTAATTCCTCATACGAGCGGAAAACACAAATCTTATAATTGCATAATATCAACAACATCCCATAATGGACCAATCTGAATATATATGATTTGAAAGGTTCACTTTAAGCCAATGAGCTTATTAATGAGCTCACCTCACAGGGAAACAGAATCGGAGCATCAAGTCTGAAAGTGCTCTTGGGCGGAGGGGCGAGTCCTGAGAGCATCTTTGGGGACGGCTTGTTTTTAACGAGGGTTCAACGCAAACTTTGTTTCGTCGTGTCAGCCACAATTTAAGAGCAGCTTTTAACGGTTGTAATCACATGTACTTCTACATTTTTTATGTTTGACCCAACAAAACAAGTACACTTTCGCTCTTGGAATTAAGCCTGTCATCCTCCGTGGTCGTGTAGTTACAGGCGGTCAAACCCGCTTCCACGCTTCACGTTAAATAACCCTAACGCCGACTCCAAGGACAAAACCAAAAGGAGATTAGATAAGATTTTATTTGAATATAACTTTATTTGCTTAGTTTGAAAGTGATAATGTTACATTTTATATATATATATATATATATATATATATATATATTTATTTATTTATTCGATCCATATAAAAATTTGGATCCATGATATGATCAGAACTCATCTCCAAACACAGTCCTGACATTTCTAAAAGAAACACTTTGCAACCGTCTCACAAAGATCTGGACACCCCCACTCCCCTCAGACACAATGTGGCTGGAGCAGGGGGTGGTGTACCAGGTACATGGTGGGTGTACCAAGTAGTGGTGTACCAAGTACATGGTGGGTGTACCAGGTACCCGGTGGGTGTAACAGGTGGTGGGTGTACCAGGTACCTGGTTGGTGTACCAGGTACTGTGTACCAGATACATGGTGGGTGTACCAGGTATATGGTGGTTGTACCAGGTGGTGGGTGTACTAGGTGCATGATGGGTGTACCAGGTACCTGGTGGGTGTACCAAGTACATGGTGGATCTACCAGGTACCTGGTGGATGTACCAGGTACATGGTGGGTGTACCAGGTACATGGTGGGTGTACCAGGTACATGGTGGGTGTACCAGGTATATGGTGGTTGTACCAGGTGGTGGGTGAACCAGGTACATGGTGGGTGTACCAGGTACATGGTGGGTGTACCAGTTACATTGTGGGTGTACCAAGTACAGGTGAATGTACCAGGTACATGGTGGGTGTACCAGGTACATGGTGAATGTACCAGGTGGTGGGTGTATCAGGTACATGGTGGGTATACCAGGTAGTGGGTGTACCAGGTACATGGTGGTTGTACAAGGTACCATGGTGGGTGTACCAGGTACCTGTTGGGTGTACCAGGTACATGGTGGTTGTACCAGGTACATGGTGGGTGTACCAGGTACCTGTTGGGTGTACCAGGTACATGGTAGGTGTACCAGGTATCTGGTGGGTGTTCCAGGTACATGGTGGGTGTACCGGGTACATGGTGGGTTTACCAGGTACATGGTGGATGTACCAGGTACCTGATGGATGTACCAGTTATATAGTGGGTGTACCAGATACATGGTGGGTGTACCAGGTACCTGGTGGGTGTACCAAGTACATGGTGGATCTACCAGGTACCTGGTGGATGTACCAGGTACATGGTGGGTGTACCAGGTACATGGTGGGTGTACCAGGTACATGGTGGGTGTACCAGGTATATGGTGGTTGTACCAGGTGGTGGGTGAACCAGGTACATGGTGGGTGTACCAGGTACATGGTGGGTGTACCAGTTACATTGTGGGTGTACCAAGTACAGGTGAATGTACCAGGTACATGGTGGGTGTACCAGGTACATGGTGAATGTACCAGGTGGTGGGTGTATCAGGTACATGGTGGGTATACCAGGTAGTGGGTGTACCAGGTACATGGTGGTTGTACAAGGTACCATGGTGGGTGTACCAGGTACCTGTTGGGTGTACCAGGTACATGGTGGTTGTACCAGGTACATGGTGGGTGTACCAGGTACCTGTTGGGTGTACCAGGTACATGGTAGGTGTACCAGGTATCTGGTGGGTGTTCCAGGTACATGGTGGGTGTACCGGGTACATGGTGGGTTTACCAGGTACATGGTGGATGTACCAGGTACCTGATGGATGTACAAGTTATATAGTGGGTGTACCAGATACATGGTGGGTGTACCAGGTACCTGGTGGGTGTACCAGGTACATGGTAGGTGTACCAGATACACGGTGGGTGTACCAGGTACATGGTGGGTGTACCAGGTACACCATGGGTGTACCAAATACATGGTGGGTGTACCAAGTACATGGTGGATGTACCAGGTACATGGTGGATGTACCAGGTACATGGTGGGTGTACCAGGTACATGTTGGGTGTACCAGGCCTGATGAGAAAACTCATAATAAAGGAGCCACACACATTGAAGAGAGAACAATAAAGGGAGAGAATCTGAAACAGTTTTACATTTTCATTTTCAAGGAATGGAACTTGCTCGGTTGGTGCATTGTTGACGTACCATAAAACACTTAAACATCGTCAGATAAGTATGTTTTATTCTGTTAAGATATGCTAGAGAAAGAAATATTGTAGTATATTTTGCATATGTTTTCCTATAGGATCAACTTTGACATTGGATATTATATCAGTATCGAAATGAACTTAAAATGGCACTTAAATCGGAGGTATTGGTTTTAATTTTAGTTTTAATGTTCTGCACAGAGGTTTTTGGACGGGTGTGCTCATGTCTGCAGGATGAAAGTTATCCTATTATATAATACTATTGAACAATATTTATCCACACTAAGTTTATATGAATCAAGCTGAGAAACTTGGATAACTGCTAAAATCCACAGGTGTACACACACACTCACACACACACACACACACACTCACACACACACACACACAGACACACACACACACACACACACACAAGCAGGGTTTTAACACAGAAATAAATCAAACATCATCAAACTGATTCCAATTATTTGATGTTCATTCCTCTTACTACTCCATCACAATCCAACCGTAACTACTACTACTAGTACAAATGCTATAACTACAAACTCTATAACTGCTGTTACGAAGACTATTATTACAACTACTACTGCTGCTGCTTCACTATACCACTATACTACTTCTAACAATAATAATGATAATACTGCTACACCTAAATGTAATGTGAATAATAATAATTACACTCATACAACCACCACTACTACTACTACTACTTAAAATTGTATTATTATTTTTATTTTTATTGTTCTCATTATTATTATTATTATTATTACATATTCGATATGATAATATTGAGACAAATGCAAACTGAGCTCTGCACTAAGAAAAAACTTCCAGCCACAAGTTAAAGATTTATGATTTTTGTAATTATTCCCATTGAGTAATAATAATAATAACAAAGGCTACGGTCAAACACGGGAAAATAATGCCAAATAACATATTAACGGCATAATAAAGCTATATCACTACTACTGACAATGATGATAATAATAATAATAATAATAATAATAATTTATAATTATAATTATAATTATAATAATAATAATAACATTTTAGGAATATATTATTACAGTTCAAAACAATTATATATAATAATGAAATATTATTTTTATAAAATGATTATAATACAAATGTTACATTTAAATATATTTGAAATAACTGTTATTACATATTGCTAATATTATATTATTATATGACTACAAGATGGAAGGAAAATGAGAAGAATAAGAATTGATACAAAGAGGAGGAAGAAGAATTCTAAGAACAATAAGAGGAATATTATGATGAAATACAATTGTAATTAATTATTGTAATGAAATATTATGACATAAGAAGTTTGAAGGGAAGAAGCAGCAGCAGAATTATACTTTCTGGGTTCTTTCAGTTCCCTATCTGCGAGTAATCTCTCACACAGTTAAAAAGCTGAATTAGTGCTAATTGCGGTGGCCGGTGACGCCACGGTGTCGCTCGCTTTATTTACCTGGGGGTCACGTGACCACGGCGACGGCAGGTATCCACGGGGCCCCGCGTGACCCAGGGCGCGGCTCTGCAGCCAATCAGGAGCCGGGCCGGGCGAGCCTCCGGACCTTAGGGTCCAGTTCTCCCCATGAGGAGAGGGGAGGCTTTTAAATGTGTTTTCTCCCAAACAGGGGATTAGGGGCTGCAGCCCTGTTTACCTGCTGCAACAGGGCGGTGCGCCCGATGGTCTGGGGCGATAAGGACGCACAGAGAGAAAGAAAGAAGGGCTCCGGTGTCTGATAAGGGTCATTATTACTTAATACATCTAAACATAAATCCAACACACCCCAATGTACATCCAGATCATTTCTATTTAAAGTGCCTCGTTGGGAGTGTGCTGCCTGCTGTCTTAGTTATTCTTCTTAATCGTTGCTTTACAATAATTTTACCATTTTCCTGTTGTGCAAGAAAATTCTTGGTCAATGGAATTAGATTCGGATTCTATACAGCTACTATTTATCTATGCTATATAATGAATAATAATAATAATAACAACAACCATAATAAAAAAAAATAAATAATAATAATAATAATGAAAATAATAATATTAACAATAGTAATACTCATAATACTAATCATAACAATAACAATAATAACACTAATAATCACAACAATAATAATAATAATTATTATTATTATTATTATTATTGTTGTTGTTGTTGTTGTTGTTGTTGTTGTTGTTGTTATTATTATTTTTTTTTTTTTATTATTATTATGGTTGTTGTTATTATTATTATAACTGGCGCACCTGTTGACGTCAGCCACGTTGGAAACTAAGAAGAAGAATGAAAAGGTGAGTCCCTATAATCTAAATTACCGACTTGATCAGAGAAGCAGGGATCCTAGAACCCAGATGCCAGAGCCGAGAACCGAGAACCTAGAAGCTAGAACCGAGATCCCAGAACCCAGATCCCACGAAGGCTCCTCTGTTGTTGTCGCCCCAAACGGAGGAACACGCCGACGCCCCCTGATCTGCACCTCCTCCCGCCGCGACCCGCAGCTCGACCCCCGGACACCGGAGAAAATAATCCAATCGATGTGTGTTTTTTAACTCCCCCCCCCCCCCCCCTCGTGGGCCGGAGGGGACGGAGCTGGGGAGCAGCGTGTGTAGTTTTCCAGTTTGTGAAACGTAAAGATGTTTCCCGGTGCACGGGTTTTTGGGGGGGGACACCGCTGTGTTCACGATAATAAAGCTGCTTCTAGGGGTTCACGGGGGGAAAGAACAACACTCTGGCCGAGCCGAAGAAATAAAAGAATCCATTTTCTGTCTGGGGGATAAATGGTGAAACTTGTTGCAGTAATACCCGGCTCTCTTTATCCGCACGGCCCCCCGCTGCCCCGCGGGCCCGGAGGACCCGGGCCGCGCTCTCTCCCTCCGCCCCGAACCAGAGCGCCATTCTCCGCCGACAAAAGCCCCAGAGAGCGAACAAAGGTGCGCGCATTCCCCCTGCGCCCCCCACCCCCTCGATACCCCCTCCCCCCACCCCCGCCCGGAACGACCCCACCCCCCTACCCCCCCACCCCCCCCCACCCCAAATTGGAATATTAGGACGTCAATCTGACGGCCCCCGCGCGCCTTTGTCTTCCCGGGGGGAGCCCGGCTCTGCAGCGCCTGCCACGCACCCTTTGTCCGCGGATCCGAAAAAGCCATTATTCCCACCCTCCAGCCCCATTGCGGTTACTTCGTCGGGGGGGTATTTTGGGAGGCTAATCGCGTCCTCCGAGGGCCTCAAATAGTGAGGCCGTTTCCTCCTTTCACGCAGCCCACAGCGCACGGACAATTAATTGGAGTGTGCCTGCAGCCTGGCCCCTCGGAGCCCGGCCCTGCTGCACAGGATTAACAGCAATAAATCAAGTATAAATATGCTCTCCAGGAGAATCAACAACAAATACTTTCCATGATGTCTGTTGCGGATTTCCAAATGTAGATGTTTGTAATTGTTGTTTGCACAATGTAAATGTGTGTGTGTGTGTATATATATATATATACACACATTTATAGTTTCTGTTGTTTATATTTTTCTTTTTAATGCTGTACAGATTTTTCGTATTTCAAATGTATTTTCATCTAAATTTCAATTTTCTATCATTCCTATTATTTATTACTATTTATTTTATTTTATATTTTGTATCCTATATATAAATATATGCGTTTCTATTCGCTCTATGCCCAGCAAAGTTTTTCGAGGTTGCGCAAAAAAAAAAAAACAACGTTTCACTACGCGCTGCACGGTGCATCATGTCTGTGATACATAAAACTCTGAATCCTGCAGGAGATGCTTTATGCTTTACTCTGCGCCTTTTCTCCCCATGCCACTAAACCCTAAATATATATATATATATATATATATATATATATATATATATATATATATATATATATATATATATATATATATATATATATATATATATATATAATGTATTTAAATGCGAGTGGGAATATAACATAATAAAGAATTAAGCTCTTGTTCCATATCTTGTATTTATTAGAATAGTTGTGCAACAGATTTAAACACATCTCCGTTGGACCAAAAGCATTTTAAATCCATTAAAATCAATCGAATCACTCCATATATCCTAGAAAGTATTTTTGTTAAAACCAATAATAAAATACACGTCCTCTCCGCTGCAAGCGCCGCACGGCTCCTTATTGTTCGGTCACCTCCAGGGTCTGTTTACGTTTGTTTTAGAAACGAGGAACCTCGCGCCAACATAATTCTGGGATTTTCAACTCAATCCTGCTCTGGGCTCGGACCCCGCCTGGGAAAGCCGCGGTGTTTTATCCCGGGTCGGAGGCGTTTCTTCTCGGGGTGAGCGCGTCCAACAGTCCGAACAAAGCACGGAGGGAGGGGGTCCCTCAAAGGTCCCGACGCTGAAAGGTCCCGGGTGGACCGGGCTACCAGGCCCGGATCCCCTGCAGCGAGCCCTGGCACGGCGCGACGGGCCCCTGGTGCGGGGGCTGCGGGGAGCCGCCGATGGAGCCCAGGTTCATGTTCATGAAGGCCCCCGCCGCGGTGGTGGGCGGCAGGGCGGCGGGCAGGCTGCTGTAGGTGCAGCTGTAGTTGGAGTTGTACCCCGGGCTGTTGTAGGTGTAGGCCGGGTATCCGTTGTAGCCGTACGGGCTCGAGGCGTACGGCGCCGAGGAGCCGTAGCTCTGCGCGCCGCCCAGACACGGCTTCCCGTCCCGGACCAGCACCGGCACCGCCACGCGCCTCGGCGGCGGAGGGTGGTGCTGCTGCCCCGCCAGCTCCAGGCTCTTGTCCTGCCGCTGCCGCTTGCACTTGTAGCGGCGGTTCTGGAACCAGATCTTCACCTGCGTGGAGGTGAGCTTCAGGCCGCTGGCCAGCTGCTCCCGCTCCGGGGCGGACAGGTAGCGCTGCTGCTTGAAGCGCCGCTCCAGCTCGAACACCTGGGCCTGGGAGAACAGCACCCGGGGCTTCCGCCGGGTTCTCTGCTTCTGGACGGGCCGATCCGAGTCCCCCTGCGGGCCGCCCTCCGAGGCCTCCTCCTTGGACACCACCCCGCAGCTCTCTGGGGAGGTGGAGGGAGAGGGGGACCAAGTTACAATTTGCAGCCGTTATAGATATTCTAAATATTACAGGATTATTAGCCTGGAACCTTCCAATAGAACAAAAAAAAAAAAAAAATCACAGTTCAGAGCTATACAAATCCCGTATCAATAAAATAATTTCTTAATTATTGGGACATTAGTGAATAATATGGCAGTACGTTGGTCTCTTGGTTTTTGCTCTGCGGTGTCATTTATTTTACAAGCCTCTTTAAACTAATTGCTGGTTTACGGTTAACTCATCAACACAGCGTCTGTAACATGCAACACTAAACCACTAGAAAGTGTTTGACATTCCCAGACTTTACTAGATTCTTCCCAGGCGAGTGAGGACTAACTTCCACTATTCGATGGTTATCGACTAAATGGCTGCTGTGGCCTAACGCAGTAAAAAGGGCCCGAAGCCCAAGAGACGGTTAAAAAAAAACAAGCCACAAAACATTTCCATTTCTTATCATTCGAAAGGAAAAAAAATGACATCATGGCGAAAATAATTTGTGAATATTGTGATAATCGGGACCGTAAATATAGAGAAGTGAGTAAACAGAGGCTACTGTGCAAAAGTAGTTTTTGTGTTTCTTTTTACAAACTAAGAAAAAAAACAAGAGACAAGATCCACTAATGTTTTCGAATTTGTTTTTTCCCCACAATTTAAACTAAATCACTGAATATGTCTGCAGAGCATTATAGTTTAAATGTAATCTCTAAACAATAATGCTCTGTGGGTCTATTTAGACCCTATTTATGACCCACTGAATACATAATTCCCAAAGTTAAATATTTCTGGGCCTATATGCCAACACCATGTTATGTTTGGTTTTACTAAAACATAATATTTTTGCCTGTTTCCTTTGTCAGTAAAACGCTGCACTGGTCCAACGGGACTCACTCGTGTCGTGCTCCTCCAGGTCCGCAGCCTCCAGCTTGGGGTCGGGGAGCTGTGCGTGCAGGCTGCCGTACAGGTCCGGGGACAGGCCGGTCTCGCCGTGGCCGTCCCGCAGTGCGCCCAGGTAGGCCAGGCTCTCCTCGCCTTCCGAGAAGGCCGCCGGGCTGTGCTGCGCCCCGGCCAGCATGCAGGACGGCGGGCTCTGGAAATGCTGGGTCTGCTGGTTCTGCTGTGGGGAGCGGTGGTGCAGGCGCTGCTGGGTGTGCTGGGGGTGCTGGGGGTGCTGGAGCTCCAGGTGCCGGGCCTGCTGCTGCTGCTGCTGCTGCTGCTGCTGCTGCTGCTGCTCCAGCTTCAGGATGTCCTTGACGGAGAACGGCGTGGAGGTGAGCGGGCTCGGCAGCATCACGCCGTCCAGCTCCTGCTCTCCCAAATCCAAGAAACGAAGCCCCCCGAGTAACATGCACGCCCTTCCTCGGAGGATCCTTCACCTTAGAAGCCCGTCGGTCGGTAGTCGGAGCTGCGCGGAGCCGTTAAAATCCCTCATCGCCCTGAAACATGTGCCCGAAAACATGCCCGCCGGTCGGGAAGCGGGTGGTAAGGCACCGGGTCTGACCGAGCGGCTCCGTGCGCCTCCGCCCCTGACAGCTCCAGTGCTGTTTTTCTGGGGGGCAGAGTGAATCCAGGCGAGGCTTCGTGATGTCACGGGGCGGGATGCGTGAAAAAGGAAAAGTGGCCGAGCTGGAAGGAGCTCGGTTTACTGCGCGGGGCCGAGGGAGCGGGGCGGCGCCACCCGCCTCCCCCTGACGCACTTTGGCGCGCACCGTCCCCGCTCCGCGCCCCCCGTGGATACTGAGGAGAGGGCGCGTGGGTGTGGATCCCACGGCCCGGTTCTGTTTCATTGATTTATTTCCGATATCCTTCTGATCACATTCCGGATGGATATCAATTCGCTCCTCGGACAAAGTTGTTTTACGCACAACAACACAGCGTCCGTGCCTGAGCTACAATACATGTTATTAGAGTATTTTCTGTGAACTGTATTCACAGGCAGCTGACGCGCCAAGGTCAAGGCCCAGTGCAATGTGGGTCTGCCCCAACTATCTTACTGTGATATCTTTTATCTAACTGTGATATCTAACTCTAAAATCTAACTGTGATATCTAATATATAGCTGTGATATATAACTGTGCTATTTAATATATAACTGATATCTAACTGTGATTTATAATATCTAACTGTGATATCTAATATATAGCTGTGATATATAACTGTGCTATTTAATATATAACTGTGATATCTAACTGTGATATATAATATCTAACTGTGATATCTAATATATAGCTGTGATATATAACTGTGCTATTTAATATATAACTGTGATATCTAACTGTGATATATAATATCTAACTGTGATATCTAATTTCTAACTGTGATATCTAACTTTGATAAATAATATCTAACTGTGATATCTTATTTCTAACTGTGATATCTAACTGTAATACCTATATCTAAGTGTGATATATCTGTAATATCTAGCTGTGATATTTACATTTACATTTACATTTAGTCATTTAGCAGATGCTTTTATCCAAAGCGACTTACAAGGGAGAATGACATTCAAGCTACAATCTATCTATCTAATCTATCTAATATCTAACTGTGATATCCAAGTGTGATACCTTAAATTTAATGGTGATCTCTAACTATGATACCTAACTGTGAGATCTAATATCTAACTGTGATATCTTATATCTAACTGTGATATCCAAGTGTGATATCTGAAATCCAAGTGTGATGTCTTAAATCTAACTGTGATATCTAACTATGATATCTAACTGTCATATCTAATATCTAAATGTGATATCTAACTGTAATATCTAATATCTAACTTTAATATCTAAAATCTTACTGTAATATCTAACTGTGATATCTATATCTAACTGTGATATCTAATATCTAACTATGTGATATCAGAATATAGAAGAAGAACAATCTTCATTTGTCACACAGCACACCACACTACATCACATGCACACACACACTTTGGATGGTGGCCGGTGAAATGAGGCCTCTGCGTTTAACTCATCCAGGAGCAGTGATATATAGTGAGCCCGGGTACCAGGTGATGAGTGTCCATCGCTGGTCAGACCATGATGGGTGCATGTTTTAGGTGGGGGTCCTTACTGACGTGAGGTGGAGGAAACCCCATGTGAGCACGGGGAGAACATGCAAACTCCACACAGAAAGGCTCCTATTTGGGAGATAACCCACCGGAGCACGGTGGGTTATCAGCGCCCCAGGCGGGAATCAAACATCGAATCGAATCTAACATCCCCGCACCAAAGGCTGGGATTCAAACCCACGATCTCCTGTTTACTAGACAGGTGCTTTAACCATCTAAGCCACAGCGCAGCCATATCTATCTGTGATATCTAACTGTGATATCCACCTGTAATATCTAACTGTGATATCTAACTATGTGATATCTAACTATGTGATATCTAACTGTAATATCTAATATCTAACTGTAATATCTAACTGTAATATCGCCAATCTTACTGTAATATCTAACTGTGATATCCACCTGTAATATCTAACTGTGATATCTAACTATGTGATATCTAACTATGTGATATCTAACTGTAATATCTAATATCTAACTGTAATATCTAACTGTAATATCGCCAATCTTACTGTAATATCTAACTGTGACATCCACCTGTAATATCTAACTGTGATATCTAATATTTAACTATGATATAAAACTGCAATATCTAATATCTAACTGTGATATCTCACTGTAATATTTAATATCTAACTTTAATATCTAACTGCTATATCTAAAATCTTACTGTAATATCTAACTGTGATATTTCATTTCTATCCAATATATAACTCTGATATCTACGTAGCTGCAATATCTAATATCTAACGTTGATATCTAATATCTAACAGTGATATCTAACTGTGATAACTAATATCTCACTGTGATATCCAATATCTAACTGATATCTAACTGTGATATTTCATTTCTAGCTGTTATATCTAACTGAGATATCCAATATCTAAATGGGATATCAAATTTCTAACTGTGACATCTAGCTATGATATCTAACTGTGATATCCAACTGTGATATTGAATATCTAGCTGTGATATCTAACTGTGATCAGACTGAATGACAACCATGAATAGCGTGGCAACGACTGGAGAAACAGTGGACAGCCTACAAAGACGGCAACCGGGGTAGGAAGGGCCAGCAACCCAACCTGCAACTTCTGTGAGGAAGTACCCAAAATTCAGCTATGGAAAGCCTAAATGGAACTTACTCCCACGGGATCCCGAGAAGAGGGGAGAATGAGCATCCCAACAGGACGGACCTACCGTTAATGACCAACGAAAACTTATTATTGAGTACGATTGCAGAATGTGCCTCCGGCAAAGTAAGCAAACATCTGTGTGGCCTGAAGATCCACCAGGCCAAGATGAAATGCTTGGATAAGGAGCAAGTGGTACCGCATGCAGGAATCATCCCTGGTGAGACGCAAGAGGAGCCAGGTCTGGAGTCACCCCACAGTGCTGGGAACCTCCACATACCAGTAGCCCCAACCCCAGGCAGAGTAACCGAACATCGTCGGGTCAAGTGGACCCAGTGGAGTGCCCTACAAAGGCTACAAGAGGTGTCCTAGACTCCTTCACCGGCTGTTGAGAATCCTGAGGGTTATCTGGAAGAGGGGAAATTTAGCCCAACAATGGAGATTCGCAGGAGGTGTCTGGATTGAAGGATCCTCATCACCCCAACAACGGACTGTTCCAGCTGCTGCGGTCGGGCAAGCGCCTCCACAGTCACACAGCGAGGACAGAGAGACTGAGACGGAGTTTCTTCCCTCAAGCCATAAGAACAGTCAATGCTGAACTCACCAGGGGTCCTAACAAAAAGCACTGAGTCACTCATACTGCCTTACTGTACTGTATGTAGCGTACTGTTCTGCATACTGTAACACCGTTCTGGGTTACCGCATGCTGCGCTGTATTTGATGTTCTGTTCGGTGTTATTGTATTGCTGTGTTGCACTGCTGTATACTGTACTGTATATCTCCATACTCACTTTATTCACATGCACTTTACTGCACATATCTGAATATGCAAATAGCCTATACCATATACATAACTCTATTCCCTTCTATTTTGTTTCCCGACTTTGACTCATCTTTTTGAGTCTTATTCTGTTTTTATTTAATTTTTATTTATATTTTTCTATTCACTAACTGAATCTTGAATCTTGGATTCCCAAGGAGGAGAATGCTAAGAACAGTGAGCGGTTTAGGAGCATCTCGCTGCTCAGCCTTGAGATGAAGATATTCTTTGCCATCGTATCCTGTCAGTTGACAGAGTTCCTCCTGAAGATTGAATACATTGACACCTCGGTACAGAAGGTTGGAATCTCAAAGGTTCCAGGGTGCCTCTAGCACACTGGAGTGGTCATGCAGTTGATCAGAGAGGCAAGAGAAGGGACCTAGGAGACCTAGCAGTGCTGTGGCTCAACCTCACCAATGCTTATGGATCCATTCCCCATAAGCTGGTGGAAACAGCACTGGATCAGCACCATGTCCCAGGCAAAATCAGGGACCTCAACTTGGGCTATTACAACAGTTTCAATCTGAGTGTCAGCTCTTGGACAGTCTCATCCGAGTGGCATCAGCTGGAGAAAGGGGTCATCACTGGATGCACGATTTCAGTGATCCTCTTTGCCTTGGCCATGAACATGTTGGTCAAGTCAGCCGAAGTCCAATGCAGAGGTCCGCTCACCAAGTCTGGAGTCCGCCAGCCCCCTATCAGAGCCTTTATGGAAGACCTGACAGTTAGAATGACGTCAGTGCCAGGGTGCCGATGGATCCTCCAATCATCAAATCATCACTTGGGCTCGGATGTGTTTCAAGCCTGCAAAATCTAGGTCCCCGGTGCTCAAAAGAGGGAAAGTGACAGATAAGTTCCGCTTCTCTCTGGACGGCACCCAGATTCCATCTGTCACCAAGAAACCCATCAAAAGCCTTGGCAAGACCTTTGATTGCACCCTAAAGGACGCTGCATCCATCAAGGCCACAAATCGGGAGCTGGAGGCATGGCTGACAGCAGCGGACAAATCGGGACTGCCTGGTAAATTCAATCCTGCCTGGATTTATCAGCACGGTGTTCTCCCCCGGATTCTGTGGCCCCTACTAGTCTACGAGTTTCCAATATCGACTGTAGAGGGCTTTGAGAGGAGGATCAGCCGTTACCTCCCCAGATGACTGGGCCTGCCACGAAGCCTGAGTGGCATCGTTCTGTACGGGCAAAAGAACAACTGAAGCTCCCCATTAGCAGCCTGAATGAGTAGTTTATAGTTACTCATGCAAGAGAGATGCTGCAGTACAGGGAATCGGGTGACCCGAAAGTCTCCCAGGCTGGCATCATAGTCAGGACTGGGGAAGTAGAGGGCACGGGAGGCAGTCAAGGAGGCTAAGCCACGCTTGCATCACAACGTGCTGGTTGGCCCAGTGGCATCTGGACAAGCAGGGCTTGGCAGCATTCCAACCATGCGCTACGACAAAGCCAGGGGCAAAGACAGATGCCGACTGGTCCAAGAGGGGTTGAGAGTTGGTGTGGAGGAACTGCGTGCTAGCCAGATGGTGGGGATGAAACCGCAAGGCGCATGGACGAAATGGGAACAAGCTATGGACCACAACATCTCCAGGTCCGAGTTTTGGCAAGCTGGGCCTTACCAAATCAAGTTCTTGATTATCGTCCAATCTCTTCTGTTGGACACACCATCATGTCCTTGGTGTCTCAGAAGAAGAACGCTAGAGCACATCCTCAGCTGTTGCCCAGAATCCCTGGGAGATGGACGCTACACCTGATGCAAAGACCAGGTGCTGAAGGCGATGGCAGAAGCAATTTCCAACAGCATCACCCAGAGCAAGCCTCTCCGACCAGCAAGGCAGGTGATTGCCTTCGTCCGAGCAGGGGAGAAGCCCAAGCCCCAGCCAAAGGGGGCAGTGAACTCTTTGGAACCACCCCGGACTGGCAAATTAAGGCCGCCTGGGAAGCAACTCAGATTCCTAGAGCACATCGCGAAAACCGGTAAAATCTAACTGTTATATCTAATATCTGACTGTGATATCTAACTGGGATATCTTGTATCCAGCTGTGATATCTAATGTCTCACTGTGATGTCTAACTATGATATCTAACTGAGATATCTGATATCTGACGCTGATATCTAACTGTGATATTTAACTGTGATATATGATATCTAACTGTGATATCTGATATCTAACGCTGATATCTAACTGTGATATCTAACTGTGATATCTAACTGATATATATGAAATCTAACTGCTATATCTAACTGTGATATATGACTGTGATTTCTGGTATCTAACTGTAATATATGCTTTCTAACTGTGATATTTAACTGATATCTGATATCTTACTGTGATATTTAACTGTGATATGTAATATCTAACTGTGATATTTAACTGTGACATCCGATATATAACTGTGATATCCAACGGTGATATGTGATATCTAACTGTGATATTTAACTTGGATATCTGATATCTTACTGTGATATTTAACTGTGATGTCTGATTCCTAACTGTAATATTTAACTTGGATATCTGATATCTAACTGTGATATTTAACTTGGATATCTGATATCTAACTGTGATATATGACACCTCACTGTGATATCAAACGGTGTGTATGAATGTGATATTGAACTGGGCACACTGCTGGGGTGCTTGCTCCACTTCTCCCTGCCCTCCTGCCCCTCGGCCCCGCCCTGCGCGTGGGGCACCGTCTTTCTTTCTCTGCCTCTTTATCGCGTGCGTTGTATTAATAACCGCAGAGGGCAGATAAGCAGCCCCCCCCCTCCCCCGGGGCAATTAAAATTCCTCCAGGAAACCTCACTGACGTTTTTAGCCACCCCAATCTGCCCCCTATCAGCACCCTTTCCGCTTCCCAGGGACCCTGCGCCTCTATCACTTGGCGGCTCGGCTCCGGCTCCTGGGCCCCTCACACTTCACTCCCAGCGGCCCGAGGTTTTTCCTCACCGGACACAAGGCAGATAGGCCTGATGGCC
Source organism: Zeus faber (assembly GCF_960531495.2). Classification (NCBI taxonomy): domain Eukaryota; kingdom Metazoa; phylum Chordata; class Actinopteri; order Zeiformes; family Zeidae; genus Zeus; species Zeus faber. The sequence continues at coordinate 35,270,194 of NC_137191.1, read as the reverse complement.
TGATGGAGGCTCCTGATGGAGGTCCCCGATGGAGGCTCCCGGTGGAGGCTCTTGGTGCAGGCTCCTGGTGCAGGCCCCCTAGGTGAGGCTCCTGATGGTCCCTGGCAGTGCGACGTGAGCAGCCTGTGGCAGTGCACACACCACAGATGGATGAAGGGGCCAAACGCGGTGCATCGGTCCATTAAAGGAGAGGTTAGCTCTTTACAGTGTTGGTGCCCGTCTCACTGGCTGTCCATGGAGTCCAATGTGACAAGTGTTTCAGACTTTAAAAACATTAAATCTGCTGTTTCTGCGCTGGCGGCAGTGAACTCAGTGCGTCAGCTCCATTCTCGGGGGAGGAAATGGAGCGTGTGCAGGGAGAGTCAACAAAGCCCTGACAAACCTGGTGGAAGTCAGAGTTGCTGACCTCTTTTTTTTTTCCTTTACGGTATTAAACATCGAGACTGTCTGACTGTATCGTGAGCTTCCTGAAGATTTATTTTTTACATTTGTTATTTTGTCTGAAACGTTTGCCCCATTGGAATGTGTCGTGTTATCTCCAGCAAGGCGATGGAAACCAACGTTTTGATGAGACCTGGGGTTGGAAAACAGGGTTCCTCTACGCTTTGTTTGCCAGCTAGAGAGGCGGCAGGGAGCGGTGCGGTTGGGGGACTTTAAAGGAACACTCCGGGGATATATCCTGGATTACGGGGCCGGCGGACCCGCAGACAGGGCGGCGCACCGTGCGCCACCACTGCGCGTCGTAAAAGCGGTGCCAAACGCGCACCAAACAAGGCCAATGCGCAGGGGTGTTTACACTGCAAACTGCACTCAGACCAGCGGCGCGCTTCACTTTAAATAAGCATTAAATCCGACGACGCCAGCTTAAGGATGTTAGCGTTAGTGTGGTGGGGTCAAAAAGCAGAAGAGATGTTAAAACACACTGTGTCATAATTAAGGTGAAGGCGGGGGCGTCGTTCCGCTTGGTGGGGCGTTAGAAAGGGCAAGTTAAACACTGTTCCGGTGATTCCCTCTGTGGGCTGGAACCCTGTCGTTAAATGCATTTGTTTTAAAAGTCTAATAATTAGCGAGTAAAAAAATAAAAATAAAATTTAAAAAAAAATATATATATATATATATATATATATATATATATATGCGAAAGGAAATTGAAATCAAGAAGTCAGGAAAATTATTCCGAAAAGAATGGAAACCAAATCTAACATATTAGGAAAGCAACACAATCCAGGATTGTGTGAAAATGTTTTTTCTGATTGGGCACAGATGGAAAAAATACAACACTGATTATTTTACAACATCTTCACTTTACTTTATTTATATTTTTAAATGTACTGTTGAAACATTTCAAACGTTTTTTTGTAAGTCGTTTTGGGGTTTTTAGTGGGTTTTAATTAACCTGATCCTGACTCAACTTCCTCCTCCCCGGATTTCCAGGCAGGTTTTGGAAGGAAGAAGACGCGCAGGCCGGACAGGGAGTGGACACGCTGTGCATTGGACCTGCGTGGCGCTTTAGTTATTAATTTGAGCACTTGATAAACACTTGAGTGTGTTTGCTGCAGCGTGGAGACCTGCGGCTCCGTCATGTGACGGTGCTCTCCATCAACACTTTATTGCTCGCCGCTCCTCCACCCTCCGCCCTGCACCCTGCAGCAGATAGCACCGAGCTGGGGAGGACGCACCAGGGGACTCTCTCTCCCTCTCTGCTGATTCTGAACGTGGGTGATCGAAGCCAGAAGGCGGCTCTTAGAAAGGAGCATGCTGGGCTCTGTCAGGACTTATTTATTAATCCATGAAAACCAATATGACACCATGGAGAGCTTTGGCTTTTATTAAACAAACACTTGGATGTTTGATCTTCGGGTAAGATTATAGTGAACAAGGGTGTAACAACCATGCAACTGGAGTGTTGATGGAGACGCCAAAATAACAATAAAATAATTGTAAAACCATTCATAATAATGTATGGTATACAAATACTTTTTCTATTTTATATTGTTAAAATGTTCGAATATATTTAATACAGGTATTTTCTATACATATATTGTAGCTAAAGTATCCTTGGGTTCCTTAGAAGACATGCATAAATTATTATTATTATTATTATTATTATTATTATTATTATTATTATTATTATTATTATTATTATTATTATTATTATCATTCGTTTCTGAGCTTGTCCAAACTGTTATAACTGTAGTTAATAATAGGCCTCATCTGGATGATCTCTAAAACGTATAATCTGCCATGGGGCATTCAGAAAAGGTTCAAACCAAATAGTTGTTCAGTCTTTTGTCTTAAATGACCAATAAGAATAAAGTGAAGCCCCAAGGAACCGAGCAGAGGGTTGAAAATGTGTTCCGACCCGAAGCAGTGCGCTGTGTAGCAGGCTGTGTACGGGGGGGGGGTGGAGGAGGAGGCCTCAGTGATGTAGAAGAATTCAATACTTTCTGTTTTCTTTTATTTTATCCTCTTTTGGGTAATTCGGGGTGGGAGTGGGGGTCGTCGGGATGTGCAGGTAACAATGGGAAACGCTACACCTCCTGTTCTGCTGTCATCTGTGTCCCGGTGACGGCGCCAGTCAGGGTCTGATGGAGAAGAAGGAAAGACGAGATCCTCCTCCCTCCGTCCCAGTCCCGAGGCCTCCCAAATATAGAGGCCGTGTTTGAACATTATATCAAGTAAATCCCTTTTTAATAAGAAATGGGAGAAAATCTATATAAATATTATTGTTAGAATAACAATAATCATTATAATCATTATAATCATTGATTATTATTATTATTATTATTATTATTATTATTATTATTATTATTATTATTATTATTATTATTATTATTATCATTAATAATAATAATAATAATAATAATAATAATAATAATAAGAAGAAGAAGAAGAAGAAGAAGAAGAAGAAGAAGAAAAATAATAATTATTATAATATTTTTAATACTGTTATTATTATTCTATTTAAGTACATTTTGATCTTCGGCCTCAACCATGTCTCGCACTTTTGTTCTTTTAGTCTTATCATTTAAAATAATCCCGTCAGATTTGACGCAATAATAATATTTATTATTATTATTATTATTATTATTATTATTATTATTATTATTATTCATAATAATAAAATAACTTGTGTTGTATAAGTAGTCGTGTGGCCTCCACCAACAAAGTAATCAAACCTCAACGCACACAGAACAAGGGGTTGAGAGCAGGGGACGTACGAAGCTGGATCTCATTTCAACCTGTGGAAATTATTACAATTATTTTATTTCATAAGCGGCAGCGTCAGACAGCTGCGACACTAACCCCAACTGCAGCGCTGCCTCAAGGAGAAGAAAAACTAAAAACCCAAACTAAGAGCCAAAAAAAAAGGAATTAGTCTCATAAAAAACCTCTACAAATTCTACAGCGCCGTGTGTGTGTGTGTGTGCGTGCGTGTGTGTGTGTGTTTGTGTGTGTGTGTGTGCGTGTGTGTGCGTGTGCGCGCGCGCGGTGGCTGGATCGATCAACAATCCGCTTTATTAATTATGTCACGTGATCTGACGATCCAATCGGAAGACAGAATATAAACACGTCATATATTATCTACGTAGCTAACGATCAATTTTGTCATTGTTTTTGTGCATATGGTAATCTTTCAAATCGTTCATTTAAAATCGTAATAAATGTGCCATGTACATAAATAAATCACATTAAAATTCGTCAAATTGAATGACGATTACAAATAATAATTATCGTAATCACAATAATTATAATGACAATTGTTGTTATGATCATTATCATTATTATTATTATCTTTATCATCAATAATAATGACACGAGTCATCTGTTCTCAACGACAGAAGGAAATGATTCCACAGTGTTTTCCTTTTTGTAGTTTGTAGAGATTTTAACGATAAACTAGTGTAGTCGGTCTCCTGGAAGCGAATCCAGTGTTTTTGACGGGAGCTCCTGGGCGCTCAGGAGCGCTCAGGAGCGCTCAGGAGCGCCGGGCCTCCCAGGCGTCTCGGAGCTTCGCGTCCTTCAACCGAGAAAATCTTAAAAATCGTCCGCGGGCGGACGCGCGCGCGTCCGTGCGTGTGTGTTGTGCCCGACGCACGCTGTGTTTATCTTGTGTAAATCGTGCGTTGGATGGTTTATCTAACGGACTCCTGTTTCTCGTATTCTGTCACCGCGCACGCCAAGGCCCGGTGACTAACGGCCTTTACCGGCACAACGAGCCCTGATTTACGTGGGAAACCCGACGAGGGTCTCAGCTTTTAACGACGCGCATAAAGCAGATGATCTGCAGCGAGCGAAGCGAACAATCAAAAGGAAAAAGGAGGTTTTGTGCAACGTCTTAAAAGCGACGCATGGACATATTGATATTCGGGTTTTTTTTCCTTATCCTTGTAAATCGACTGATATATTGTTTAAATGTATTTAACAGGACATTATTTGTAAATATAATTTGAAAAATATAATAAATAATATACGAAAATGTACGTTTTTTATATTTAGCGTAAGGAGTATAACTATAAATCTTCCAAATATACCAAATTATGTTTTACTAAATAATATATTTGACTGAAAGGTGACGGTGATAGTGTGTAGGTGTGTTTTTGAATGTGCTTCGGTGCGTCCCTGTGCTCACGGACACAACTTTAAAGTGAGAGCGTGGACACGCAGCCCCGTCCGTGTGGTGCCGCTGCTCCTTCCCGGACGCGGTTCCCGGTCACGGCGGCGGCGCGGGGCTGAGGCGCTGGCGGGCCCGGCACCCTGATGGATGACGTCATTCCCAAACGCAGGTTTTTTTTTTTTTTTTTTTTTTTTCTCACTTGAATTCGAGGAGCGGCGCTGCCTCCACCCCCCCCCCCCCCCGACATGACGTCGTCGTCGTTTTTTTTTTTTTTTAACCTTTCTTTTTTTGACACCCCCCCTTGTGAGGTGGATTGGGGAGTTAATCTTATCGAGCTGCGGATTTAACTTCCTTCAACTTTTCAAAGACTCAAAGTATTTTATGAAGAATAATTCCCCAGATAACCTCCGCGCACGTGACGATTTCTCCCTCGCGCCCATGTTTTCTGTCAAAACCTCCCACCCGCTGTGTGCGCGCGCGTGTTGCGTGCGTGTTTGTGTGTGTCCGTGTGTGTTTGCGTGTGCGCGCGCGCGCGCGTGCGTGCGTGTGTGTGTGTATAAACTGGAGGGCATTAGCGCCTGCAGGGGAAGACAGAGCCGTCCATCAGGTGGAGACAGGCGGATTCCCTCCTGCACCATTAGCCGCAGAGTGTCTCTTTATCAGCTCTCTATCTGCTAAACAGTCCGAGTGCAGCCCCACGACCCGGAGGATCCATCCATCACCCGGGTGAGCAGCCCGGGCCCCGCGGGGAGGAGCCCGGGCTCCGCGGGGAGGAGCCGGAGTGGAGAATGGAACCCCCCCCCCCACCCTCCCGGGGCCACACGGGCGGGATGGACCCCAAACCCCGCAGCGGAGGCCCGGACCCCGGCGGGTGGAAAACCGGCCCTCGTGGGCGAACGCGGGCGATCCGAGCGATTCGGGCCCCGAGTCGAGCGAGGGCCACAGCGGGACGGAGGTGGAGTTCCGCGGGGGGAGTGAGATCAGACATCTTTAAAACAAACCGCAGATCACCGACAGGACCCTTCCAGGAACCCGGGGCCCGGGGCCACAGGTCGTCCACGGTGCGGGCTCAGACCCTGCAGCCTGCACCGCTCCAACAGCAGTTGGGACGGGGACACAGACTTGTGCTCTGCAGGTCCGATGGGACAGAATTGTCTCAGCAAAGGTTTTATATTTGGGAGGGATTTTGAATTTGTCACGAGCACAACAACACAGCGCGGAAGGAGATATTTCTGAAAGTCTTATACATGGAGCCTCCTATAAAAACATGAAGAAATAATATGTAAATGAATGTATACGCCTGCAACGGAGTTTAAACAGAGTGTGGGGTATAAACACTGTGTTATAAATTGTAATTAACTGTAATAAACTGTTATAATGTAATAAACCGTAATAAATTGTAAAAAACTGTAATAATGTGATCATTTGTAATAAACTGAAATAAACTGTAATAAACTGTTATAATGTAATAAACTGTAATATTGTAATAAGCTGTAATATAAGCTGTAATATAATATAAGCTGTAATATATATACATTTATTTACTTATACTAATATATTTTCAGTATATATATATATATATATATATATACAGATCCCCCCTCCTGTATCCCCCCATTCTGGATCCCCCCTCCAGTATCCCGCTCCTGGATCCCCCTCCTGGATCCCCCCTCCAGTATCCCCCTCCTGGATCCCCCCTCCAGTATCCCCCTCCTGGATCCCCCCTCCTGGATCCCCCCTTCTGGATCCCCCTCCTTGATCCCCCCTCCAGTATCCCCCTCCTGGATCCCCCCTCCTGGATCCCCCCTTCCAGTATCCCCCTACTGGATCCCCCCTCCAGTATCCCCCTCCTGGATCCCCCCTCCAGTATCCCCCTCCTGGATCCCCCCTTCTGGAGGCTCCTGGTGGGCTGCAGCCTCCGTTGCGTGTGGCAGTGTTTAGCTGGAGGAAGGGCCTGTTTCCTGGACGGACTAAACACGGGCCTCCGGAGCTGCTGGCGGGGCGGGACGTGCGGCTTCTGGCCGGACGGAAGCGGGTCATACATCACCCGGACCACCGCAGGACCGGAGCCGGACAAGGTCCCGGACCAGGCGGGTCAAGGGCTCCTGCTCCGCCGCTCGGAGGCCTGTCACCCGGGGCAGGTTGTTTATGAGCTCTTCACATGAAGCTGCCGGCTGATCCGTTTCACTTTCGATGTGTGCTTGAGGAGAAGGGACCAGAGTGGACGGTTCGAATCCATCAGCACAGGAGGAGGCCCATCCATTTCAATCAGGACTCAGTGCTCATTTCCCATCGTTACTCACCCTGTGTGTTTCACACGGTGCCATGTTGTCAGGTCAGTTCAAAATGAATGGACATGAAGCACCTCAGGGTCAATTTCAAACCGAGCATCAAAACACCGACCATAAAAAAGGTTTGACTGATTAGATCAAATGTTCCCTTTGTTGAAATCCAGAGGGAAA
>NC_137191.1:35258114-35260614 GCF_960531495.2 Zeus faber | reverse complement strand
CTTATCTTTTATCTTTTATCTTGTCTTATCTTTGATATTATTTTCTCATCTTTTATCTTCTCTTATTTTTTTATCTCATCTTCTTTTATCTTTTATCTTTTATCTTCTCTCATCTTTAATATTTTCTCTTCTCGAATCTTTTAGCTTCTTTTATCTTTTATCTTCTCCTTATCTTTTATATATTATCTTCTCTTACCTTTGATATTATTTTCTCTTGTCTTTTATCTTCTCTTATTTTTTTATCTCACCTTCTTTTATCTTTTATCTTTTAACTTTTATCTTCTCTTATCTTTGATCTAATTTTCTCTTGTCTTTTATCCTTTATCTTCTCTTATTTTTGATATTATTTTCTCTTGTCTTTTATCATCTCTTATTTTTTTATCTCATCTTCTTTTATCTTTTATCTTCTCTTATCTTTGATCTTATTTTCTCTTATCTTTCATCTTTTATCTCTTCTTATCTTTCATCTTACTTTCTCTTATCTTGTCTCATCTCTTCTTGAAACCAGGAAACTTTATTTCAACGTCACTTTTTTCCAAACCCGTCGTCACATCCAACGTTCCGAGCTGCTTCCAAGTCCCGTCCTTGGATGGAGTGCGTGGAATGCAAAAGATGTTAACAAGACATTCTGGGGGAATAACAGGAGCAGAGTTGAGGCCGGCATCCGGCCAGACGACTCCGGAGTCCTTGGTAACACCAGAGGACCCCAGAGAGCCCAAAAGAGAGAGAGCTTCCTGTCGGAAAACAATGAAATATCTGAGTCATTTAACATCTTTCCATTCATCCACGCATCCATCCACCCATTCATCCACGCATCCATCCATCCACCCATCCACCCATTCATCCACCCATTCATCCATGCATCCATTCATCGATCCACCCATCCAATCATCCAACCACCCATCCATGCATCCATCCATCCATCCATCCATCCACCTATTCATCTATGCATCCATCCATCCATCCACCCACCCACCCACCCACCCATCCACCCATTCATCCACGCATCCATCCATCCACCCATCCACCCATTCATCCACCCATTCATCCATGCATCCATTCATCCATCCACCCATCCAACCATCCATCCATGCATCCATCCATCCATCCACCTATTCATCTATGCATCCATCCACCCACACATCCAGACACCCACCCACCCACCCACCCATCCAATCATCCACCCCCCATCCATCCATCCAACCATCCATCAACCATCCATCCAACCATCCATCCGACCTTCCAACCAACCCTGCATACATCCATCCAATCATCTATCCATCCACCCATCCATGCACCCCTCCATCCATCCATCCAACCATCCATCCAATCATCTATCCATCCACCCATCCATGCACCCCTCCATCCATCCATCCAACCATCCAACCAATCATCTATCCATCCATCCATCCATCCAATCATCCCTCCACGTCCATCAACCATCCATGCATTTATCCATTCAACCAGTCATCCACCCACCCATCCATGACGCACCCATCCAACCATCCATCCATCCATTCATCCCTCTATCCATCCACCCATCCAGCTGTCCAACCAACCCATTTATTCATCCATCCATCCATCCACCCAACCATCCACCCATCCATCCAACCTTCCATCCAACCATCCCGCCATCCATCCATCCATCCAACCTTCCATCCGTCCATCCATCCATCCAACCACCCATCCATCCATCAACCATCAGGAGAAGGTCCTTTGCCTCCAGCAGTGGGATCCATGTCTTGGCACCTGGAAGTTCAGCTGCTGCAGGATGTGGGAAAAACCACAGATCCCCCTGCGCGCTTTGGGACCATCCAAACACATCCAGCAGGTGTGTGTGTGTGGTGTGTGTGTGTGTGTGTGTGTGTGTGTGTGTGTGTGTGGTGTGTGTGTGTGTGTGTGTGTGTGTGGTGTGTGTGTGTGTGTGTGTGTGTGTGTGTGTGTGTGGTGTGTGTGTGTGTGTGTGGGTGTGTGTGTGTGTGTGTGTGGTGTGTGTGTGTGTGTGTGTGTGTGTGTGTGTGTGTGTGTATGGTGTGTGTGTGGTGTGTGTGTGTGTGTGTGTGTGTGTGTGTGTGTGGTGTGTGCGTGTGTGTGTATGGTGTGTGTGTGTGTGTGTGTGTGTGTGTGTGTGTGTGTGTGTGTGTACTTGTGTGCCTGTGCGTGTGTGTATTTAGAGATAATGTACAGTAGCCAGTAAGGGCCACAACCTACCAGTGCAGCATGGACTTTTGCCTAGTTCACACTGAAGGAAGAATGTTCCAGATCTTTGAGGCTGCGTTCGGCTTCGCCACCTGCACGTCAGCCAACGTATCCGCGTGTCGTTCGGAGACGCTGGCGCAGCTGTTTGCTTTTACGCGTTTACGTATTTTGCGTATAACGTCACGCGTCCACCGGGGGGCAGCGTCACATTCAGTGAAACACGACAAACAGAAAAACAGAAGAAATCTTTTTTTTATTTTTCAAAGGTTATTTGAAATCTTTGGACCCCAAAACAAATACA
>NC_137191.1:35235614-35245614 GCF_960531495.2 Zeus faber | reverse complement strand
ACCGGAAGTAGTAGAACGCTCAGGCCTCGGCCGACACGCCAGTGTTCCAAAACCTCCCGTCAGGCGCTGGAGCGGGATGGGATTGTGGCGCAGAGTGCTTTGTGACATCATCGTCCAGTTCGATAGATTCGTGCAAATCGTGGCTGTGGGCGCGCGGGGTGCGCGGTGTAGACTCCATTGGTCTGTCGTGGTTGCAAACTGCTCGTGCGCGTGGGTTGTCTTACCTGCTTGACGTGGGCGGGGCTTTTCCTTTGATATTTGACCTCTTTTGACCTTTTTGTAAATAAACACACTCTGTTCCATCGAACCCGGTGCCGTGTCCCTCCTTATTTTGGGCATTGGAGCCAGTGGTAGCACACACACACGCTGTAGGAGTCGAAGACATATTCCCATCTGTGTCCTCTCGGGATGCGGCGGTACCTGGTACGTCATCGGACCGTTGGCCACGCCCCCCTGCGGTTCAGTACACGCACGGGAGCCGCGGCGTAACGGCAGGGGCCCACCAGACGCATTGCGCGGCGTTCGGGCCGGAGTTTCTGCGTGAAGAAACTGGTGCCGGTCGACGGGTCCTGGAATATTTCAACGTCCCGGACAAACGGGGGGGAGATTCCGGTCAAATATGATCTGCGTTTATTGAGTTTGAAAACAATAGATGATGCAGGTTTTATAGAGGATGACATCATCAAGGAGGGTAGATTTATCATATTTTTTTTATTGAATATTCAAAATAAAATATTTCCCGTCATTTAAGCTATTTAAAAAAAACAAATATATATATATAACGACATGAAATCAAAATTTCCGTTTGTGAACAGTAAGTAACAAGTGCAGCCGCTTTAATGAACATTTCACTGAAATAAAATTGTGATCGAATCAAAAACAAATTAAATATGACGAGCAGGTCTAAATAAATAAAGTTAGTGGTGTCTTACATCTTGGTCGGGACGTCTCGTTGATATATTTTACACAACGGATACAGTCTTTGTTTTTTTAAATCTGGATTTACAGTTTTATGTGGTGTCGTTTGTTATTAAGTTGCCGTGTCCTGCCACCGGCAAATGTTTCCCCCTCCGTGTAAGAGATGTCCTGTGCGCCTCCCTCGCCTCCCTCGCCTCCCTCGCCCTGGCTGAAAAGGAGCGCAACCATTGTCACGCCAGGTTTACAAAGCGGAGGAAGTCACGCGCTGGTCTGACGGGACACACACACACACACACACACACACACACGATGTGCCAACAATTGTCGCTTTCCAAACCTTTGGTAATAATGTGAAATTGCCGACAGCCATGTGTCGAACTGCTCGACAAGTTCCTGAAGCTCATCGTGTCAACAAAAGATCCACTTAAGCAGCAGGAACATCTGAGGCGCCTCCAAACCCTGGAGGGATACCTCTGTCCACATTCAGACAAGAAGGTCGACACCGATGCCATCCCTGTGTCCTGGGGGGCTGAATGATAACGGTGTTGGTTCCCTGCATGGCTGCAGGGGGAAGCGGCTGGCCCAGCCCCTGTCAAGTTAGGGAAATAGTTATTTAAGCAGCACGTCTTGTGTCTTTATGATGAGTGGAAACAGGGACATAAAATATTAGATCTTGGTTGTTTTTAAATGCAGATGCATCCTGATCCATTTCAGTCCGTACAGACATTCACTAGAGTATGGATTCTATACATGGTATGTTTGTGAGTGTGGCAGTTTCTCCTACCACACGCCACCCAAGTGGCGTTTTCAGGGCCCTCTGGCCCAGAGACACAGACGGCTGGGTTGTAGACACCAGTTTAGTGTAGGGAGTGGGCCAGTTAGACATGTCATGACAGGGCTCCCCTCCTGAGTGAGTGTGGGGACGGGGGTTTTGCCTGCTGCTCGTTAGACCAACCAACGAGCAACAGGCGTGCAGCCACACCGATCCCAATCACCTAGATCCAGGTCAGGAGTGGCTGCTCCAACCACACCATCCCCACACCACAGTGAGCAGTTACTTACTTTTGTCTTACTTGGTTGAGCTGTCTATTACTTTTTATTTATTTTTTGTTAATCTCTCTGTACTTCTTGTTCCCCATGGAGCTGCCTGTATTTGCAAAGAGACATATTCGTACATACAAAGGAAAGAAAGTATTGATACGTTAAGTATTTATATTAATGTTTGTATCACGAACAATAAAAAAAAAAAAATGTCGGCGGGTTAATTCATATTATTTTAATCCCACCAAGTCAGAATAATGTTATTTAAAAAAAATAGTTTAAATCTTGAATATAATTTCCCAGCACCCTGCCTCTATTAAAGCCCCACCTTCCTCTCCCCCCTCCCTCCCTCGCAGGTGGGTGGCGTCCAGTGTCTGGGTGGCACCGGCGCTCTGAGAATCGGTGCCGAGTTCCTGCGTCGCTGGTACAACGGCGTCAACAACGCAGCGACGCCCGTCTACGTCTCGGCTCCGACCTGGGGTCAGTGGAGGACACTTTGAGGTCCTTTGGAAATGAGGATGGTTCCGTTTTTATCAGGCTTTAGTGTCTTCAGAGCAAAATAACTGGTACTGTCTTTTGAGCAGAGGGACGGGGTAATGTTGCTCAGATGTGATTAGTAAAACAAATTAAGGGAAGCAGAGGTTTGTGTGGAGTTTGTATATCTATGGCAAACTTGCACAATCTCCTTTTTTTGTCGTCGTGAATTGCTAATAGAGGTTTATTGTTTACTTGAGGTGTTTTTGACATCACCAATTTGTGTATTTTTAAGTTTATTTTATTATATTTGAGGTTTATTGGATATTGCCATTATTTAACTTTTTTCCCTTTTAAATACGATTTCAGTTTATTGGATATTGTTTTTGTTTTTTTTCCCTCCATATTTTGTTTAGATTTTTATGGGTCCGGTCCAGAGGGCTGGATGCCAATTGTTAATGTTGGGATTTTTTAATTTATTTTTAATCGGGGTAAAAGTATCTGAAACACGACAACCGCTGTAAGCTCATGATTGAGGTCTCGTTAGAACCGGGACGTTTCCGATGTCTTGTCCTTGGAGTTTGGTCAATGCCGACGTACATTTGGAGCAGAAATTTGCGAAAAACTGTTGTAACTTTACCGGCAGTACAAGAACGCCGAGGCGATTTGATTCGTTGGAGCAGCGGGACGCCTGTGACATCATCGTCCGATTGATACAGGTCCAAGCTTCGTCTCTCGCAAGTCATTTGCGTCCATCCACTTGTGACCTGTGCACTGCAGAGCGGTTGCTACGCGCGGACGGACAACCCGAGAAGATGCTGCGTTTAAAGTAAACTTGGAAAACTGTAACCCGTGCTGCGTTGCACGAAAAACTACAATCGGTCACAGCAGGAAGTTGTTGGTTTTTTTTGTTTTTTTTGTGACCGCGCCGCTTGACCCCGGAAGGATGGTGATCAGGGATGTAGCGGCGCACCGTTTTAAGGTTCACCCTGGTATCAAGCTACCACGCTGGTGAACCGGGAACCTTTCCCTGTAATACAGTTATGTTGCAAAGTTGAAGATGTGAACTTAATATATATCATTTTTTTTTTTTATGACCTATTGTTTTTAGGTGGAGCTAGTGATGTAACGCCACAATTGACCCCTCTCCCCCTCCCTCCCTCCCTCCCTCCCTCCCTCCCTCCCAGAGAACCACAATGCTGTGTTTGCAGACGCTGGCTTCAAGGACATTCGTCCGTACCACTACTGGGACGCTGCCAAGAGGGGCCTGGACCTCAGCGGGCTCCTGGACGACCTGGAGGTGGGACTCGGGCACCAGCCCTGATCAGTAGTTGAGCAAATACCCTCCTGGAAGTAACTTTGTTTAAAACAGTTGGTGGGTTAAAAAAAAAGGCCTATCTCTCCATTTAATACTGTGTGTGTGTGTGTGTGTGTGTGTCGCCGTTGTCGTCGGCAGAAAGCTCCGGAAGGCTCCGTCTTCGTCCTCCACGCCTGCGCCCACAACCCCACGGGGACGGACCCCACCCAGGACGAGTGGAAGAAGATTGCGGAGATCATGAAGGTGAAGGGGAGGGAGCTCTAGTCTTTTCATCAGGATATAATTATTATTATTTTATTTGGCCAATTTTACCATGATACGACGCACGGTGGGTTTTTTGTGTTAGGAATCTTGATTTGAACGCGTGTCGTCGATCCGTGAGAGAGACACAAAAATAATAATTCCATAGATTCAACCGGTTGGATCCGGAGGAGCCACGTCGGGGCAGCGTTGCCTCCCCTTTTGCCCCCCCCCCCCCTCTTTTTTTTTTGTTTTTTGTCTTTCCACACACCGTGTCTTTCAGAGGGAGGGTGGTGTTTGCTTGCGGCGGTGACCGCGGCGTCAGACGGAGGAGCAGGTCTACCCGGCGACCCGGGGTGCCCCACTCACGCGCTGTGTGCTGTCTCTCCCCCGTTTCCCCAGAGGAGGGATCTGTTCGTGTTCTTCGACTCGGCCTACCAGGGCTTCGCCTCGGGCAGCCTGGACGCCGACGCCTGGGCCATCCGCTACTTCGTCTCCGAGGGCCTGGAGCTGTTCGTGGCGCAGTCCTTCTCCAAGAACTTTGGCCTTTACAGTGAGTCGGGGGGCATTTTGTCGTGGGGCGTAGGCGCGCCGGCGGCTCGGTCGACATCAAAATGCTCATGTAATAAAAACAAACAAACCAACACAGTGTTCTGGATGAGGGTTAGTCCAGACTCTGCCAGCAGCACTTCCATGAAGGATGGATGGAGTGATGGAATGATGGGTGGGTGGGTGGATGGATGCATGGAAGGATGGAGTGATGAATGGAGGGAGTGATGGATGGATGAATGGAAGAAAGGATGGATGGAGTGATGGATGAATGGATGGAGTGATGGAATGATGGATGGATGGTGTGATGGATGCAAGGATGAATGGATGGAGTGATGGATGAATGGAAATATGGGTGCATGGAGTGATGGATGGATGAATGGAAAGATGGGTAGGTGGATGGATGGATGCATGGATAAATGGATGGAAAGATAGGTGGATGGAGTGATGGAAGAAAAGATGGATGGATGGATGGATGCATTAATCCTCCTGTGCTCCTCAGATGAGAGGGTGGGCAACCTGACGGTGGTCGCCCGGGACAGCGACAACCTGAGCCGCACCCTGTCCCAGATGGAGAAGATCGTGCGCACCACCTGGTCCAACCCTCCGTCACAGGGTGCTCGCATCGTCAGCAGGACCCTCAACTGCCCCCAGCTGTTTGCTGAGTGGTACGCCGCCCTGCGTCGCCGCCCTGCGTCGCCGCCCTGCGTCGCCGCCCTGCGTCTCCGCCCTGCGTCTCCGCCCTGCTCCCTCCTCATCACACCGCTCTTTTCTCTGATTCGTTTGTGCTCAACTTGGAATTAAACTTCCAAACTTCCATATTTGTGCTTATTTACAAAAAGCACAAATATAACATGATCCTTTGGAGGAAAATAACAAAAAATAAATAGTTGACTGACTTCATATTAAAACTAAAAACAGGCATAAACGTCACGTTTTGCCAAAAAACAACTTTTGTTCTCAAGTAAAACAAGCTGTTTTAGTTTTGACGCCGGCGTCTGATTGGACGAGGCGCCGCCGCTTTAGTTCCCTTTGTTTCCCTCGTGGTTCATGACTTAGAAAACGTGGCGGCTTTTCGTTTCGCCCTAAAAAGCAGTCGGACGTAATGTGTCCGCGAAACTATTTGGGGTGGGTGGACGGGCGGCGCAGCTGCAGCAGGGGAGGCACTGAAATGACTCCCTCTCTCGCCCCCGTCCCCCGGTAGGAAGGCTAACGTGAAGACCATGGCTGACAGGGTCCTGCTGATGAGGGACCAGCTCCAGTCCAAGCTCCAGGCCCTGGGGACCCCCGGGACCTGGGACCACATCACGCAGCAGATCGGCATGTTCAGCTTCACCGGCCTCAACCGTGAGTGGTGGTGGTGGTGGCGGCACAGAGCCAAAAACATGATCAGACAAGACCGACTCCTTTCTAACGTGATTGATTTCATGTTCTTATATTCTTATGTTGTTGTTGGTTTTTTTTAAGGGGGTTTGTATTATTTAGGGTGGTGCTCGCGGGGCTAGCACCCTCATGTTTTTCACTGGTATTTTTATTGTTATGAGTCGTCTTGGCATTTTTTTCGGGCTCACCGTATAAGAAACACGGCGGGCGCCCGGTGCGCATTATTATGATTATTATATTATTGTTATAATGATTATATTATTGTTATAATTATCATTATTGTTATTATATTATGATTATATTATTATGATTATTATATTATTGTTATTATGATTATATTATTGTTATAATTATGATTATTATTATATTATGATTATATTATTATGATTATTATATTGTTGTTGTTGTTGTTGTTGTTATTGTTATTATTATTATTTTATGATTATATTATGAGGATTATTATATTATTGTTGTTATTGTTATTCTTATTTCAGATCTCTTTTGGATTCTATCTTTTTGTCACTTATTTATAAAAACATTTTTTAGGGCATATATTGGCGTTCAGTTGTGTTTAAACGAGTGCTGCAAACAAGGTGCATATGGTGCGTCACAGTTCAGACCAGACTTCAGGTTCATTCCCCTCAATGGTCAAACCTGTGTGGCCAGTATTGAGTTGATCTGCCATTTCTTTTCCCAAATAACGGTTGTGAAAGACGTTTGGAGTAGAGTGGGGGAGGTTCCTTCCTCTTCTGTGCTAAAGTGTTTTTTCCTCCCCCCCGCAGCCAAGCAGGTGGACTTCCTGATCCGTGAGAGGCACGTGTACCTGATGGCCAGCGGCCGCATCAACATGTGCGGTTTGACCAGCAGCAACATCGACTACGTGGCCCAGTCCATCCACGAGGCCGTCACCAAGGTCCAGTGAGCGGAGTAGACCTCCACCCCCGCCTCCGCCCCATCGCCATGCCGACGTCCTCTCCTCACGCTCGCTTTCCAACAACCCCCCCCCCCCCCCCCCCCCCCCGTTCCATTAGAAAACCTTCATTATTTTTGTCCGTTGAGTTGTTCGGGAAGGTGCAATGATCCTGATACACACACACACACACCACAGGCCTTTCTTTTCTCTCTTAAGTTGTCCAGTCATTTTGAGTGCTGAAATCCTCTCGCCCACTTACTCTTGATTGGTCATTTGAGTGAGGCTGTCGTTCTCGTCTTGACTCTGCGGCGTTTATTTATTTTTTATTTGCACATTTTTGCATTTCCACTCCACTCCCAGAGCGAAGCTGAGTGTCTTAAAAAGGTTTTAAGTGTCTTTCACGCTTTTCCCGATGTGACGCCGGTCACCGGTTAATCAATCTTTTAACAGTCAGAGATAATCGCCGCTGGCCCCCCGCGTGGAACCTCCGCTGGGTTTCCGAGCTTCCGGGCTCACAAAGCTGAAGAAGTCGTCCTCGGGGATCTGCCGCTTCCCGGACCCGGGACCCCGCCCTCCTCCGGCCTTTTCAGAAGCAGAACAAAGACCCTCGTGGTTTCCTCAAGGTCGTGCATGTGCCTCGAGGGTCATGTGTCCTCCCGTGTATTTGTGTTTAGTCTTTGCCAACAAACACGCTGTTCCCAGCCTCTTTGTTCACATTGTGTAACCTTAAACCTTGAAAAGAAAAAAAAAAAAAATACAAAGCCTCCTCACCCGCCACCGACGAACAACCCACGCACGCTGTGTCCTCACCGCGCTGCTGGAGCCGGAGCATCGGTCCTCCGCCGCCGCCACGAACAACCTGCTCGCAGACAGCGGTGGTTGTCCAGCGCAGGAAGCTACAGAGCCAGTATGTGTCGTGTTTCTGTGCAGCTCAAACCGTTCAAACTGAAATAAATATATTAAAGTCCGATGGAAACTGTCTGGGTGCGTCGTGTCAATTCCCGCTGCTGAAATCTCACACACACACACACTGAACACATCCGCCGGAGGCTGGTGGTGGAAGGAGGGAGGGCGGAGAAACGCTTACCTCTGTCTTTTCTGTAAATAACCTATACATAATACTAATAACCTATCCTTAAATGTTTTATTCAAACTGGAGAAAAGTGAAGAAATACTTGTTTTTTGCCCCCAAAAACCTCTTGCCGGCGCCTCCATCTCCCAACTTTTTTGGAGGAAATCTAGTATTTTTCCTGCTTTTATTATTTTAAGGCAGGGGTCCAAAAGTCCAATCTGGGGTCGTTTGTGAACTGCCACATGTAAAAATACATTTGAAATGTTTTGTTTATTCTGGTTTGTATTCTGAAAACTTTTAATCAACATAACCAAACGAGCTCGGTGCATTACCACTGAGCCTGTTTGGTCACGCTGCAGGACCCGCCAGTCAAGGTGATTGGTAAACTGATCTAAGACTGGATTACAACTGTTCCACTGTGGTGCATACTCTGGCAAACACTGGCTTTGACTCTAAAAGTTTGTTTTAAAACATGTTTAAAATTCTTGCGATACTGCTTGAATACATCCTTGATTTCGGCGACGGAAACAAAACCTAACACAAGACAGATGCAGGAGTCGGTTCTGTAAATTTTGATGCAAAATACAGTCAGACAGCTGTGTGTTTATTTAACAATCAAGGCATTGATGTTCATCCCATTCCTGCACAGAATGATAAAACATTGCCAACCCAGAACGCTTGGATTTTGGGCTTTCCATTAGAAAAAAAACAAACATCCAATAACTATTGGAACTCAGTATACGTATACATAAATAAGTATACATATTTATGTATGTATAAATCCAGTGTAGTTCAAAGTGTGACCGGACCAGGAGACTTCCAGCAGAAACACCTAAAAACAAGAGGATCCAGAGGGGGAGGGTGTGGAGGGGAAGATCCAGAGGATCCAAAGGGGGAGGGTGCGGAGGAGAGGAGGATCCAATTGAGAGAAGGGGAGGATCCAGACCAGTTTTCACCACCTCCACCCTCTTCTCCTCCAGTGCACCATCAGCGTCATCGCTCTGCCCGTCCGACCCCCAGACGTCCTCCTGCGCCGTGGCCGTGATGCTCTGCACCAAAGTGACTCAGCAGATCCAATGGGCCGACTCCACCCGCTCCGCCCCCTTGTGGAGCCACAGAGCCCCACAGTCCAAACCTCCCTCCCATCCCTCCACCTCGCCTAGTTTCACCCCCTCGGGCCCCCTGTGCTCTGGATTCGAGCGGAGGCACAGCTGCCTGGCTGCCGCTCCCTGGCCGAGCGCGTTGACTTCTGGGGGTGAGGAGCGCTTCAGGATCTGGCTGTGGAGCGAGCTCTCCAACCTGGAGCCAAGACGACACAGTGGTGGACGTCCAGGCTGGACGCCTCCAGGGAACTTTGTTCACCGCTGGAGGTGGGAGCCCCCACGTCACCGTGACGACTGCTCCGCTGTCTCGGCAAACTTGAACCCTCTGCCCCAGAATTCCGACTCCAGCGTGACGAAGCGTCGGACATCTTGTCCCGGCAGATCCCCCTGTTTTATTATGGTTTAGATGTCCTTAATGTTCACATCGTACTTTCACCGCTTCACCACACGTCTTCGTAGTATTGCTCTCATACTTTATTCAGGTTGCACTTGTTTAGGGAAGTAGAAAAATATCTTTCCAAACTGAAACCCTCGCCACGCCCGCTGCCGCTGGCTAAACCATGCATATTGTAGAGAAGTCGCGGGCGTTAAGGCTTAGCGTGTGGAAATGAAACACCCGGACCCTCGAGGGGAGACCAGTTGAAACAGGAAAAACAAAAATAATATTATTACATCATAACATATTTACACTTCTAGTCAGGTCTGGATATCAGCACAGTTTGATGTTATGATGATGTCATGATGACATGAGGTAATGATGATGATGATGTCATGCTGATATCATGATGACGTTGTGATGATATCATGTCATGCGATGTCATACTCTTTTAATGATGTCATGCTGATGTCATAATGACATTGTGATGATGTCCCGATGATGTCATGCCGATGTCATGATGCAGTTGTGATGATGTCATGATGACATTGTGATGGTGTCATGAGGACGTGATGTCATACTGATACCATGATGTTTTGACGTCATGATGATA
>NC_137191.1:35220614-35230614 GCF_960531495.2 Zeus faber | reverse complement strand
CAACACACACACCCTTCCCCGACATACATCTCAGATCGTGTGAGAAAGGTCCCCGGACGCCATACTGTACCACTCCACCGGGGACGGGCGGCCGCGGTGCTTCACCTTGATGACCTGCAGGGGGGTGAGCTGCCTCACGGAGTAGTCGGGCAGGTAGACGCCCCCGCCGCCGTTGAGCTGGCCCATGCTGCCCCCGTCGGAGCGGTCCAACCCACTGCTGCGAGAGGGGGATCTGTGCACTGGGAACCGCAGGAGGGAGGCTTCTTTATTATTTAATATTTATTATTTATATGGATTTATTCTTGGTTGAAAGCACAAAAAATAGCTAAACATTCGTTTTGCTGAGTAAGTACCTGTTGGCATGATGGCCGGCACCCCATAATAAGCAAATGCTCCGTTCTCAAACCTCAGCGCCTCCTTCCCAAACTCCACCTCCACGCGGCCCTGACGGAGAAGGGCACATGGACGCTGTGACGGGCGGAGGGAGCGGCGCGTGAGCGTTTGTGGATGAAAGAGGTTTTTATCTCACGGGAGCAAAACACAAAACAAAACATTCACACCTTCGTCACCGGTGGAGTCCGACGGGGAACGGGGTTTGACGGTTGCTAGGGGGTCACTATGGACTCGGGTCGCCATTTTTGGAGGATCACTTGCGTTCGGTTGCATCGAGAAATAGAGAAACGTGTACGAAAATAAAAGAAAGGGTGGAGGTTTCACACAAGGTGGATGCCAGAGTTCCAGGCCCTCTTCCAAATCGATGAATGCCGACCGACGTCCACGCTCAATGTGAGTGATCCCCTAAAATACGACGTTTGCTCGAGTAATGCAACGCCAGCTTCACGTTCCCTATAATACTGACCAAATTTAAAAGATATTGACGTTTAACAATTAAAAATATTGACCGCATGTCTCATTCAGAGCACTTGAATGTCCACAGATCAGCCACAACATTAAAACAGTGAATAACATGGATCCCCTGGCTCCAATGGCACCTGTCAAGGAGGGGATATATTATTATTATATATATACTGTTATATTATTATTATTATTATATATATAGTGTTATATATTATCATTATATATATATATTATTAAATATATTTATAGTGTAATATATTATTATTATATATATAGTGTTATATGTTATTATTGTATTTATATATTGTTATATATTATTATTATACAGTTTATACTGTAATGTATAATTATTATATATGATATGAGGCAGCAAGTGAAGAGTCAGTTGTTGAAGTTGATGTGTTGAAGCAGCGTAAGGATCTGAGCCACTTTGACAAGGAGCACATTGTGATGCTGGACGACTGGGTCAGAGCATCTCCACCACCACAGGTCTTGTGGCTGTTCCTGCTCTGCAGTGGTTACTACCAACAGTGTCCAAGGAAGGACGACCGGTGAACCGGCGACAGGGTCATGGGGCCCAAGGTTCATTGATGCACGTGGGGAGTGAAGTCTAGTCCGTCTGGTTCCATCCCACAGAAGAACTACTGTAGCACAAAGTGTTGAAACAGTGGATGGTGCTCTGATAGAAAGGTGTAGAACACACAGTGCATGGCAGCTTGCTGCGTATGGGAGCTCACAGTGTCCATGCTGACCCCTGTCCACCCCTGAAAGCACCTACAACGGACACGTGAGCGTCACAACTGGACCATGGAGCAATGGAAGAAGGTGGAGGTCTGACGAATCACCTTTTCTTCTACATCATGTGGATGGGTGGGGTTAGGGTCTGATCCCATGGAGCATCCGTGGGATGTGCTGGAACAACAAGCCCGATCCATGGGGGCCCCACCTCCAACTTCCAGGACTTAAAGGATCTGCTGCTGACGTCTTGGTGCCAGATACCACAGGACACCTTCAGAGTCTGATGGAGTCACTGCCTCCACCTCACAGCTGTTTTAGCGGCAGGAGGGGGGGCGACACAGTATTAGTGTTATTAGTGGTGTTTTTATTGTTGTGGCTGGTCAACGTACAGCAGCTGGTTTATCATAAAATGTGCAGCATCTGGGGATGAAGATCACTCTTCCATTAGAGCATTATGGTGCTCGTGCAATATTTATGAGAATGAATATAATTACCGGCACAGTGTAATTAAAAGTTTCCTGAGCGGAAAAGTATGAGAGGAATATTTGAGTATGGGTATGTTTCCACTAGGAACGTGTGATGGTCGATACCTGCAGCACCAGGAGGAAGTAGTCCGCAGGCTTGTTGCGCTGGTACAGGAAGTGCTGCGCGGCGCGTTTGTTCCTCTCGTCGAACTTGAGTTCCTGGACGACGCTGGGATGTTTGATGAGGCGCAGCAGGATCTTCTCTGAGAGGAGGGCCGGCTTGAAGGCCTCCACCTCTGACGGAGGGGGGAGGGGGAGAGAGACAGGTGTTTTTTTATTTTTTTTTCAATCATTTACGGGATGTGTTCGCGGTCGAGGAGCGCCACGTCGGCGGAGAGGCGGCCGCTCCGACGTGGTGAAGCACTCAGCTGCGAAAAGAAGCTTCTTCCTCCCTGGGAACAGAGGCTTTGTTTGTTGTTGTTATCAATGTTCAAACTGACGCTTGCGTGACCGGTGCACGGTGACGCCGTGTGGGGCCGTTGGTTGATATCTACGTCCGCACTCCTCCTCCCAGTCTTCCACTGTAGTTTCTATGGAGCGTCACTTAGATGGCGCCACCGGCTGGCGTTAGCGTCAGCATGTAGGGGGAGGGGTGGAGGGGAAGCGGTTGCCCATGGCTACGCTCATTGTTCAGGGAGCGGCGCTCATTATGCGGATATAATAACTGCCCACCTACTGCCGGCGTCGACCAATCACAACGTGTTCCACAGAGGATTCAAATGGAACTTAAAGAATGAAAACACGGACAAATAGACAGGACAAGATAAACAGGAAGCTGCGTACCTATGGACAGGAAGCTGTATGCCTGCGGACAGGAAGTTTGTGTCCCTGTGGACAGGAAGTTGCGTACCTGCGGAAAGGAAGCTGCGTACATGTGTACTGGAAGCTGCATACCTGTGAACAGGAAATCGCGTACCTGTGGACAGGAAGCTGCGTATCAGTGGACAGGAAAGTTGCATACCTGTGGACAGGAAGTTGTGTACCTTTGGACAGGAAGTTGTGTACCTGTGGGCAGGAAGTTGCATACCTGTGGACAGGAAGTTGTGTACCTTTGGACAGGAAGTTGCGTACCCGTGGACAGGAAAGTGCGTACCTGTGGACAGGAGGTTGCATATTGTACCTTCGAACAGGAAGTTGCGTAGCTGGGGACAGGAAGTTGCGTACATGTGGACAGAAAGTTGCGTACCTGTGAACAGGAAGTGGCATAGATGTGGACAGGAAGTTGCGTACCCGTGGACAGGAAGCTAGGTACCTGTGGACAGGAAGTTGCGTACCTGTGGACAGGAAGTGGACAGGAAATTGTTTACCTGTGGACAGGAAGTTGTGTACCTGCGGACAGAAGATTCAAGATTTTTTTTTTAAGCTGTGTACCCGTGGAAAAGAAGTTGCATACCTGTGGACAGGAAGTTGTGTACCTTTGGACAGGAAGTTGCGTACCCGTGGGTAGGAAAGTGCCTACCCATGGACAGGAAAGTGCCTACCTGTGGACAGGAGGTTGCATATTGTACCCTCGAACAGGAAGCTGTGTACCCCTGGACAGGAAGTTGCATACCTATGGACAGGAAGTTGTGTACCTGTGGACAGGAAGTTGCATACCTGTGGACAGGAAGCGATGCGTGGCCAGCAGCAGCTGGGGGGAGATGTTGACCTTCATCTCGTTCTCCGACAGTTTGAAGATGGAGAAGTCCTGCTGCTTCCTCTCGTGGTGGGAGACACGACGCTTGGTGCGGTTATCAGCTGGAGAAACAGACAGATGGATGGAGAGACAGACAGATGGAGGGAGAGACAGACAGAGGACAAACTGAGATAACACTACTTACAGTATATATAAAGCCAACTGCATGAATCATAATTGTAAACACATTGTCTTCAGTATATGAATGAAACGCATGCACCCTTGTATTGAGTGTTTTTTTAGATTTGATGTACACAGAGTTTTGTTCACATTTTGCACTCATATGGTATTGGAATCTTTACGAACATTTATTGATTATATATGTTGCCTATATCTTGTATTTCTTGAATTGCAACAACGATTTCTCCCGAGGACAATTGTAATAGAAATCAAATCAAAAGAAATCAAACACTTCCCATTTGCAAATACTTCTAGTGTGTGTGTGTGTGTGTGTGTGCGCGTGCGTGCCTGTGTGTGCGTACGTGTGCGTGTGTGTGTGTGTGTGTGTGCTTGCGTGCATGTTTGGGCGTGCACTTACTGTAGAGGTCGGTCTCGTCCAGGATCTCGGACTTGATGATCTCCTCGATGACGTCCTCCAGCGTGACGATGCCCATCACCTCGTAGAAGGGGTCGCCCTCGCCCTCGTTGTTCACCCGCTGCACGATGGCCAGGTGCGACTTCCCTGAGCGTCACCATCACCATGGAGACAGGGCACAGGTTCAGAGAGAGAGAGTCCCAGCCGCCCTACTTCACGCCCAATCCGTAATCCCACCCCACAATCGGACCTTCCCCCTGGTGGCCGTGGATGAACTGCATCTGTGTTTTGCGTCACTCAACACGTCTTTAAAGTTCTGTTTTCCCAGAACAACAGAGTTCAGGGTTAGGGTTGCACAAATACGGGCAAGAGGTCGCAGTGTATGTACATGAAATTAGAATAAGCAAGATAATCTAAAAGGGAGACTAAAATAATTTAGACATTGTAGCAGTTCCAACAGAAATTGGTCAGTCCATTGCACAAGATATGGATGTAAATATAGAGTGAAGGAGTGCCTGTGGATATGTACATGTAGTGAGATGGAGAGATGGAGACCCGTGGAGATGGATTTGGGGGGGATCGGACCGGGGGAAGGCATCGCCCCGGGTGTGCCTATTAGCTAAACCGAGAGAAATGGATCAAAGCGGCAAAATTTTTCTAAGTCCGATGCTGATCACCAGTGGACGCCGTCCCCATCTCCAAGGCGACAATCAGGCAATCCTGTCTGTTTCGCCTGGCAAAGGCTACCCCCTGAAAACACTCTACTAACTAACACGTTACTAAAACACCTCCTCACCGTATATAGGGAGGCAGGGTTCCAAGTCCATGGAGCCAATGCAGAAGGCTGGGACCCAGGATGATGGAGCTAGGCCTGGCACGAAGGACCCAGGGCGGGCCCCTGAGACAACCACAACCACCCCCCTCCCCACCACCACTGTGTGACAGAGTTTGCAAAATGCGAAAAAAGAAAGAAAGAAATACATGCATCTCACTTCTGTAAAAAGTGATTTATGGATGGCGGATATGGGGACATCAACGATCAAAGGTTAACGTGAATAACAAAATTATTTTATACAGGTCGTTTATTTCCTTTGTTTAAGCCCAGCTCCAATGAAGAAACAACTTGAGCGGCGTCGCCCCCGCTCGTAGTGCCGCTCCCTAACTTGTCTCACGACTTGGACTCTGAGCATTTTCAGCGCATCGGAGCCTCCAACGCACGCGGAAACGCAGCTCCACAGGAATGAAAGGACTTCCGGCTTGCTCTTGTCGTTTGTCAGGATCGGTGTAAAGCGAGCTAGCCTGAGACTAGAGGATCCCGGTGCGATCCTGTCTTTGGAGAGCCTCCTGGTGTGGTCCCCGCCACGCCAGAGGTGTGTTACCCACGGCGTCGAAAGCTGAAAAGCGTTGCCTTGATTTGAAAAGCCTTGGTTTGTTCTGGACGCACGTTGAGAACGCGGGAGGAAGTGGCTCACGGCGTTGAAAGAGGTGCTGAGAGTGTTTTACTGCAGTAAACAGCGTCTTCAAAGTACTTTGATACGTTGACTAGTGAATGGAGGATGTCTACATTTCCCACAATGCAGTGCTGTTTTGGTATTTACTGTACACAGTGTGCTACCACCTTCGCTGAGGGGGGCAGCTGCATTGCAGACGGCAGCTGTTTGATGAAGCTGCATCACCAGCCGTTACGCAATACACACACACACACACCGAAAAACCAATACAATGCACCTGCTCTCTCTCTCTCTGCTCCATAGAGACATCCCTCCATGTCTGCCAATGTCAAACACACACACACGCACACAGCACTACAGATAGACAATAAAATCGATGAGATAACGGGATAATAGAAATGAATTAAAACAGGGTAAAAGGCATCACTGGTGCACGAGGCACCTTCACAGAATCCAGAGAAGCTCTGTCACAAACTGGACAAGAAGTGATTGGATGTGGTTTTTGATCTCCCGACGTCAGTTCCACGTCTCTCAGATCTTGGGATAGATTGTGAAGTCTTTTTGGCACAATATAAAAATAAAGGCCACTGAAATATATAAACTTGATTTTTTTTGTCAGTGCCTGTTGGGAACATAAAACTATCTGACTGGTTTAACTGGACCAAAGCCTTCCAGCAAGTGTAACAGGATTTAGGGCCGAAATGAATCAAATGATCCATTTTAATCTATGATCCAGTAATTTCCACCATTCAAAGCATCCAATCAATTTGCACCATGAAAGATGTTAAAACAAGGCGATAGTGTGCAAAACAAGGCTCAAGCCTCATCTAATCTGAACCATGTTTCCCCAGCGGTGGGAGTTTTACACAAAACATCACTAAATCAATTATTTGACGATTACCATTTTAATAAATTTGACTGGAAATGATCAATCATCTCATTGAACTGAATTTAATGTGTGCACCCTTACGAGTTTGACCAGGTTCGAAAGGAAGCCTCAAAGGGACAGAAACTCTTCTTGTCTGGTGAAGCAGCTGTGGCTGTAGTTGTGATGCAGAATGAGGCTGGAGACCGAGGGGACGAGGCTTTAATCCCATGACGGGAGGATCTTTGCTCCAGATCCAGAGCGTCCCACACAGTGGAGTTACTGTTTACCTCCTGATGCTCTGGGACTCACGTCCAGCATCGTGTTTTTACTACGACTGCTGTCATTGATCTTCTAATGTTTAATGTCTAACTTGTCTAATCTTTAAAACATATATATTTTATTTATATTGATCTGTATTTTAGATTTTCCTGCACTTTTTTTATTTTAATTTTTAAAAACCCTTTTTTACTTTTAGTGAAGCACATTTTGTTCTTCTGGTGTATGAATTGTGCTATACAATGCTATTATATTATTGGGATGTTATTAATATTATTATTGCGTTGTCATTGTTTTATATCTGTTATGGATAATCTACAACAGGACATGAGGTGTGATGAGAAAACATGAGGTGTGATGAGATGTCCTTCCTCCTTGTCTTCCTCAGTGCAAACTTTTCAAAATAGAGCTGACTCTACATCCTGCATGCAACATGCACCCTGCAGCATACAGCACCCTGCTCCCTGCAGCACCGTGCAGCACCATGCACACTGCACCATGCACCCTGCAGCACCATGCACCGTGTACCCTGCGGCACCATCCATAATGCACCTTGCAGCATTGTGCACCGTGCACCCTGCAGCACCATGCAGCAGCGTGCACCCTGCGCAATGCACCCCACAGCACCATGCCCCGTGCACACTGCAGCACCCTGCACAATGCACCCTACACAATGCACCATGCAGCAACATGCACCCTGCACCATGCACCCTGCAGCACCCTGCACCATGCACTCTGTAGCACCATGCAGCAACATGGACCCTGCTTACAGCGGCACCGAGGCTCCTGATTGGTCAGCGGGGGACGCGCCTATCTCCCCCCCACCCCCCCCCCCTCTGCAGAGTCAACGCTTTATGAGCTGCGGGTGGTCTAGGAAATTGAAATGTTATTTATTAAGTCTCCCCCTGCCACATCACTGCTATACTGCTCTCTTATCATACATTCCATCGAAAAACGTTTCACCTCTTTTTGACTAGACCAACCCTGTCAACTTCTGGCACCTTACACTGCCGTAGCTTTTATTTAGAAAGAGCTGGAAGAGCTGGAATCAATACATTCCAGAGAATCTGTTTTTTTCCAAAAGCTCAACTTACACAACTAATGGGTGGGAAAAAATATCTGTGCAGGGGAGGGGATAGTTATGACAAACGTGTGGTGATGTCCTACTACAAGGAGATTGCTAAAGATAAAATAGATCAAATGAATGCCCCACAGGTCCATATTATGTATGGATTGGGAGCCTGTCTGTCGTTGGAAAGTCAAAGAAGCAGAGTCATCCGGACCTGGCTCTGCACCAAACTGTCATTTGATAAACTAAAGCTTATTAATCCCTGAAAAAAACCCCCATAACAACTTAAGTGGTTGATTGATATTTACAGCTTTGATCCAAGTTGTTCTTCCTCTCCATCTCTAGATCTCTACCTTATTGAGAATAAAATGTTGACGTCACAGCCGACCGCAAACCCCCAATCAAACCACTGCGGTCGCACTTTACTGTGGCCACAACGTGTCCCGCACGATTAAAAGACGCTCCGAACCCCCTGGGGCGCCCGCGCCACGCACGGGCAGCAGTGCTGTACCTTTCTTGAACTCCTCCAGCATGGCGTCCAGCTTGGTGTCGTTGAACACGCAGTGCAGCGGGTGTCTGTAGAACTGCGTGACGGTCTTCAGCGGGGTGCAGTCGTCCGGGTCCACGAAGGCCAGGTCCTTCACGAACAGGATGTCCACGATGTTGCAGCGCTCGTTCTCGAACACGGGGATCCGCGTGTAGCCGCTCTGCATGACCTCCGACATGGTGTTGAAGTCCAGCACCGCGTCCGAGGCCAGCATGAAGCAGTCGGTGAGCGGGGTCAGGACGTCCTCCACGGTCTTGGAGCGGAGCTCCAGGGCCCCCTGGATGATGTTCAGCTCCTCCTTCACCAGGTCGTGGTACGGGTCCGTGACGCGCAGCATCTCCAGCAGCTTCTCCCGGGTGTAGAAGTTAGAGATCTCCTGGTGCAGGATGAGGTCCAGCAGCTTGCTGATGGGGTAGGAGATGGGGAATGACAGCACCATCAGCAGCCGCGTCACCCAGATGGTCTTGGAGGCGATGGCGAGGCCGTGGCGAGAGGCCACGGAGTGCGGGAGGATCTCCCCGACGAAGAAGATCCCGAAGGCGCAGAGCACCGTGGAGAGCCAGGTCATGCCCAGGATCTGGCACATCCACACGGCCAGGGCGGCGTTGATCAGCGCGTTCCCCAGCAGCAGTGTGCACAGCACGTAGTTCCCGTGCCGGCGCACGGACTCGATCTTCCGCGCGTAGTTCTGCTCCGTGTCGGTTCCGCTGTTCTGCAGGACCTGCAGCTCCACCGGGTCCAGGGCCAGCAGGCTGAGGTTCAGCCCGCTGAACAGGGCGGACATGCCGAGCAGCAGCACCGACACCAGCACCTGCAGCCACAGGTCCGGCGCCGCGGAGCGCTCCACCACGGCCACCCAGAAGTCCCGGGTCCGGTAGTGCTCCCACTTGGAGCCGTCGAAGGCGCACATGGAGTAGAGCTTGGTCTTCTCGCCCCTCCGCAGGTCCTTGGCCAGCAGCTCCACCAGCACCGAGTTCTGGCTGGACGCAGACTTGAAGGAGCCCAGGACCTCGATGTCCGACGTCCTGGCGCTCTTGTCCATGCACATGTTCCGCTTCGGGTGGACCTGACCCTCCCTACCTGGCGCCGGCTCCTCGATGAAGGCGATCCAGGGGGCGGCGTTGTTGGCGCGGTAGCCCGCGGTGCGGTTGAGCCTCTGCTGGGAGGCGGAGTAGTAGACCCGCAGCATGAAACGGGTCCCCTCGGTGGCCTTCAGCACCCCGTCCTGCACGGACAGCGCCACGCCGGTCTCCTCCGGCCGGAAGCCCAGCAGGGCGTGCGAGGAGCCGGGCAGCAGCAGCAGGAGCAGCGGGATGGGAGGCAGCGGAGCCCGGCGGAGGAGCGAGGCTCCGCCCGGGGAGCGAGCGGCCGCAGCATCCGCAGCCATGACGCGGTGTGAGCTGCTGGGTCAGCCCGGGACCGAGTCACGTGGTCCGGTGCCGCTCTCACGCTCCGTGTG
>NC_137191.1:35203114-35215614 GCF_960531495.2 Zeus faber | reverse complement strand
AATCTATATTTAAGAAAAAATATATAAATAACCAAATAAAAGCTTCAATAAAAGCTGGGGGGGCGTAGTCAACGGTTGGATTAGGTACGGTGCAGCGGTGCATCCCTCATTGATGGATAGGTACTTTATTCATCCCCGGAGGGAACCAGCTGACATTAAAGAAAAGGCAAAAAGAATAAAGGAACAGAATCAGAAATATTAAAAAGGAGGCGGTGAAACATGTCAAAGTAAACAATAAAACCATCTTAAATATGACACAATATACACAAACCCTCACCATAAACAACAAATATTACAAAAAAGAACCTTCTTTTAAGTGATATTACATCCTGCGCAATAAGTAATGAAATTCGGCGTGAACAGAGAAGCAGAAACATCAACCTGAACGTGAAGAAGTAACGATAATCTGCAATAAACCTCAAACATTCAGTAGCGCTCACCTCAAGGAGTGAGGCTGAAATTGTCAAGTGTCAACGGAACGGAAAAGAAGGAAGGGAAGGACGGAGACGGAGCTGCAGGACCTGTTGGAAAACGCTGCCGTAAATAAAACACGTTTCCAATAAACAAGTAAATGAGTGACAGCAGCACCACAATCAATCAACCAATCAATCAATCAATCAACACCTTCCTCTAAATTTCTAAAACATCCACATGGAAAACCAGCTCCCCCTAGTGGAGCATTGTGTGTGTGTGTGTGTGTGTGTGTGTGGGGGGGGGGCGTGCGTGCGCAGAGGAACAATAAGAACGCAAACAGGCGTCGTGGGGGAAAATCAGGAAAAAAATGGCAATAAGTCAGTCAGGCAACCCGGATGCCCAGACTGACGCCGCCGGCTTGACGACGTGAAGTCAATTTAGATCTGCAGATTTATAAAAACATCAGTCATTTATGTTATTGCCAAATACGTTCCAGGCTGTGGGGGGAAAAAAATTGATAAAAAAGACTTTGAAGCAGTTTGTCTGGATTGGACAAGTGAGGAAAATGTGATTACGAGCAGAAACAATACAGAGATGAAGTTACAAGAGTTAGAAGAACCTTCTATGGCCTTTTTAATTGAAACACACGCTCGTCTGGTGAAAGCATTCCTATTCTCTGAGGCACACACACACACGCACACACACACACACACGTGTGAGTATGTTTTCAAAGTGAGAATTGCAGGATCAGACGTGTGAGACGTCGTGAAGAAATCTTTGCATTTAGCTCCGTCTCTTGAGACGCCGCTTGATTTGAAAAGCTCCTCGGCTGCGTCTGGTGTCACTTCCTCCACACACACACACACACACACACGTGCCTCCGCCCCAATGTTCCGCTAAAGGAGAAGTTTCTCACCCAGATTCGGACGGCAGGGTCCATGCCCCGGACGGGCTGCGCGCTAACGGAGTTAGCTCCGTGCATGGCCGCGGGGGGGGGGGGGGGGGGGTCAGCTAGCCTAGCTCCCCGGGGGGCACTCCAGAGATTTTCCACGCGAGCATAAAAAATAAACGAGATCCGAGTCGACCCGACGAGGGTTGGCGACCACGCCCATGGGACGGCGGGGTGGGACAGCGGGCGTGGCCCCCAGGGGGCCGCCGGTTCCGCCGGCGGAGGTCTTGTCGTCAGCTGAGAAGCACCTCTTCATGCCGGTTGAGTGTTGCCAGGTACTGTCAACAGAATTCAGTCAACTAAACTGGCAACCGAGGATTGGAAGCTGATAATTACTGAGGATGAGCAGACACAGATGAGGGGCGACAGGATTGGATTATTTTGGTACGTTTGGATGGATTAAAGCGTCTCTCTCTCTCTTCTTTGTACTGGTTTAACACATGAAACGAAGGGAGGTCAACGTGGTGACGCAGTGACGTGGTGACGTGGACGTGGTGATGTGATGACGTGGACGCGGTGACGTGGATGTGGTGATGTGGTGACGTGGTGATGCGGTGACGCGGTGATGTGGACGCAGTGACGCGGTGACGTGGACGCGGTGACATGGTGATGCGGATGTGGTGATGTGGTGACGTGGACGCGGTGACATGGACGCGGTGATGTGATGACGTGGACGCGGTGATGTGGTGACGCGGTGACGTGGACGTGGTGACGTGGTGATGTGATGACGTGGACGCGGTGACGTGGATGTGGTGACGTGGATGCGGTGATGTGGTGACGTGGACATGGTGATGTGGTGACGTGGAAGCGGTGATGTGGACGCGGTAATGTGGTGACGTGGATGCGGTGATGTGGACGCGGTAATGTGATGACGTGGACACGGTGACGTGGACACGGTGATGTGATGACATGGACGCAGTGATGTGGTGACGTGGACGCAGTGATGTGGTGACGCAGTGATGTGGTGATGTGGATGCAGTGATGTGGTGACGTGGATGCGGTGATGTGGACGCGGTGATGTGATGACGTGGTGACGTGGACGTGGTGACGTGGACGCGGTGACGTGGACACGGTGATGTGATGACATGGACGCAGTGATGTGATGACGTGGACGCAGTGATGTGGTGACGCAGTGATGTGGTGATGTGGTGACGTGGACGTGGTGATGTGGTGACGTGGTGATGCGGTCACGTGGTGACGCGGTGATGTGGACGCAGTGATGTGGTGACGCGGTGATGTGGTGACGTGGACATGGTGACGTGGACGCGGTGACGTGGACACGGTGATGTGATGACATGGACGCAGTGATGTGGTGACGTGGACGCAGTGATGTGGTGACGCAGTGATGTGGTGATGTGGATGCGGTGATGTGGTGACGTGGATGCGGTGATGTGGACGCGGTGATGTGATGACGTGGTGACGTGGACGTGGTGACGTGGACGCGGTGACGTGGACACGGTGATGTGATGACATGGACGCAGTGATGTGATGACGTGGACGCAGTGATGTGGTGACGCAGTGATGTGGTGATGTGGTGACGTGGACGTGGTGATGTGGTGACGTGGACGCAGTGATGTGGTGATGCAGTGATGTGGTGATGTGGACGTGGTGATGTGGTGACGTGGATGCGGTGATGTGATGACGTGGTAACGTGGACGCGGTGACCTGGACGTGGTGATGTGGTGACGTGGTGATGCGGTCACGTGGTGACGCGGTGATGTGGACGCAGTGATGTGGTGACGCGGTGATGTGGTGACGTGGATGCGGTGACGTGGTGATGTGATGACGTGGATGCGGTGACGTGGATGTGGTGATGTGGTGATGTGGATGCGGTGACGTGGACGCAGTGATGTGGTGACGCGGTGATGTGGTGACGTGGATGCGGTGACGTGGTGTTGTGATGACGTGGATGCGGTGACGTGGATGTGGTGATGTGGATGCGGTGACGTGGACGCGGTGATGTGATGACGTGGACGCGGTGATGTGATGACGTGGTGACGTGGTGACGCGGTGACGTGGTGACGCGGTGACGTGGTGACGTGGACGCAGTGATGTGGTGACGCGATGATGTGGTGACGTGGTGACGTGGACGTGGTGACGTGATGATGTGGTGACGTGGTGACGTGGTTGCTTCCTCCTGGTGCTGCATATTAAGTGTCTCGCTCGCTCACAGTCAATAGAAGACAAATTTTTACTGTGACGGAAAAATAAAGTCTGTGGTTCCGTGGATCCAGAGTTTGACGGGGGGAGGGGGGTGGAGGAGGGGGGAGGGGGGTGGAGGAGGGGGGAGGGGGGTGGAGGCTCCTTTCATAATCTGATGGATTGATGGGGGGGTGCAGTGGTTAAAAATAGAGCCTCGCAGTTAACGGCCAATAGGGAGTGAATAACACTCCCTGCAGAGGAAGCTGTGTGTGTGTGCGTGGGGGGGGGGGGGGGTCTCTTCCCTTTGAATGGCTCCAGGTTTGTTTGGAAAGCGTCGTCTTCATATCTGGATCGACAAAAGAGACTCGTACGGGGAAAGGCAAACAAAATATCCAGCTTATGAATTATTAATGATCCTATCCACCCCCCCCCCCCACACACACACACCTCTTCTTTTTGAAGATGCTTCACCTTCTTTTTCTTTATTCTCATTTGTCCCGCCCCCGCTTCCTCTCTCTCTCTTTCTCAGATCACTCGGATCGCTCTGATCGTCCATCTGACCAGGTCTCAGGACTTCCAGGTCTTGGCAGGTTCTGCCGGGTTCCTCATGGCAGCTTACTGTGTCGGTACGACCCCCCCGCAGCTTCCAGCTCTCCGTATTTACTTCCCCCTTTTTTATTTTTTTGTTTTTTAATTTTTTAATTTTTTAATTAAATTATAATATTTTTTTTTTTGATCCGAGAAGTGATCCGATCCGCGACTCAAGTCCGTGACGTGGAAAGCCCCGCGGTTTGAAATGTGGTCGTGTCGGGATCCGGTCGGGCGTGGCGCCACAAGCTACAGCCAATGAGAGCAGACATGGCGTGAGGGGGGCGGGGCCCGTTTGACTTTTTCTCATTTAGCTTTTTTAAAATATTTTTCTTATTTAAATTTCGTTTTTATTATTATTGTTTTTTTCAGTGATCAAGAATCGCTAGGGCCGTCGCTTCCCGTGTCACTTCCGCCCTGTTTTGGTGACAAAACGCAGTTTGGACCCAACTGACCGGTCAGGCTCCCCCCGGTGAAGGGTCTTGTTCGGTCCAGTCGCGTGAAGCCGCGACGAGGCGCAGGATTCCTCGCGCGGGCAGCGCCGTCGGGTCGGTGACTCCCCGCCCCGTCCTTCAGACCTCCGGGCGGGGCCAGCTTCCCGGCGGGAGACGGGAAGGCGAGGGCTCTGGTAAACCAGGATGTTCGGGGTCTGTGTTCGGCAGCGTGTGGAGGCCAAGTGGCCACCAGGGGGCAGAGCGTCGCGCTTGTACATCACGTCAAACACAATAAGTGTATGGATATGAATATGGATATGAACATGAACATGAACATGAATATTAACATGGATATGAATATGAATATGCCCCGTGTGGGACTCACCATGTCGGCCACGTAGCGTTTGAGCGCTGCAGCATCAAATTAGAGGCTCATCGAGGGAAAGACCTGCACTGTCAGACGCCTTAAAACATGTATGTATGCAAGGAAAATATACTTATTATATATGGATGGATGGATGCATAGAAGGATGGATGGATGGAACTATTGATAGATAGATAGAAGGATGGATGGAAGGATAGATGCACCCCCACCTGCACCCCCACCAGCACCCCCAGCAGGGTTCTGAGCCGGGGGGGCGGGGTCTCCGCCTGTCACTCAAGCATGGTGGTAGCTGGGTGGAGCTGATGGTAGCTGGGTGGAGCTGGTGGAGCTGGTGTTCCATCTTCAAGCTGCTGTCAGTCATCTGAGCCGGGGTGGGGGGGCAGGTGAAGGGAGCGGGGAACCCTACGGCCCGCGGCCCCATCACGGCCGCCCCCAGGTATGAACTGGCAACCCGCCATCGCCGCCGGTCACGGGTGGAGATGCGGTTCCCGATGTGGCTGCGTTTCAAAGTCTCTGTTTATTCTATTCAGTAACGCTGGACGCTCGCTTTGTTTGTTTTTTTTCGGATAAAATGGACAAAAACCTCAGATCAGTTCCTGGACGTTGGTCTGCAGGCGGCGTTCCGGGAAATTGCCGTTTCCTCACAAGCAAACCATAAAAACTGTCGTGGGAGGGGGGCTCGATAAAATGAAACCAGTCTTCAAAATCTGTAAAATATCCACGTTTAATGAAGGCGGAGGGCCGTCCGTCTACTCCGCCTGGTCACGTGTGTCGTGGTTGAGGTGGATGCGTCGCCGCGACGTTCCTCATCCGTTTGGAGAAGAGAAAACATCAGTTTTTGCCCCGGACGCCGGGAGGCCTGCGCTCCAGGGAGACCAGCGGCCGCAAGACCCAAGAGAGTTTTGGGCGCGCGCCGGGCGCCGGGATGGTTCAGCCCTCAGGGCCTTCCGGCTCCGTTGGGGTTCTCCGGTTCTCCTGCTCTCTGAGTCGTGGATTCCCAGGAAACCAGGCAACGTTTTTTTTTTGGTCACCAAAGCTGAGAGCGAGAAGTGGGACCTGGGGGGGTGAGGGCGTGGCGTGCGGGGGCGGGGTCACCGCCTTCCACAGAGCAATGAGGAAGGAGCAGCTCCGGTTGTTCCATTAGTTATTATTATAATAACTACATTTTTTAGATAATAATAATCATAATAATAAATATTTGTGTCTGCTCTCATTGGCTGTTGCTCGGTGCCTGATGTATTTGGGGCGTCGCCGGGGCATATTCGGACGGCGTCGCCAACGGTTCGATCCCCGGGGACCTGTCTGCCGGTGGAAAATGGCGCGGCGTGAACTCGGCACAACAACTCGCTGTGCGTTGTCTGAAAAACTCCAACTACCGAATGGAAAGTGTGCAATGAACGACCGGACATTAACCCCGAACATTTTGGCGCAGGTCCACGGTGACGGTAAAGGTGAAGGTTCTCTCCGGGTTTTCGAGGGAACCACCTTTTATTTCCTCGATGGCGTCGACCCGGCGCTCCGGCCGATTGGAACCGGCGGTTCGAAAAACATGGAATCTGGACTTTTTCTTCCTGGACCCTGAAGTCCCTCCTCTCCGCTTCACCCCTCAAAACCGACCCGGCTCAATGACACCCGTCTGCCTGTGCTCCTCTTGCTCGTCCCCAGGTGCAGTGGGTGGAGTCTGTGCGCTGGCGAACGTCCTGGGGGCGGAGCTGTGCGAGCTGGAGCGTCTGTGCATGTCCGGGCGCTGGGACGAGGCGCGAGCGCTGCAGCAGCGCCTCATCCAGCCCAACACCGCCGTGAGTACAGACCCCCGGCCTCCCACTGCCCAGGAAGAGAGAGGTTCTACCCAGGACGAGAGAGGTTCTACGCAGGACTAGAGAGGTTCTACCCCAGGACTAGAGAGGTTCTACCCCAGGACTAGAGAGGTTCTACCCAGGACGAGAGAGGTTCTACGCAGGACTAGAGAGGTTCTACCCCAGGACTAGAGAGGTTCTACCCCAGGACTAGAGAGGTTCTACCCAGGACTAGAGGTTCTACCCCAGGACTAGAGAGGTTCTACGCAGGACTAGAGAGGTTCTACCCAGGACTAGAGAGGTTCTACGCAGGACTAGAGAGGTTCTACCCCAGGACTAGAGAGGTTCTATGCAGGACTAGAGAGGTTCTACTCAGGACTAGAGAGGTTCTACGCAGGACTAGAGAGGTTCTACTCAGGACTAGAGAGGTTCTACCCCAGGACTAGAGAGGTTCTACCCCAGGACTAGAGGTTCTACCCCAGGACTAGAGAGGTTCTACCCCAGGACTAGAGAGGTTCTACCCCAGGACTAGAGAGGTTCTACGCAGGACTAGAGAGGTTCTACGCAGGACTAGAGAGGTTCTACTCCGGGACTAGAGAGGTTCTTCCCAGGACTAGAGAGGTTCTAACCAGGACTAGAGGTTCTACCCCAGGACTAGAGAGGTTCTACGCAGGACTAGAGAGGTTCTACTCAGGACTAGAGAGGTTCTACCCCAGGACTAGAGAGGTTCTACGCAGGACTAGAGAGGTTCTACGCAGGACTAGAGAGGTTCTACCCCAGGACTAGAGAGGTTCTTCCCAGGACTAGAGAGGTTCTAACCAGGACTGGAGAGGTTCTACGCAGGACTAGAGAGGTTCTACGCAGGACTAGAGAGGTTCTACGCAGGACTAGAGGGGTCCAGTGAGTGGAAAATTCACAAAGTGATTGCGTAGCTTTTGTGGCCCCTAAACTTGTGCAAATAACAGGAAAAGCATCAAATTCTCAAAGCACTGCAAACGCTGAAATGCGGCGTGAGCCGTGCTGCCACGCAAACGGCGTCTGGGTGCGTCGGTGCTATTTGCGCATATTTAAATGAGGTTTTTTTCATACATCTCGTGCAAAAGTGTACGCATCGTTCTATGCAAAAGAGCTCCATTGCAAAACAGGTCCAATTCACAAACACCCCTGCTAACAGCCACGCCCAGTTAGTGTGACGCTATTACCCTCTGCAGAGAGCCGGTGGTATCTACACGAGACAGGAAAAAAGGCGGCGTTGTCGACCCGCTCCCTGCGCCGTTCAAGGTAAACATTGGAATTTGAAAAGAAGGCAAACGGCCGCACGGGTTTGGGGGGGTCCGGTTGACGTGCGTCTGGGCCGGACCATTTGCCTTATTTTCAAACCCCAGTGTTGACGGGTTTGCCTGCTGATGGCGCAGCGGAGCGGATCGAGGCACCGCTGCCTTTTTTGACGGTTGCCCTTATTCACTTTCCCACATGGATAATGGCGATCAGAGACAAGGGCAGGTTTCACTCAACGGAAAAACTTCATGGGCGCGTTTGTGCTTTCATATCATTAGCCCAACATCTTCTGTGAATTGGACGTCGGGACGGGGGCGCGTTGACGCACAACTCACGGTGCTGTCGGCGGCCGCGGCCCATTCTTTGTGAATTCGCCGCTGATTGCAGAGTGGAGGCAGAGGAAACACTGACCCAGAGGGAGGGAGCAAAGGGCCGCCGCCAGGAGCACAAGGTGCCGCACGGAGGAGCAAATCACACGGAGAGGATCCTCCTCAGGAAGAGAGTCACTCTTCCTGAATGTGAAATGCGACCCGGGCTAAGGCGTGTATTCTGGGGCCGTTAGTCGCGGCGGGCTTTTCCAAGACGGCGGCTCCGTGCACAGTGTCGAGTGAGCGTACAGAGGATTGGGAAGCTTCGCGCAAAGAGGAACCAAAGTCCAGACCAAGGACACATTGGATTGGATAATTGAGGATCTCAACGATACGATTCTATATCGAAATTTTATACATTACTTCCATCTTTCCAGTTTCACCGAGCAAATTCAGTTTATTACAGAAATTAAATATTGTGGCGGCAACAATATTTTGCATAATTTCATGTCAAAATTACAATTTTAAAATATATTTAGAAGTTGAGACAATATCATTTAATTTTATCTGAATATATTTATAAATATATGAATACATTTTTTAACTACATTTTATATATTTATTTAATACATTTATAACCGACCTCTGCTTGTAGCTTTAAAAAAATAAAATGGGGTTTGATATATTTTTTTTACTTAAGATTTAAGAAACACTAAATAATAAACACAAGAAACAACCATGAAAGACAGCAAATGCTTATATAAATACTATATATACAATGCTGAAATGGATCAGCAAGACATGAATAATTATTTTCTATTGCATATAATCCTAATTTAGCTCTTCAATTAAGTTAACTGTCGCATAAATGAATAAGCTAGAATTTGATCATCTGGTTTCCCAAATAAATGTCATCTTTAAAGCAATTGTCAGTCTGAGTGAAACAGATCTTTTATTGTTCCAGATTTTCATATCATTCGAAAATGAATCTTCTTAAACTGATTAATTCCATGACCAGCGTCCGCGTGGACGGTCCTGGAAACATCCCGACGCCACTTCTACGGACGGGACTTCTCAAAGTTACATTAAGAAGAGTTGGAGGGCTGATGGGAATGAAAGCCTCCTAGAACGATGATGAACTAAATACACAAATGAACTTCCCTCGTGGTGTGCCACAGCACAAGCTGCCAGTTATCATCATGGTAACGCAGCATCAATCAGAGGAATGGGACAGAACGTGCACGTGGCACGCTAACTACGACAGAAGCACGTGCACGTTCACTAGTATCACATGGTTCACCAGCACCCGTAAACTGGAATGATTTGAGAATTAGACAGTGGACAATAATAATACAAATAAATAAATTAGAATTAGAATTAGAATATTTATAATAATAAAGCAACAATAAAATAGAGAAACCTTTGGTAGCATGAAATAAACAAACATTTGCAATAAACAAAAATAGAAGAACAATAACAAGACAAATAATCCTAAAATAAACCATAAACAAAAACAAAAGAAGAATAAAATAACCCTAAATTATTAACAGTAAACCATGAAACTCAAACTGAAATAGGAACTTGTTTGAGTTTGCACACGTCACATTAGCCTCGGATTATGTAAGAAACCAAACACCCCATAATAGTTTCCAGATTCAAAGCCGCAGTGACTCGTCTCAGGTGGTCTCCAGGTACAGTGTGCGTGTGCTTCCCGTCTCGTTGCTAGGTGACCAGGAAGCTGGGTGTGCCCGCCCTCAAGCAGGCGATGGAGTGGTTCGGTTTCCACGGCGGCGCCTGTCGCTCGCCCCTGCAGGCGCTGACGGAGGCCGAGGTGGAGAAGCTCAGACGAGACTTCAGCTCCAACGGCTGGATGTGAATCCGGGTCCGGGAAGTGAAAAGCTCCTGTTTCCGGGTTTTTTTCGCTCCACCCCGAATCCCGGAGCGGAGTTTTTACTTTCTGAACCTGGATTTTCCAGCTCTGCCATGACCGTACGTCCAATAACGATGTCTCTGAAATTGGGGGAGGGGCCTGTTTTAAACTTGTGTTGCTACCCCGCTAATTAGAAATATTAATCAAGTTGATTTCTTTCCTTCGAGGTTCCACTTTATTGTCGCTGGGTGCAGAATTCGTACCCAAAATACCGGGCGCAGACCTGGACCATTGGCATGGCAGCGGAGGTGGATAGCCCCAGGTCCAGAACGTAAAATGCCCCATTTCCGTGTTTTTGCTCCCGCCGTGCACCGACGCAGGTCCTCTGCACTGGTGCTGGTCAGCCACGCGCACACGCGGTCCTCTCCAAATCCCGGAGCAGAGTTTTACCTTCCAAACCCGGATTTTCCACCTCTGCATGGAATTCGGATCATGCACGAATTTCTGCAATTATTACGAATCTCTAGACGCCCCCCAGTAATGGTTGTCCTGTGTGGGCGGGGCTTAAGTATTCAATGACCAACCACATCTCTCATACAAACGTAAATACGCGTTAAGTACAGTTTCTAACGAGACACTTTAACAAATACCATTCCGCTTGGGCTTTCCTCAAAATCACCTTAATTTGGTGTCCTTCATGATCAAATGTATAATTCAATAATGGTTGGATTTATCAGGCCCCGCCCCTTTGATCTGTTAGACCCCGCCCCTATCACAGCCATGGCAAAGCAGCTTTACAAGCTGACTTCCTGCTCATAGGGTACAAATCTCTAAGTGAGTTTTTTTCGGGGGGTTTTACTTCTCCGCCTGCGGGAACGAAACGGTTCCGAAAAGCGTCAAAGGATTCCTCAGATAGAAGTTGTGAAAATTTAATTGCATTTTATTGCCGAAAATCTGGAACATTTCTCTGCCCAATGTGAATGATGAACAAGAAGCTAAATAAATGGAACATTTACTGAAATGTGGAATGTGTTGTTTTTATTTTTTGGCCGGAAAGCCTCTCGGTTCCCTCCGCGTTCCAGAGAACGGACTGAGGAGAGGATCTGCGAACGCTCGCTCTGGGGTGTTTTCAATAATTGTCTTTTAAATATTATTAGTTTCTATTTTTTGTCGATTTGTTTGAGCAGCAGTTGCTCCAAGACGCCACTCGGAGGCTCCACCTGCTCGCCAGGACTTCCTGTTTGATCCCGGTGGACGTGCAAGGGACGCCGGGCGGGCGCGTGTGTGTGTGTGGGGGGGGGGGGGGGTCCCAGGACACACACACAATTATGCAGCAAATAGATATTCACACACACACACAGCATCTTCCGTCGATCACATTCTCTCGTTTTCTCCGCAGGCCACCTGCTAACCCTCACCCGCTACATGGAAGGCGGCCATCAGGAGAAGCTGATAACGGTCGTTGCCTTTGTTGATCTGCTTATGATACCGTCCAACACAGGCTGCCGATCAGAAAACTCCTCGACATGGCAGCTGACGCCAAACTATGTAGCGTCATAAGCTGTCCTCTGAGCAGCCGGACGTCCTACGTCACACTCAACAATAGGAAAAGCGAGATGGCTCCACCCGACCGAGGGGCTGCCGCGGGGCAGCGTCTTGGCCCCTCCCCTCTCCAGTGTCTACATGCAGCAGGCTTATCTACGCAGGTGACCTCGCCATGGCCACGCAGCAGCATAACTTGAGTCAACCTTGGAGGGAGGCCTCTCCGATATGTCAGTGAACCATCCGCAAAGACCGCCTGCGCCCAAACCCCGGGGAAGCCCAGATCTGCAGCCTCCACCTCAAAAAAAACTGAGAGGCTGGACCGGAGCTCGACGTGACCTGGGACGGTGTAAAGCTCCAAAACCACCGTCACCCAGTCCTATCTGGGAGCCACTTTCGATCGTACCCCCAGTTACAAGGCACACTCCCAAAAGACGAGAGCCAAGGTCTCCACCGGGAGCAGCCTTCTACGACGCTCAACTCAAAGTCGGGGGTCTCGGCCCAAGTACGCTGTGTACGTCGGCGCTAGCCTTTTGCTTCTCCGTCACAGAGCATGCCTGCTCGGCATGGAGCAGGTCACGCCAGAACATGAACTGGACCCTATCCTCAACGAAACCTGCCCTCTCTGGAGTCGCTCAGAGCGATCATCGCAAATGCCGAGCGGACAAAGTGGGCCAATGACAGGCGGCGCTCACACCATTAACACTCTGCTGTCCGAAAAAAGCGGCTCAGCCCCACGAGCGGTTTCCTGAACACCGCTGAAGTCCTGGAGACAAACCCACTGATGCCAGGAT
>NC_137191.1:35153114-35200614 GCF_960531495.2 Zeus faber | reverse complement strand
AGGACATGTTGCAGGACATGTTTTGTGATGAAGGCTGCTGATTGGTCGTCTTCTTTCACAGGAGCCACACACGTAGGTGCAGTGGCAACCTGTTCTCCATCATAGGTTCCCTTTAAAGGAATGACGAGCTTTTGGAAATGACACAGACAATGGACGTCATATCAGCTCGGACACAAAGTAGACGGTCAAACCAACATTTGTTTTGGGGCCATCTTTAGGACTTTTGTTTCAGTTCAAGTTTGCAGGGGAGCACCTCCCCAAATGAGCTCAATCACTTGTGATTCTTTAAATTT
Source organism: Zeus faber (assembly GCF_960531495.2). Classification (NCBI taxonomy): domain Eukaryota; kingdom Metazoa; phylum Chordata; class Actinopteri; order Zeiformes; family Zeidae; genus Zeus; species Zeus faber. The sequence goes on along the minus strand of NC_137191.1, from coordinate 35,200,321 downwards.
AGGTTTTAGCTAATTTAACTGCATTAAACTCGCATCCGCACCAAAATCTGGACCCCCCCCCTCCGACTATTCTCCTTATCCCCAAATCCTTCCTTTCCTGGAGCTTTTCACTGTGGTGACGTCTCACGAGCCCAAACCTCTGCTTCCAATTTCATGTTTTTTTCTATTTCCCCAGAATTTAAGCTGCTTCAGCCTCGTTAAGGTTCTATTTTCCATTTTATTAATTCGCAGAAGAATTTGAGGTTGATTTTAATGTTGAATATTTTTTGCCTTGTTTCCCGTTCAGCCTTTTAGTACGACACACACACACGCTCACTCACACACACACACACACACTCACACACACACACACACACACGGACACACAGACACACCTACACACACTCAATGAAAGGGGGTAAATTGGGGGTTGTGGAGCAGCTTTATGATCTTTGCCCGTGTGTTATCAGTATGCGTCCGGCATTTCCCCTCAAACTAGGGCGGTGCATGAAGCTGATAAGATGATAACACAGACGCAGAGCTGCTGCCAAGATCTGACGGAGAGGAGGAACAGAGAGACGACGACAAGATGGAAAGAACACACACACACACACACACACACACACACACTTGGGGTCCGTCAGGTGAAGACGAGCCGGGTAGCATATTTAAATACTTTGCCATGGCAACAGGCGCTGTGATTGGGGGCAAAACAGGCAAAAGTGCTGCAGCACTCGGAATTGTGATGATAGAAATTAAGGGAACTCTGGACGGTCGCCATGGAGACGAGATAGACGGAGGGGTTAAGGTCCAACCTAAACACACCTTAAAGCTGCGTCTCACTGACAGGGAGGGAGGGAGAGACGAATAGAGAGAGGGAGGGAGGAAGGGAGGGAGGGAGGAGAAGAAAGTGAAGGGGGGATGGGAGAAGGGAAGTAAGGAGATGTGTGATCAGAGTTCAAAATACTCCCCACGCGCCTCCCTTTGTGAGTGTGTATATGCGAGTGTGTGTGCACGTGTGTATATGTACGCGTGTGTGCATGCATGTATATGTACATGTGTGTTTGTGCATGTGTGTATATGTACATGTGTGTGCGTGTGTGTGCATGTGTGTATATGTACGTGTGTTTGTGTGCATGTGTGTGCATGTGTGTATATGTACATTTGTGTTTATGTGCGTGTGTGTGCACGTGTGTGTGTGTGCATGTGCGTATATGTGCGTGTGTGTGCATGTGTGTATATGTGCGTGTGTGCGTGTGTGTGCATGTGTGTATATGTGTGTGTGTGCATGTGTGTATATGTGTGTGTATATGTGTGTGTGTGTCATTCCCCTCCCCTCATTGACAGTATGAATGATGCTCCTGACTCCGTTGCGTCCACATGCAAAGCCTTTTATTTCATCCTTGTTTTCATTTCCATTAATATAATGACTTTTTCACATCATTGTTTTTTTTTTTTGTGCGTGTCTCTGGTGAATCCGTTCCCGTCAAGTTTCCTCGCTCTGCGTTGGATCCTCTGTGACCACGCCCCCCTTGTCGGGCGTCGCCAACAGTTTTCACATCCACATGTTTGTCACAGTCGATACAACATTCAACAGGATTCTACATCAATAACTCTGTTATATTTTCAATTATTTTGCCATTAATTGTGTTTATTTTGCATGACACAAATCCCATTAAATGTATTAATTATGTACTATATGCAAATATTTATGACACCATAACTCACTCACCACCGTTTAATTCCACGTTTCTCTAAATATTTTGGGACAGGGATCTAAAAAAAACACCCCGCGACGGACGGACGGACTCCTCGCGTCTCGCTCTGTTTGTTTTCGGGCGGAGCTCGGTGCACTTGTGATCCGGAGGCTTCTCAGTGTCTTCAAAACGCCGCGACCGTTAAAAATGAATAAGCTAAAATAAAAGTCTCTTGAGCTCGCGCCGGCGAACGGCGACGGCCGGGAGACGGACGTGGTTAAAGGGAAACGTTAAAGGGAAGTGCTCCAGCGCTCCACGCCCACAGGACTCGCAGGGCTTTTTGGGCCTCGGCCACGGGGTCAGCTTCCTCTGACGCCACCACGTTAAGCAGGGGCCACGCCTGACCCAAAACAGGAAGTTCCTCCATGTTTTTCTCCCTCCTCCGCCAAGAGATAGGATCTGGGAACACTTGGCAGCGTGGGCGGAAGCTCAAGTTGGTGCTGTGAACGCCGGACGTTTTTATGAACGCACTGCTGCTCTGCCCAGAACGCACTGCTGTTTTACGTTCGGCGGCTGTTCCAAGGTGCAGTCGCTCTTCAGCTGCGATACTCTCCAACCAAAAATCGAACGTCAAACGCTCGCCGTCGACCGCCGTCCCAAGGGGTTCCCAAACGCGGGTCCGCGGCCCCCTTGGTGCCCCCCCCCCCCCCCCGGGAACTGCTGCAAAGGTACAGTTATTACTCTGAGTGTTCATTCAGATTCTTTTATTCGACTGTTTCCCGTGTTGATATGCAGTACATCATTTCATGTCAACAGACGTGGCTCGGTGCAGAGGAGCAGGGAGCGATGGTGACGCGCTCAGGCCGAGTATGCATCCAAAACATTTTCCATAAAACCGCCTTGTGTTTCCGTTTTCGGTCATTAAATCCTAGCGTGGCCTTCACTCAACGCGCCGCTTCTTAAACACAAAAGAATTTCCTCTAGGTCAGTCCAAAATGTTCGATTCATTAATTCAATATTGGTTCCGTTCATCGCGACAAACTGTTTTAAGCGTTTGGCAGCTCCACCTCCAACGTGTGACGTCCGGCTCCAGAAAGCCCTCAGGTGTGCCCCCCCCCCCCCGTGTGCGTGGGCTCTCCTGGACGGAGGCGGCGGACGCTGCGCTGGCAGGAGAAGGGCTTTTTCCTCACAGCACCAGACGGTTCCAGCGTCGGAGCCTCGGAGGCAGATCGTCAACCTGCCGCCCCCACAGCCTGCCCTGCTCAAACCAGACGGAAAAAGAAACCAGGGCAAAACGGAGGGGGGGGGGGGCGGCGTGTGCGTGTCTGCGCGTGCACATGTGTGTGTGTGTGTGTGTTTTAAGGTCCTCCTGCTTGGTTCTGCATGTTGTTTCCATGCAGACGCTGCACGGAACTGGATGCTCTTTCTATATGGAGTCATGCTCGTGGTGATTTCCGCTCCGTCTTTGGTTTGGTTTAATAACGCGCGGCGGGGATCGCTGTTTGTTTGCTTCACGTTACCGTTCTGTGGGGGTTTGTGTTTTAAACGTGTGTGTGCGTGTGTGTGTGTGTGTGTGAGAGACACAATGGGAGCGACGGGGAAAACATCCAGAGTGATTGAGTCCAGACGTGCAGACACGGCTCCAACGCTGGTGAGAAAAGAAGGAAGGCAGCGGCAGCGCAGCACACACACAAACACCACCCGCTTCTTTTATCTTCTATATACAGTATATATATATATATATATATATATATATATATATATACACACACACACACACCTTATTCTGGCTCTTATTTCCCTTATTTAAGCATTGGTGATTTGTTGGCTCGGGTTGAAAAACACTATCATTAAAGTATTTTACTGTTTTTTTCCCTGTAGCATTTTCAAACCTATTTTCCTTTCAGTTGAAGTCGTTTTGAAACCTTCCTTGGTGCCTCCATCTTTGAGGGGGGGGGGATTTAGTTTGTTAATATCAAATATCAAATAGACCAACGTCTTGACGTTTGTTTTCCCTGGTTCCTCCACCCGCCTTGGACGGAGCAGGGGACGGGGAAAGCGAAGGGCGTGGCTTCACGGTCCTGGTTCACTCGGCGCTGGATTTAAAATGGCCTTCTGGACATTCTTCACCCTCACCCGTCCCGGGCTCAGAAGGGCGTCGTCGACGTGTGCCCTAAGATTTGAATCCAAAACAGAATTTGAAAAAACACTCCGGTTGAGCCCAGCCTGTCGAGGCCCCGCCCGACGACACCCTGACCCCGGCCCGACGGCAAAAATAAAACGATGCCGGTTGGGGCGTCTGGCAGTCACTCCCAGTCTGATTGAAAGGAAAGCCTTCCCCGGGTCCTCGGCGACAGTTCTCCCAGGATGTCACAGTTGTGGAATCGCAGCAATTAAAAGGTGTTGGGAGCCGCCGCGGGAGGCCGCCAGTGTTTGAAAAAGAAATTATAAAAAAAGAAACAAAAAAAACCAACCTCCTGGCGTCAGGCGACGACGCAGCTTCTTCCCACTTCTCCTGCACGGTGCAAACAAACACCGGAGCCCCCCCGAGCGACGACGAGCCCAGCACCAGCGCACGTGAGGCCCTTCCCTTGTCTGCTTCTTCTTTTTTTTGGGGGGTCTTTTTTTTTGGCTTTTTCCTTTGTAAACGAACACAGGAGCGAGCGGACGCGAAAGCGCGGCGACGCCGCCGATCCGGGCGGCGGGATCCCAAAAACCCGACCGGACGTCCCAGACCGGCGTTTTGCGGCGCGGTTCCACCCCGAAGCCAGAACCCGCGGCGGCGTTCCCCGGAAACGTCTCTGAGGCCGCCTTCCATGTCCGACCGTCGCGGCAAATCTCTTCGGACGCGGTGGCGCGAAGAGGCTTCCCACCGATGGCACAGTTTGCGCGTGAGGATGACGTTGTACACAAACGCCAACCGGCGTCCGCAGGGCGCCCATTGCGGCGACCGCTTTTGGGACGGCGACGCCTCCAGACTCCTGTTCCGCTTCGGACTCCACTTCACGGCTGATCGGGGCCCGGCGGACTCCACAAAGACGTGGGTACACACGGTGAAACAGCACTTTTCAAGACAAAACTGAGAACATTTAGAACATTGAGAACATTTAGAACAGGTCATGGGTGAAGAGACACAGTGTTTGGTGTGTGCGTTGTGTGTCATGCTGCGTTCCAATGGAAGTCGGAAATTGGGCGTTCCGCTGCTGGACGCCCGCAAGAGAAACGACTGTTTCGAGTATTTTAGATCCGAGTTGGGTGGCCTTTCAAATAAAAACCGGCGCAAAGGGAGCTCTGTGCCTCCATGTTTCTATGACGACGGGTCTGTTATCCCTCTGGAAACTCGGGTACGAGCGATCTGGAGCCGAAAAATTCCCACTTGGAATTGGGACTACGAAGTAACCGTCAGTCACTTTGCATGTTTCCGAGCAGCAGCTTGGATTCATTGGAGTCCCGACCCCAATGGAACGCAGCATCCGACGCCTCCACCCGGTCCGCCATTGGTCCCAAACATGGTTGGCACAGTAGCATCCTGCCTTGCTACCCTCCACCCTCGGGAGAAAGCTCCGCCCCTGGACGGCTGCAGCTCATGGCACAGCGTGTTTGGCACTGAGGACGACGATCCAACTGATCTCAGACCAGATTGAGTCATAATGGCACTGAGTGCACGTAAAAAAACAACAAGCAAACAAACAGATACTGCATATAGCTTCTGAAGCAGACTTTTCAACTGATTCAACATTTGCTAAATAACGTAAAAGACGAGAGGACTGTCCGCAACTCACAAAATTCACTTTTTTCAATTGTTCAATTAATCTGAGCGATTAATTTGCACCATAAAAACGGTCAAATAAGGTAATAAGGTGCAAAGCGATAGTAAATCCCATTCAGGAGTGATTCGAGCCCAAACCGACATCTTGAAGGTGGTGCACAACTTCACACAGAATTATATTAGAAAATCACTAAACCACTTTTTCGGCTAAAGTCTAACTCCAAAAGCGTTGCATCCTTGAATGAGACGCCCCCTACTGGCTCATGTGGCAATGCACCGCAATCCTCCAGCAGAAAGTAGTGTCGTGCTAGCTGTGCTGACACATTTCCAGCAAGTTGAACCACCAGCGAAGGGAACCGGAGCGTCTGGAACCAGCCACAAAATCAAAACGTTTCCTGATTAAAAAAACCCCAAAACAAAACAGTCCTGGAAACAAAAGACCTTTGAGATACTAAAATACAGGTGTAAAAAAAAAAAAAGAAAGTAAAAACAATCAGCTCAAACCCGAGTCCCGGTGGCTAACACGGGTTCCGGGCGGTCTGGATGGTGTGGGCGGTCCGGGGTCACATGGCCAGGGCCCGAGCCCTGGCGGCGGCCGCCTGAGCCCGCTGCGCGGCCGCCTGGCCGCTCCCCGCCCGCAGCAGCCCGTTGGACTCGAACAGTCCTTCATGGACGCCGACGCCTCCGGCGACGCCGTCCGGGAACGCCAGGACTCCTGGGACAGAAGGACAGATCTGTCTTCAGCAGCTCATCTCGGGTTTTGTCACTGAGCCGACACCTTTCCAACGTGTGTTTAAACATCTCTCCTTCATGTGTCCCTCACAATGTTTTGTTATGACCCTTAAACACTTGATATCTAGAACTTAAAAAGCACCATACAGCCCTTTTGGGACGGCCATGGTGTCAGGCACGAGAACTGAACTACAGCAGGTCCCCCGCTTTGATCAAATCTGGAATGGCCGAGTTGGCGACTTTCCCCAACAGCCAAAGTCATTATTCCAGCCCCAAAAACCCACCGCGCAGAGCTCCTCCCATCAGTCCAATGTCACTGGGAACGGTGTGAGTCGCCTCCCGAACTTTGTGGTTCTGCACGGTTTGTTAAAAGTGGCTCTGGCCGTGTGGCACGCCCCAAACAGACAAAAGGCGCACGGTCGTCCAGTGTCTGCGGTTTTTAACTTGTTTCCCTCATCAGCGTCGCTGACGACACGTTGCCCAAATTCCAGGCGCTGTTTGGAAGTGATGCGTGGGATGAATGAACCGCTGAAACGTCCCCACCGCAGTAAATCCACTAAGACTTTTTTTTTGTCCAGATTTACCCGAAATTACTCACGTGCCGAGTACTGGCCTAGTCCTGTTATACCACTACCGCCTGGTAAGGGTATTATGGGATATTTTAGTCACTCGTGCACATTGTTCCTTGATGTATCAGCGGAAATGCAGATATTGTGGATCTGTGCCGGTCAGTCCTCTGTATCCTCCATGACTAGCGAGACTTCCAGCTCTCCAAACAGGAAGTTCTTAGTTTAGGAGGACACGCCCCCTTACTCCCAGACATGTCAATCTCCACTCGAACGCCGCCCACCTGAACGTACCGTATGCGTATATCCCCAAACTGGCTTTAGTTTCGTTTGAGCAGTACTCCACTGCTACGAAACCTGAGACGCCTCGCGGAGGAAGAGGATGGAGCTCGGTCGATATGGGGGTGTAGTTTCCACAGCTTCCTGTAGGAGGCACTGAATGTCGCGGATTGTCCAACGTTACTGATTGCAGCTGTAATTTGTCCATAAAAAAACAAGATTATGTTTTGATAGGCCAACAACTTAATATCTAGAAGCTAAAAGAAAATCACCGATCGATAAGGCGTTCTCAAATAAGTTAGTCATAAATTTAAATCGCTGACATAAGCACGCCAGGCCAGCAGGGGGCCATACGGTGGAATAAAATGGCAGGAGAACATGAGGAGTGCGCAGCACGTCGGGCTTCTTCTTAATATTCGTGCACAACACCGTACGGACACCGCTCCTAAAGCTGAGCCGGCCCAACCACGTAGACAAAGTGGGCGTCGGCCTTCGCTTTCGCAGGTGGGGGTCCCGACGACGGTGTTTTCGAGGAGCTCTGTCTTTCTATCCTCCACACGAGCACACGGAAAAACCGGGGTTTCGGAAAATCTCCACCCTGGTGGGCGTCTTCCAAAAGCGCCGTTGGGAGTGACCTAAAGCGCTGTTTTCGTGCGAAAACGCAGAGAAAATCCCAGGTTTACAAACGCGTCCGTGTGGGTGCGCGCAGGGCCCTGGAGGTCTGGCTTCTACCTCCATATTCACAACCACAAACCGGGAAAAATGACATCTGATGCCAGTTCAACACCACCCAGTAAAATTTACAGCAACATGTATACGATGCAAATGATGCTTCAGAGGAAACGCAACATTTTCTGTGTGAAATGACCGACTCTGTAACCACAACAACATTCTCCCTGTAAAATTCAAAGCATAATAAAACTGTAAATAAATAAAACACATGAGGTCAAAGTACAGAGAGCCAAAAATAGTCCCGTTTATCACGTTTGAGTTTATTGGCCCTACATATAAAATACTACACAATCGTTTTTTTTTGTAAAATTTTCTCCATATTCACTTTTCACATATAAAAGTTGGGACAGTGTTTCGCTAAAAATTGAATTTAAGTCTGAAATGACGGTTTCTTTTTTGTTTTTTTTTGTTTTCTTTTGTTTTTCTTCACAGCTTTCAGCCGTAAAGGGTTCACTGCCAGAAGCTGTGGGGAAAAAAAAAAAAAAAAAAAAAAAAAAAAACGATGAGTGAAAACCCAAGCACCGTAACGTGCTCTCAGGACGAGGAGGCAGGTTCACACTCGGGGAACGTGATCAACGAGATCATCGGCGGCGCACGGCGTCTACGAAGCCCAATCACTCAGACGCGATTCCATCCAAAGCGTTTTTCAATTCACAAATAAAAGTTTCAATTTCCCTCTTGCAGGTGTCGGGGAGGAAGGTGTCGATTGTTTCCGCAGCGAACGAGACGCCTAAATGATCCACGCCTTTCTTATCAAACACACACTCGGTGGTGGGAGGAGAGCGGCTCTCGTCGTGTCCCTGGGAGGTTTCTACTCAAACTGCCATTACGGCGCATTCGACTCGGGAGGAAGAGCGGATCCACCCCGGCAGCCGGCTGCGGCAGAGGAAGACAATGCTCTTAATGCAATTACTTGTCAAACGTTGTGAAGTTTCTTTCGGTATTTAAGGCGCAATCATAAAATATGACTTTTAGTCTGCATTTAAGGCATTCGTTGTATCAGACAGCATAAGGAACTACTATTAAAACGTATGGATATAATGAAGATAGATCTGTCGATTCCTTAAACAAACCACGGTGCTAAGAAGATGTCAGAAGGAAACCAGGGGGACGGCGCCCTCATATGGGCCGGAGGATTTAGGCGGCCAGTCCCTCCTGCCCCGCCTGCTTCGCCGCCTGCTTCGCCGCCTGTTTCGCTGCTCTGCTGCGCTCCCTCCACCCACCCCCCCCCGCCTCCACCCGTCGGGCTCCACTCTTCTCCGCCCTGAGAGTGATGAGCAGCGGAGCCCAGAGGCCAAACTCGACCGGCGCTGGATGAATGAGCATCCATTTTGAAGTAAATCTCCGCAGAGCTGTCTGTCAGCAACACATTTGGTATTTTTTTGTATTTCATGGTGTTTAGTCTTCGTCTGTTTGTCTGGGTTTGTTTGCAGACATCCAGCATCACAACTATCCAGTACGTAGCGGGTACGTATAAGGTCACTATTAGTGAAAACAAGTATTTAATTACATCGTGTGCAGTGGAAGAACACAGTAATACCAAACCTGTGTATGTAATCATTGTAACAAAAATAAGTGAGCAGGTAATTAACGGGAAAAAGATGATGAGGCTAATTATCCTATAATTACTAGGCCCCCGAGGATCAATATTCATAATCCGTTTGCTTGAATTAGTCATTTGTTCCGTTAAATTGTGGGCGAATCCGTGGAGTAATTAATTTGTTTCCCATAAATTATAAAATTGGCGCCTTCAAACGAATGAACCGCCCTCAAATGACTGATCCCCCCCCCCCCAAAAAAATTAATGGAACGAATAATTATATCTCATATCTCATCTCCTTGCTCGCTGCAATGGCGTCGCTATGGCAACAAGACGCTTCCGTCGGCGGTGCGTCCCGGCGGAGGACTTGGATTGTTTCCCACGGATCTGGACGCGGCGGGAGGGGAGCGAGGGGAGGCGCGGCACAGCCTCAGCTCACGTTTCAGCTCGGCCGCTCGGACCTTGTCGTCCGTTCTGGTGTCGCCTGTTGCCGTAGCAACTCAGGTCTCGATCTCGCCTTTCCAAAAAATAAAAATTAAAAAAAGCCGTTTACCGTGGCCGTCCACGCAGCCGCTCCGGAACTCGCCCTCGAACTTCATCCCGTCGAAGCGACTGAAGGCGCCGACGCCTTGAAACTTCCCCTGGACAAACTCCCCCTCGTACCTAAAATAAAAACAAAAACAAAAATAAGAACACACACACACAGAGAAACAACAACATCCAACAGACAGGAAGAGCTTCAGTTCGACGTCAACGTCACCTCCGTCCTTCCTGGTCCCAGTTCAAATCCCCATCACCCTGCGCTGGTGCCCATTTACATCCCGAACCTACTTTCACAGAAAGGAATCACAGTTTGTTTGCATTTGTTTTTTTTTTTTACTTGAATCGTCCCCTTTGTTCTGATTTTTATTTTGGGGGCCTTTTAAAAGGTATGTCAAGGCGGTTCAGCCGTTTGCCTGTTTAGTGCCATGCAGTCGTAATTCGTTCCCCGCTCCCGTTCACTTTTCCCACGTTGGCCTCGTCGCGCCCGAGGACTAGGAGCGAACTCTGCTTCGAAAATGTTCGGACGAGGGGAAAAAAAAAAAACCCCTCCAATCATTCTGGGGAAAAAAGAAACCAAAACAAAACAAAAGAAACACAAACACGCCCCGGAGGCCGCTTAAACGCCGAAGCCCGAGGGCGCGGCGGCCACGTCCCGCGTGTTCACCGAGAGGAGTCCACCCTTGAGAAGGCGGCAATGGCTGACGGAGGCCTGCGTCCGACACGGCAGCGCCGCGGCTCCGCTTCTCGCGGCTCCGCTTCTCGCGGCTCACTCCTTCCGCCGCGTTCTAGCGCGGGGAACATTTAAACGGAGCCGTCGTTTAAAGGTTCCCCGCCCGACGGGGCTGTTTGAGTGTCGCTGGGCAGAAGATGCTCATCTCATAGTATTAATAATAAAAATTAAAATAAACCAGATGGAAACAGCAGGTGTAGGTATGTGCAGCAGTTGTACAGGAGTTCCTCATGTTGTTTACATTCAAAGGTGCAGTGCGTAGAATTCAGGGAAGGGACTCGGCATCAATGCAATGTAATATTCATAACTATGTTTTAATTAGTGTATAATCCCATGAAGACGAGAACGGTTGTGTTTCCGTTGCCGTAGAACGATACGTTCCTATCTGCGGTCACGCTTCATGGGGGGCGGCCGCCTTGCGCCGCCACGTTGGTTCTACGGCGGCCCGGAACGGACAAACCAAACCCTGGCTCTGGGGGAGGGACTTCCGCGCCCTGCGCGAGTTTGGCCGCCGCCACTGCACCCTACGCACCGCACCCTTCAAGGGAACGACGGAGCCAAAAAGGAGTCGATTCCCACGTCTGAACCAGGGTCTGATCGCTCGACGCGTTTGATCCCCGTCCGTTTCCCCGTCCGGCGTTCAGACCGATCAGTCCAGCGCTCTGACCTGGATCCGTCCGTGAAGAGCAGGACGCCGCAGCCGTTGAAGAGTCCGTTGTCGAACTGCCCCGTGTAGCACGTCCCGTCGCCGAAGGTCAGCTGGCCCAGGCCGTGGCGGAGCCCTGAGCGGCCGGAAAAACACACAGAGGGGGGAGGGGGGAGAATGGCGGATCATGGACGGCGAGCGTGAATGGGACCGTGAAACCGAGCCGCTCCCCGCTCCGTACGGCGGTCGTAGCGGGCGGCTCCCGTCGCCGACGCCCGTCATTTGTTGAAACGCTGATGGAGCGCCACCGTCTCCATCACAGCGGTGGGGTTGCGGGTGGGGAAACCAGGTCCAAACTGGCAGAACTCCAGAGGTGGGAGCCACCGTGTTGAGGTTGTAAAACCGAGGAGCCTTCGTTCCGCGTCTCGTTGCAGTCGTGGGGAATCGAACCGACAACCTTGGGTTTGAGGCCACCGCCCACCCTCTCATCTTGGGACAATTTACTGTCATCCCACCACATGGAACATGACACCGCAGGATACCTTGTGTACATATCGTGTAGTGTACCTCTTCACCTGTGACTCCGCCCCACCTCTCTCTGCCCTGTGACTCCGCCCCCTGGGTTTGCGCGAGCCGTGGCGCCGTCCTCTGTCTCTACGCCTTGTGACTCCGCCCCCCCGTCTCTCCATCCCCTATCTCTCTGCTGTGTGACCCCGCCCCTTTCTCTTCTCCACCCTCTCCACCAGCTGTGACTCCGCCCCCTGTCTCTCCACCAGCTTTGACAACGTCCCTTGTACCTCTTCACCTGTGACTCCGCCCCACCTCTCTCTGCCCTGTGACACCGCCCCCCGTCTCTCCATCCCCTCTCGCTGCCGTGTGACCCCGCCCCTTTCTCGTCTCCACCCCGTGACTCCGCCCCCTGTCTTCACACCCTTGACTCCGCTCCCGGTCTCTTAGGCCTGTGACTCCGCCCCGTCCTCGACACCAGCCATAACCCCGCCCCCCCCCTCTATGCCGCCTTCCCGGCCACCAGCTGTGACTCCGCCCCACGTGACTCCGCCCCCTGTCTTTCCTCGTCACTTCCGACTCTAAAATGAACCAAATGACTTCTGGCTCCTGAGTTTCCTGATGTGGCTGCCGGTGTCAACGCACAATAAGTCGCCGCCAAGGCGACATTGTGAGGTCATTGTCAAACCCCGTTCACACATCAGACCCTAAATCACAGACTGAACAGCTTCAATCCCCTTCGGTCATTTGTAAAAAGATCCAAAGTGACTGTGTCACAGTGTGAACGCTCAGGAGGTTCAGGGAATTTAAGGAGGTAAAGCTGCGTAAAGAGCTTAACCAGCTAAGCAGCACAGCCTGCTGCTACTGGGATGGACAGACAGACAGATGGACGGACAGATAGACAGATAGCTAGATAACAGTCTAATGCAGCTAACCCTAGCACCAAAATAAGTCCAACCTGGAAAAAAGTATCTGAAACACAACAATGGCATAATCTGACAACACGGTTGAGGTCTCGTTGGAGCCGCTACGTCACAAACATCTAAAGTTTAAGTTTCCTCCAAACGGATCCACATACGGAGCAGAAATTGGTGAAAAACCAACCAATTTTGACCCCAATTATTCAGCTGGTCATCGTGACCGACCTACCACTGTTTGTAATACAAAGTGAAGATGATGACATTCACAGTAAGACGCTTTACGACCTCATGATATTTACTTATTTATTTGTAAAGGTGCAGGTTCTGACTCAGAACGTCCATCGGCACCGTGTCCACTGGTGTAGACTCCATCGCCCTGTAGTGGTTAGAGATTACAAACTACTTGAACGTGCGACCGAGCGATGTGTTCAAGATCCAGCGGGGCGTGAGAAAAGCAGGAGCCGTGCCACGGTAATCACTCACAGAGGCACCCCAACGTTTTTGGTATTTCAGGGAAAACGTAATCTTTTGAAAACACCACTATCGCCCTACGACTGTAAACAGGTCATAACTGACGCACAGGGAGACCCAACGCCACCTCCCGTCACTGAGGCTCCTCCTGTACTTCCGGACACCAAGGTGAGTTGTATCCAAAAAAACCAAAAACAAGGTCTGGTTTTAAGTAAAAAAATAAACGGTTGTTTTAAAGAAACCTCATGTATAAACACTTTCCTACAGATAAACGTAGCAGATTTAAATGAAAAGACAGAAAGTGTTAAGTATTTACAGGTTCTAACATAATAGTTCTAATGCCAAATCAACGTTAGAGTTCCATAAATGTTGTCTGCATTACAGTATAGACAAGTCATCAATTCAACTGATTGAAGATTCTTAACGGAAAAAATACAATGAAGTACAAATTAAAATGTATTGTGTTTTTGAAATAACATGTATTTATTATTATTGTTATTTAAAGTAGTGACAAAGTTTGTTTTTGTCAATGTCCCTGATGCAGAAGTCGCCGTTGGCGTATTTGAGAATGCAAAACAAGTGGCGTAAGGATGTAGAATTGAACAAAAAATGAAATAATCCTCTTTCCCAAGATTCAAGAGGATCCAAAAACCACAAACAACAACAACAACTATGAAGTTGAGAAGATATTGTAGCAATGAAGCAATGAAGCAATGAAGCTCAAGGGTTGAACAGGAACGTTTCATACGTGTTGTCGCCCAAGTTTGATTCACACCCATCTACATTTGTATCAGGAAATACTGATAAAACTTAAAAAATCCCACTGAAAAATTGAAGAACGTTGGCATCACATTGAGAACACAGTCACTTTGTGACATCATGAACCAGTCATTTATAAATCCACAGTTCGTTTCAGTCCTCGTCAAAATCACAAAATTGTAACTCGTGCACAGAATGTGGAGAACTGTAATACGTATCTAAACTGACTAAACTGGCTATATTTGTTCTTCGTAATTATTATTATTATTTATTATTAATAATTCGAAAACATCTAAAACAATTCTAAAACTATTCCATGTATGTAACTACACAAGGTAACTCCACAATGTTTGATGTTTATACGTTAAGTCAATTGTGATGCATTGCACAAAATGATTAAGAAAACTGTAATACTTGCCTAACACAAAGACTCTGAACCCTGTGCGTTGCCGCCTGCAGCTACATTTATTGTTGTTGTCGTTCGTCTGGGTGATAATTGCTTCCCGTGTGTCCAAAAACCGTCTCAAAGTAAAAAAGCTGATCATTACCGAGCTCCGTATCCTGATAACCTTGCAGTGTGAGAGGATGTGTTTATCCTTAAAAATTAGATTGAAAAGCAGCGTTTTATGTTTTTATTGTCTTTAATCTCTTTTTGTTTTTATTACTGAGGGGAAGCAGCGACTCATCCCAAAGACGCATTTTAACCGCGGCAAGGCTGCGTTGCCAAATAATGACTGGAAGGTATTTTAATTGAGTGGGCGTCAACTTTTGTAATCTACACACACACACACACACACACACACACACACACACACACACACACACACACACACACACACACACACACACACACACACACACACACACACACACACACACACATACACACACACGCACACGCACACAGAATGAATCAGCGTTCTGCTTCTTAACCAGAGCAGCGCGTTGAAGGAGTCACAGCCTCTTCACAGCGTTTCAGCGTCAACGCTGATACGTCACATGAAATAAATGACCGAGAGGACACGGGGGACACGGGGGGGACGGGGGACACGGGGGGGGACGGGGGACACGGGGGGGACGGGGGACATGGGGGACACGGGGGACATGGGGGACACGGGGGGGACGGGTCGTTATAGTTTTTCCAGTTTCGTTATGTTTTCTGATGCATCTTTTTGAAGTCGTTGGTACTGAAAGACTTTTTCCTTTAACGTCCATTTTTCGTCCATCGGCTTTTTGATCAAAATGCCAAATACAAAGTGGTAAATAATATTGCCATAAACAAAAAGCGACATTGAAATAATGTGAGGTGGTTACAAATTGATACAAAAATGTATAAAAAAAAAATTATATATATATATATATATGCACACACACATTTTTTATAATAATACACATTAAGAGTGATTCAGATTCAATTCCATTTCTATGTATCTGTGTAGCCAAGTATAGTATAGAAACGTGTAATGTAATGTATTGTAGTATTGTATAGTATAGTGAAATATAATGTAATGTAGTATGTAATATAATAATGTAATATATAATATAACAATATAGCTGCAGGCAGCTAGCGTTGACATTTTAGAACCAGACGTGTGACGTGTCTGTGTTCACATAGCCCAACTGAATATTTTCGGGTCACATTTTGTTTTCACTAATATCTGCTCCGTATGTGGATCGATTTGGATTAAATTTAAACCACGAGATCCTTGTGACATAGCGGTTCAAACGGCACCTCAACCCTCCGTAGCTTACGCTGAAGTATGTGTTCCAGATACTTTTGACTGGGTTGGACATATTTCGGCGCCAGACGTACTCGCTCGTCTGTGTTAAAATCGCTCAGAATTCGGTTTTTCCCTCATTTCTGCTCCGTGTGTGGACAAGGTGTTATTTACAGCGTGGTTCAAACAACACGTTGCAGTGTTGGTGCAGGTTTTCCAGATGGTTTAAGGCTTCAACTTTCAGAGAATCTTTCCTCTTACAATAACAATAAGGGGCTGCCACAATTCCAGTCCAGTCCTGTAGGCTGGACCCCTAATAATATAATGTCATATAATATAATGTTATATTATATAATGTACTTTAATATAATGTTATTTAATACATTTAATATAATATGTTATATAATATAATGTAATATTATATAATGTAATATAATATAATGTTATATAATATAATGTTTTTTGATATAATGTTATTTAATATAATTTAATATAATGTAATGTAATATAATGTAATATGATATAATTTAATATAATATAATTGAATATAATATAATGTAATGTTATCTAATGTAATATAATATAATATAATGCAATGTTATGTAATGTAATACAATATAATATAATATAATGTAATATAATATAATATAATATAATGTAATACAACATAATATAATATAATATAATATAATGTAATACAATATAATATAATATAATATAGTAGAATATAATATAATTTAATATAATATAATGTAATACAATATAATATAATATAATATAATGCAATATAATATAATATAATATAATGTAATACAACATAATATAATGTAATATAATATATTATAATATAACGTAATATAATCAAATATAATGTAATATAATATAATATAATGTCATTTAATATAATGTAATACAATATAATACAATGTCATGTAATGTAATATAATAATATGTAAAACTGGGAAAGGGAAAATGGGGATGTGTCTCTTTAATTGCGGGCGGAGCCGAAATGGTAGAAAACAGAAAGTAAAAAAAGACGTCGGCCTTAAGAGACGTTTGCCCTGGAGTGTGAACAGAGATGTCTGAGCGAGCGCTAGAATAACATGAACCACGTGAAGCAAAAGAACATTTAACACAAACTGCTGCTCCAAACTGCTCCAAACTGCTTCAACCTGCTCCAAACTGCTGCTCAAACTGATCCAAACTGCCCCAAACTGCTGCTCAAAACTGCTCCAAACTTATCCAAACTGCTTCAAACTGCTCCAAACTGCTTCAAACTGCTCCAAACTGCTCCAGACTGCTCGAGACTGCTTCAAACTGATCCAAACTGCTTCAAACTGCTTCAAACTGCTTCAAACTGCCTCAAACTGCTCCAAACTACTTCAAACTACTTCAAACTGCTGCTCCAAACTGCTTCAAACTGCTGCTTCAAACTGCTTCAAACTGATCCAAACTGCTTCAAACTGCTCCAAACTGCTGCTCCAAACTGCTTCAAACTGATCCAAACTGCTGATCCAAACTGCTCCAAACTGCTTCAAACTGATCCAAACTGCTCCAAACTGCTACAAACTGCTGCTCAAAACTGCTCCAAACTGCTTCAAACTGATCCAAACTGCTTCAAACCGCTACAAACTGCTCCAAACTGCCCCAAACTGCTGCTCAAAACTGCTCCAAACTGCTTCAAACTGATCCAAACTGCTTCAAACTGCTACAAACTGCTGCTCCAAACTGCTCCAAACTGCTTCAACCTGCTTCAACCTGCTCCAAACTGCTTCAACCTGCCCCAAACTGCTGATCCAAACTGCTCCAAACTGCTGCTTCAAACTGCTTCAAACTGCTTCAAACTGCCTCAAACTGCTCCAAGCTACTTCAAACTACTTCAAACTGCTGCTCCAAACTGCTTCAAACTGCTTCAAACTGATCCAAACTGCTTCAAACTGCTACAAACTACTGCTCCAAACTGCTTCAAACTGATCCAAACTGCTCCAAACTACTTCAAACTGCTACAAACTGATCCAAACTGCTTCAACCTGCTCCAAACTGCTGATCCAAACTGCTCCAAACTGCTGCTCAAAACTGATCCAAACTGCTTCAAACTGCTCCAAACTGCTTCAACCTGCTCCAAACTGCTTCAACCTGCCCCAAACTACTGATCCAAACTGCTGCTCAAAACTGATCCAAACTGCTTCAAACTGATCCAAACTGCTTCAAACTGCTGCTCAAAACTGCTCCAAACTGCCCCAAACTGCTGCTCAAAACCGCTCCAAACTGCTTCAAACTGATCCAAACTGCTTCAAACTGATCCAAACTGCTGCTCCAAACTGCTTCAAACTGCTGCTCAAAACTGCTCCAAACTGCTTCAAACTGCTCCAAACTGCTGCTCCAAACTGATCCAAACTGCTTCAAACTGCTGCTTCAAACTGCTTCAAACTGCTTCAAACTGTCTCAAACTGCTCCAAGCTACTTCAAACTACTTCAAACTGCTGCTCCAAACTGCTTCGAACTGCTTCAAACTGATCCAAACTGCTTCAAACTGCTACAAACTACTGCTCCAAACTGCTTCAAACTGATCCAAACTGCTCCAAACTACTTCAAACTGCTACAAACTGATCCAAACTGCTTCAACCTGCTCCAAACTGCTGATCCAAACTGCTCCAAACTGCTGCTCAAAACTGATCCAAACTGCTTCAAACTGCTCCAAACTGCTTCAACCTGCTCCAAACTGCTTCAACCTGCCCCAAACTACTGATCCAAACTGCTGCTCAAAACTGATCCAAACTGCTTCAAACTGATCCAAACTGCTTCAAACTGCTGCTCAAAACTGCTCCAAACTGCCCCAAACTGCTGCTCAAAACTGCTCCAAACTGCTTCAAACTGATCCAAACTGCTTCAAACTGCTCCAAACTGCTGCTCCAAACTGCTTCAAACTGCTGCTCCAAACTGCTTCAAACTGCTGCTCAAAACTGCTCCAAACTGCTTCAAACTGCTCCAAACTGCTTCAACCTGCTCCAAACTGCTTCAGCCTGCCCCAAACTGCGGATCCAAACTGCTGCTCAAAACGGATCCAAACTGCTTCAAACTGCTCCAAACAGCCCCAAACTGCTGCTCAAAACTGATCCAAACTGCTTCAAACTGCTGCTCCAAACTGCTTTAAACTGCTTCAACCTGCTCCAAACTGCTTCAAACTGCTGCTCCAAACTGCTTTAAACTGCTTCAACCTGCTCCAAACTGCTCCAAACTGCTTCAAACTGATCCAAACTGCTTCAAACTGATCCAAACTGCTGCTCCAAACTGCTTCAAACTGCTGCTCAAAACTGCTCCAAACTGCTTCAAACTGCTCCAAACTGCTGCTCCAAACTGATCCAAACTGCTTCAAACTGCTGCTTCAAACTGCTTCAAACTGCTTCAAACTGCCTCAAACTGCTCCAAGCTACTTCAAACTACTTCAAACTGCTGCTCCAAACTGCTTCAAACTGCTTCAAACTGATCCAAACTGCTTCAAACTGCTACAAACTACTGCTCCAAACTGCTTCAAACTGATCCAAACTGCTCCAAACTACTTCAAACTGCTACAAACTGATCCAAACTGCTTCAACCTGCTCCAAACTGCTGATCCAAACTGCTCCAAACTGCTGCTCAAAACTGATCCAAACTGCTTCAAACTGCTCCAAACTGCTTCAACCTGCTCCAAACTGCTTCAACCTGCCCCAAACTACTGCCCCAAACTGCTGCTCAAAACTGCTCCAAACTGCTTCAAACTGATCCAAACTGCTTCAAACTGCTCCAAACTGCTGCTCCAAACTGCTTCAAACTGCTGCTCAAAACTGCTCCAAACTGCTTCAAACTGCTCCAAACTGCTGCTCCAAACTGCTCCAAACTGCTTCAACCTGCTCCAAACTGCTTCAACCTGCCCCAAACTGCGGATCCAAACTGCTGCTCAAAACCGATCCAAACTGCTTCAAACTGCTCCAAACAGCCCCAAACTGCTGCTCAAAACTGATCCAAACTGCTTCAAACTGCTGCTCCAAACTGCTTTAAACTGCTTCAACCTGCTCCAAACTGCTTCAAACTGCTGCTCCAAACTGCTTTAAACTGCTTCAACCTGCTCCAAACTGCTCCAAACTGCTTCAAACGGATCCAAACTGCTTCAAACTGCTCCTAACTGCTTTAAACTGCTCCAAACTGCTTCAAACTGCTCCAAACTGCTGCTCCAAACTGCTGCTCCAAACTGCTTCAAACTGCTCCAAACTGCTGCTCCAAACTGCTCCAAACTGCCCCAAACTGCTGCTCAAAACTGCTCCAAACTGCTTCAAACTGATCCAAACTGCTTCAAACTGCTACAAACTGCTGCTCCAAACTGCTCCAAACTGCTTCAACCTGCTTCAACCTGCTCCAAACTGCTTCAACCTGCCCCAAACTGCTGATCCAAACTGCTCCAAACTGCTGCTTCAAACTGCTTCAAACTGCTTCAAACTGCCTCAAACTGCTCCAAGCTACTTCAAACTACTTCAAACTGCTGCTCCAAACTGCTTCAAACTGCTTCAAACTGATCCAAACTGCTTCAAACTGCTACAAACTACTGCTCCAAACTGCTTCAAACTGATCCAAACTGCTCCAAACTACTTCAAACTGCTACAAACTGATCCAAACTGCTTCAACCTGCTCCAAACTGCTGATCCAAACTGCTCCAAACTGCTGCTCAAAACTGATCCAAACTGCTTCAAACTGCTCCAAACTGCTTCAACCTGCTCCAAACTGCTTCAACCTGCCCCAAACTACTGATCCAAACTGCTGCTCAAAACTGATCCAAACTGCTTCAAACTGATCCAAACTGCTTCAAACTGCTGCTCAAAACTGCTCCAAACTGCCCCAAACTGCTGCTCAAAACCGCTCCAAACTGCTTCAAACTGATCCAAACTGCTTCAAACTGATCCAAACTGCTGCTCCAAACTGCTTCAAACTGCTGCTCAAAACTGCTCCAAACTGCTTCAAACTGCTCCAAACTGCTGCTCCAAACTGATCCAAACTGCTTCAAACTGCTGCTTCAAACTGCTTCAAACTGCTTCAAACTGTCTCAAACTGCTCCAAGCTACTTCAAACTACTTCAAACTGCTGCTCCAAACTGCTTCGAACTGCTTCAAACTGATCCAAACTGCTTCAAACTGCTACAAACTACTGCTCCAAACTGCTTCAAACTGATCCAAACTGCTCCAAACTACTTCAAACTGCTACAAACTGATCCAAACTGCTTCAACCTGCTCCAAACTGCTGATCCAAACTGCTCCAAACTGCTGCTCAAAACTGATCCAAACTGCTTCAAACTGCTCCAAACTGCTTCAACCTGCTCCAAACTGCTTCAACCTGCCCCAAACTACTGATCCAAACTGCTGCTCAAAACTGATCCAAACTGCTTCAAACTGATCCAAACTGCTTCAAACTGCTGCTCAAAACTGCTCCAAACTGCCCCAAACTGCTGCTCAAAACTGCTCCAAACTGCTTCAAACTGATCCAAACTGCTTCAAACTGCTCCAAACTGCTGCTCCAAACTGCTTCAAACTGCTGCTCCAAACTGCTTCAAACTGCTGCTCAAAACTGCTCCAAACTGCTTCAAACTGCTCCAAACTGCTGCTCCAAACTGCTCCAAACTGCTTCAACCTGCTCCAAACTGCTTCAGCCTGCCCCAAACTGCGGATCCAAACTGCTGCTCAAAACGGATCCAAACTGCTTCAAACTGCTCCAAACAGCCCCAAACTGCTGCTCAAAACTGATCCAAACTGCTTCAAACTGCTGCTCCAAACTGCTTTAAACTGCTTCAACCTGCTCCAAACTGCTTCAAACTGCTGCTCCAAACTGCTTTAAACTGCTTCAACCTGCTCCAAACTGCTCCAAACTGCTTCAAACTGATCCAAACTGCTTCAAACTGATCCAAACTGCTGCTCCAAACTGCTTCAAACTGCTGCTCAAAACTGCTCCAAACTGCTTCAAACTGCTCCAAACTGCTGCTCCAAACTGATCCAAACTGCTTCAAACTGCTGCTTCAAACTGCTTCAAACTGCTTCAAACTGCCTCAAACTGCTCCAAGCTACTTCAAACTACTTCAAACTGCTGCTCCAAACTGCTTCAAACTGCTTCAAACTGATCCAAACTGCTTCAAACTGCTACAAACTACTGCTCCAAACTGCTTCAAACTGATCCAAACTGCTCCAAACTACTTCAAACTGCTACAAACTGATCCAAACTGCTTCAACCTGCTCCAAACTGCTGATCCAAACTGCTCCAAACTGCTGCTCAAAACTGATCCAAACTGCTTCAAACTGCTCCAAACTGCTTCAACCTGCTCCAAACTGCTTCAACCTGCCCCAAACTACTGCCCCAAACTGCTGCTCAAAACTGCTCCAAACTGCTTCAAACTGATCCAAACTGCTTCAAACTGCTCCAAACTGCTGCTCCAAACTGCTTCAAACTGCTGCTCAAAACTGCTCCAAACTGCTTCAAACTGCTCCAAACTGCTGCTCCAAACTGCTCCAAACTGCTTCAACCTGCTCCAAACTGCTTCAACCTGCCCCAAACTGCGGATCCAAACTGCTGCTCAAAACCGATCCAAACTGCTTCAAACTGCTCCAAACAGCCCCAAACTGCTGCTCAAAACTGATCCAAACTGCTTCAAACTGCTGCTCCAAACTGCTTTAAACTGCTTCAACCTGCTCCAAACTGCTTCAAACTGCTGCTCCAAACTGCTTTAAACTGCTTCAACCTGCTCCAAACTGCTCCAAACTGCTTCAAACGGATCCAAACTGCTTCAAACTGCTCCAAACTGCTTTAAACTGCTCCAAACTGCTTCAAACTGCTCCAAACTGCTGCTCCAAACTGCTGCTCCAAACTGCTTCAAACTGCTCCAAACTGCTGCTCCAAACTGCTCCAAACTGCTTCAAACTGCTCCAAACTGCTGCTCCAAACTGCTTTAAACTGCTTCAACCTGCTCCAAACTGCTCCAAACTGCTTCAAACTGATCCAAACTGCTTCAAACTGCTCCAAACTGCTGCTCCAAACTGCTTCAAACTGCTGCTCAAAACTGCTCCAAACTGCTTCAAACTGCTCCAAACTGCTGCTCCAAACTGATCCAAACTGCTTCAAACTGCTGCTTCAAACTGCTTCAAACTGCTTCAAACTGCCTCAAACTGCTCCAAGCTACTTCA
Organism: Zeus faber; assembly: GCF_960531495.2. Lineage (NCBI taxonomy): Eukaryota > Metazoa > Chordata > Actinopteri > Zeiformes > Zeidae > Zeus > Zeus faber. Next base: position 35,177,537 of record NC_137191.1, on the reverse strand, counting down.
AACTACTTCAAACTGCTGCTCCAAACTGCTTCAAACTGCTTCAAACTGATCCAAACTGCTTCAAACTGCTACAAACTACTGCTCCAAACTGCTTCAAACTGATCCAAACTGCTCCAAACTACTTCAAACTGCTACAAACTGATCCAAACTGCTTCAACCTGCTCCAAACTGCTGATCCAAACTGCTCCAAACTGCTGCTCAAAACTGATCCAAACTGCTTCAAACTGCTCCAAACTGCTTCAACCTGCTCCAAACTGCTTCAACCTGCCCCAAACTACTGATCCAAACTGCTGCTCAAAACTGATCCAAACTGCTTCAAACTGATCCAAACTGCTTCAAACTGCTGCTCAAAACTGCTCCAAACTGCCCCAAACTGCTGCTCAAAACCGCTCCAAACTGCTTCAAACTGATCCAAACTGCTTCAAACTGATCCAAACTGCTGCTCCAAACTGCTTCAAACTGCTGCTCCAAACTGCTCCAAACTGCTTCAAACTGCTCCAAACTGCTGCTCCAAACTGATCCAAACTGCTTCAAACTGCTGCTTCAAACTGCTTCAAACTGCTTCAAACTGTCTCAAACTGCTCCAAGCTACTTCAAACTACTTCAAACTGCTGCTCCAAACTGCTTCGAACTGCTTCAAACTGATCCAAACTGCTTCAAACTGCTACAAACTACTGCTCCAAACTGCTTCAAACTGATCCAAACTGCTCCAAACTACTTCAAACTGCTACAAACTGATCCAAACTGCTTCAACCTGCTCCAAACTGCTGATCCAAACTGCTCCAAACTGCTGCTCAAAACTGATCCAAACTGCTTCAAACTGCTCCAAACTGCTTCAACCTGCTCCAAACTGCTTCAACCTGCCCCAAACTACTGATCCAAACTGCTGCTCAAAACTGATCCAAACTGCTTCAAACTGATCCAAACTGCTTCAAACTGCTGCTCAAAACTGCTCCAAACTGCCCCAAACTGCTGCTCAAAACTGCTCCAAACTGCTTCAAACTGATCCAAACTGCTTCAAACTGCTCCAAACTGCTGCTCCAAACTGCTTCAAACTGCTGCTCCAAACTGCTTCAAACTGCTGCTCAAAACTGCTCCAAACTGCTTCAAACTGCTCCAAACTGCTGCTCCAAACTGCTCCAAACTGCTTCAACCTGCTCCAAACTGCTTCAGCCTGCCCCAAACTGCGGATCCAAACTGCTGCTCAAAACGGATCCAAACTGCTTCAAACTGCTCCAAACAGCCCCAAACTGCTGCTCAAAACTGATCCAAACTGCTTCAAACTGCTGCTCCAAACTGCTTTAAACTGCTTCAACCTGCTCCAAACTGCTTCAAACTGCTGCTCCAAACTGCTTTAAACTGCTTCAACCTGCTCCAAACTGCTCCAAACTGCTTCAAACTGATCCAAACTGCTTCAAACTGATCCAAACTGCTGCTCCAAACTGCTTCAAACTGCTGCTCAAAACTGCTCCAAACTGCTTCAAACTGCTCCAAACTGCTGCTCCAAACTGATCCAAACTGCTTCAAACTGCTGCTTCAAACTGCTTCAAACTGCTTCAAACTGCCTCAAACTGCTCCAAGCTACTTCAAACTACTTCAAACTGCTGCTCCAAACTGCTTCAAACTGCTTCAAACTGATCCAAACTGCTTCAAACTGCTACAAACTACTGCTCCAAACTGCTTCAAACTGATCCAAACTGCTCCAAACTACTTCAAACTGCTACAAACTGATCCAAACTGCTTCAACCTGCTCCAAACTGCTGATCCAAACTGCTCCAAACTGCTGCTCAAAACTGATCCAAACTGCTTCAAACTGCTCCAAACTGCTTCAACCTGCTCCAAACTGCTTCAACCTGCCCCAAACTACTGCCCCAAACTGCTGCTCAAAACTGCTCCAAACTGCTTCAAACTGATCCAAACTGCTTCAAACTGCTCCAAACTGCTGCTCCAAACTGCTTCAAACTGCTGCTCAAAACTGCTCCAAACTGCTTCAAACTGCTCCAAACTGCTGCTCCAAACTGCTCCAAACTGCTTCAACCTGCTCCAAACTGCTTCAACCTGCCCCAAACTGCGGATCCAAACTGCTGCTCAAAACCGATCCAAACTGCTTCAAACTGCTCCAAACAGCCCCAAACTGCTGCTCAAAACTGATCCAAACTGCTTCAAACTGCTGCTCCAAACTGCTTTAAACTGCTTCAACCTGCTCCAAACTGCTTCAAACTGCTGCTCCAAACTGCTTTAAACTGCTTCAACCTGCTCCAAACTGCTCCAAACTGCTTCAAACGGATCCAAACTGCTTCAAACTGCTCCAAACTGCTTTAAACTGCTCCAAACTGCTTCAAACTGCTCCAAACTGCTGCTCCAAACTGCTGCTCCAAACTGCTTCAAACTGCTCCAAACTGCTGCTCCAAACTGCTCCAAACTGCTTCAAACTGCTCCAAACTGCTGCTCCAAACTGCTTTAAACTGCTTCAACCTGCTCCAAACTGCTCCAAACTGCTTCAAACTGATCCAAACTGCTTCAAACTGCTCCAAACTGCTGCTCCAAACTGCTTCAAACTGCTGCTCAAAACTGCTCCAAACTGCTTCAAACTGCTCCAAACTGCTGCTCCAAACTGATCCAAACTGCTTCAAACTGCTGCTTCAAACTGCTTCAAACTGCTTCAAACTGCCTCAAACTGCTCCAAGCTACTTCAAACTACTTCAAACTGCTGCTCCAAACTGCTTCAAACTGCTTCAAACTGATCCAAACTGCTTCAAACTGCTACAAACTACTGCTCCAAACTGCTTCAAACTGATCCAAACTGCTCCAAACTACTTCAAACTGCTACAAACTGATCCAAACTGCTTCAACCTGCTCCAAACTGCTGATCCAAACTGCTCCAAACTGCTGCTCAAAACTGATCCAAACTGCTTCAAACTGCTCCAAACTGCTTCAACCTGCTCCAAACTGCTTCAACCTGCCCCAAACTACTGATCCAAACTGCTGCTCAAAACTGATCCAAACTGCTTCAAACTGATCCAAACTGCTTCAAACTGCTGCTCAAAACTGCTCCAAACTGCCCCAAACTGCTGCTCAAAACTGCTCCAAACTGCTTCAAACTGATCCAAACTGCTTCAAACTGCTCCAAACTGCTGCTCCAAACTGCTTCAAACTGCTGCTCAAAACTGCTCCAAACTGCTTCAAACTGCTCCAAACTGCTCCAAACTGCTTCAACCTGCTCCAAACTGCTTCAACCTGCCCCAAACTGCGGATCCAAACTGCTGCTCAAAACGGATCCAAACTGCTTCAAACTGCTCCAAACAGCCCCAAACTGCTGCTCAAAACTGATCCAAACTGCTTCAAACTGCTGCTCCAAACTGCTTTAAACTGCTTCAACCTGCTCCAAACTGCTTCAAACTGCTGCTCCAAACTGCTTTAAACTGCTTCAACCTGCTCCAAACTGCTTCAAACGGATCCAAACTGCTTCAAACTGCTCCAAACTGCTGCTCCAAACTGCTCCAAACTGCTTCAAACTGCTCCAAACTGCTTCAAACTGCTCCAAACTGCTGCTCCAAACTGCTCCAAACTGCTTCAAACTGCTCCAAACTGCTGCTCCAAACTGCTTCAAACTGCTCCAAACTGCTTCAAACTGCTCCAAACTGCTTCAAACTGCTCCAAACTGCTGCTCCAAACTGCTCCAAACTGCTTCAAACTGCTCCAAACTGCTGCTCCAAACTGCTGCTCCAAACTGCTGCTCCAAACTGCTTCAAACTGCTTCAAACTGCTCCAAACTGCTCCTCCAAACTACTTCAAACTGCTCCAAACTGCCCCAATCTGCTGCTCCAAACTGCTCCAAACTGCTGCTCCAAACTGCTTCAAACTGATCCAAACTGCTTCAAACTGATCAGAACTGCTTCAAATTGCTGCTCCAAACTGCTCCAAACTGCTGCTCCAAACTGCTTCAAACTGATCCAAACTGCTTCAAACTGCTCCAAACTGCTTCAAACTGCTATAAACTGCTGCTCCAAACTGATTCAAACTGCTCCAAACTGCCCCAAACTGCTGCTCAAAACTGCTCCAAACTGCTTCAAACTGCTCCAAACTGCTCCAAACTGCCCCAAACTGCTGCTCAAAACTGCTCTAAACTGCTTCAAACTGATCCAAACTGCTCCAAACTGCTGCTCCAAACTGCTTCAAACTGATCCAAACTGCCTCAAACTGCTGCTCCAAACTGCCTCAAACTGCTGCTCAAAACTGCTTCAAACTGCTTCAAACTGCTCCAAACTGCTCCAAACTGCTGCTCCAAACTGCCTCAAACTGCTGCTCCAAACTGCCTCAAACTGCTTCAAACTGCTCCTCCAAACTGCTCCAAACTGCTGCTCCAAACTGCCTCAAACTGCTGCTCCAAACTGCTCCAAACTGCCTCAAACTGCTGCTCCAAACTGCCTCAAACTGCTGCTCCAAACTGCTCCAAACTGCCTCAAACTGCTGCTCCAAACTGCTTCAAACTGCCTCAAACTGCTGCTCCAAACTGCCTCAAACTGCTGCTCCAAACTGCTTCAAACTGCTTCAAACTGCTCCTCCAAACTGCTCCAAACTGCCTCAAACTGCTGCTCCAAACTGCTCCAAACTGCCTCAAACTGCTGCTCCAAACTGCCTCAAACTGCTGCTCCAAACTGCTCCAAACTGCCTCAAACTGCTGCTCCAAACTGCTTCAAACTGCCTCAAACTGCTGCTCCAAACTGCTCCAAACTGCTTTAAACTGCTCCAAACTGGGTGTGGTAGCTCAGGAGGTAGAGCTGGTGGTCTAGTAATCTAAAGGTTGCTGGTTGGATCCCAGGCTCCTCCTGCTAGCATGCTGTAGTGTCCTTGAGCAAGACACTTAACCCCCAATTGCTCCCGATGGCTGCGTCCGTCGGTGTTTAAATAATTGTAAGTCGCTTTGGATGAAAGTGTCTGATCAATGCAATGCAATACAAGCCGCTCCAAACTGCTTCAAGCTGCACTTTGTGTTTCTCTTTTTCAAATGACGCCTTTTACATCTTATGTAAAGCACTTTGGATTGTACGCGTCTGTGTCATGAGACCTAAAAAATGTTCAATCGCGCCTTCAAATGAGTCATCTCCTCCTCCCATGACGCCTGGGAGGCTCCGTGGAATATAATAAGAATAATATGTATGAAATCTGTGACACAAACAAACTCCCCTCGCTGAGCGGGCGGAGGCGCGGAGGCTTCACTCCACCTGCAATTTGGACAAAAGCATTCACTTGACAGCTCTTAATTATGGTTATTTGAGGATGAAATGGCGGGTACGGGGGCCCAAGTAGGACATTTATTTTTTGTCCCAGTTCCTATAATACCCACCAACTGCCCTGCATCGAGCTCTGCAAGGATTCAGAGCAGTGGTTCTCAACTCGGGGTCTGGGGACCCCCCAGGAGGTCCTTCGAGAGGATCCAACAAGTAGTAGTAAAATGACAGCAGCAGCGTTGGGGAACGCCCCATCATTTCTTTCTGGATCCTAGTTCCACTGTCCCCTCCCAAACTAGAGGCACCGAGTCAGACCTCAGAATAAGGATCTGCTCAGAGCGGATCCAGAGACCAGAACTGATCAAATTAAAGTGCCCGTGGCCCAGGGAACCGGGCCCCTGCAGAGACGTTAAGAGGGGCCGGTGCTCAGACAAACAAAAGAAAAAGCGCGAGGACCCCCAGCTCCGCTTTGAGTGAGCGAGGAGGTCACAGTGCTCGTGCTGGTTCCATAAGGAAACGGAGTAGATCACACCCGCGCTCCATTGTGGGCACATCGTAAATACGCATATCTTGCCCGGACAATGTGGTACCTCCATGCCCATTCACACATTAAAAAAAAAATGTCCCTGATAAAAAGGGCGTGGTTTGCGGGGGGCAAAGGGGCCCCGCCTCTCTGCACGTGCCTGCCCATGAGGATCAAGCTGAGGCCCCTTGACGTGGACAATCACTGGTCTGGAGTACGAACCGCTTTACTGGGAATGACTGGAAGCTTCCTCTCCCCCTGGTGGACGTTCTGGGGAAACACCGAGCGGAGCCGCCTTCCCTCCACCTCTCTGCTCTCTTTAACTTTCGACTCCCCTGTTCAGCCTCTTCGTTGGCCACGCCCCTCCACCCGTCCCCGGGTGGGGTCACACTCTGCGGCCAATTAGAGTTGAGCTGAATTTGTTTGGCCTTTCTGCCGGTGGCGACGCCCGCTGGTGGAACTGCCACGGGCTCGCTCGCTCCCTCTCTCTCTCTCTCGCTCTCTCCACCTCACTTCCTGAAACTCAATCGCCCCGAGGCCCGTCTCTTAGCGATCCATCTGCTTAATTATTCATGCGACACCGGACCTCGGACACGCGCGCGCACACACACACACACACACACACACACACACACACACACACACACACACACACACACACACACACACACACACACACACACACACACACACACCTGCAGTACATGCTTGTTTATGTGCAAACAGTGAGTGTGCACGCAGGACATGTGGGCGTGTCTCTTTGTTTACCGTGGCACTTGCGCTGCTTCAAGTGTGTTTTCCATCAAACTGCTAAAACAGGTTCAGGTAATGCTCCTTCCCGGCCCCCGAGGGGAACGCTCGCCGTACGCCGCGTGCGGCTGCGTGCGTGTGCGTGTGCCTGTGTAGATTTCCTTGCCTGTGGTTACTGATTTCACACCTCACTTTTGCACCGCTCTGACTGTTTGTTTGCCCTGAAGCAGCAAATCTGTGGACGCCACAGCAGGGATTCATCCAAAAGATGGAAAAGAACATTTTTTAACGAGGCCAACACCTTGCACAGCAAAGCACATTTCTTGTAAAAACTGTTTTATATATTTTATTTTCTAAAGTCTATTTATATATATATATATATATATATATATATATAAAATATACTATCAATACAGTATAACCTAAAAAAAGACCAGAAATAAATATAGAAAACAATATGTACATGATAAATGCTATGAATATAAAAGTGCTCCATCATATAAACTGTCTATAAATATATATATATATTTATTTTAATTGACATGCTTTAAGTTGTTGTATTGACATAATGCACAAACATATATAACAGTACTTATTGCATTAACATAAAATAAAAAATACCACAGACACTATTTCATTCTGATTCCCCACAGCATCTTGCATCTGGTTGAATTTGGAAACAGCTGCTCATGCACTTAAGCTCGAGGTCGATCCAACGCTCGATGTCTGTTTGATTGTTGCTCATGGAAGTCGCTTTGGACAAAAGCATCTGATCAATGAATACATGTAAATGTAAGTGTGTGTGTTTATATGTATATATATATACTGTATATGGGGGCGTCATGAATAAATTAGGGTTTATCTTGCCTTCTTTCCATTCTCCGTGGTACTCCTCACCATTGGAGTAAGTGAAGGAACCTCTTGTCAGGGTCATGGAGGCTGGTAAAACACACACACACACACACACACACACACACACACACACACACACACACACACACACACACATTTTTAAACAGTAAGTTGCGAGTGTGCAATCAGGGCTTCAAAACATGCAAACATTCCATGTGAAAACAAAAACGTGGCTATTTGGGCCTGATGCTTTGGGCTATTCGGTGTTTTGTTGCCTCCCCATCACGGGAATAAGCGCTTACGGTTCGGACTGGAAGGGCAGATCTCGCGATACGTAACAAGCTTAACGAGCTCAGTTGAAAGAGAGAAAGAAAGAAAGGAGTCAGCACAAAACCCAAAGAGTCGAACAATGGAAACGCAAAGTGTTCCTTCCATTTTAATAAGAAAATTGATTTATAAGTGTGTGTGTGTGTGTGTGTGTGCGCGTGCGCGCCGCAGCATCCTTCCGTCCACGTTGCCACGGTAACGCTCCCTGTCTCTCTCTCCTCCTCCTCCTCCGTCCTCCCATCCGCCCTTTTCTCTTTACCTGTTGGGTATTTCACCGCCGGCGGGTCCTGGTCTCTCTCTGCATCCCTGCTCAGGACGTGGCCGGAGCCGCCACCACCGCCGCCGCCACCGCGCAGCCTCCGTCCGTGCCGCGGACCCTCCGCGTCCAAGGAGCCGCGGTGCTATTGCGCGTCTTCCCCGTGACCTTGATCCAATCCCGCCTCCTATTGGCTCCTCCGCGGGGAGGGCGCCCCCCCCCCCCCCGGGGTAAGCGCCGTGGCCCGGGTTCAACGACTTAATTAGCGGAGTGCTCCGGTGCCGCCGCCGCCCTTGGCGTCTCACGTCCCGCTGGGATTACGGAGCAGCGGCCGGTCCCTTTTAATGACGCCGCGGCGTCCCGCGCATCAATCTGGTGATTAGGAGAAACGTCCCAGCGAGTTTTATGGAAACTTGATTTATGTCGTCAGCACCACCCCCCCCCCCCCCGCCCCCAATGCGCAAAAATAAAAGAAAAAATAAAACAACAACAATAAAAGCTGCGGCTGCGCGGTGCGGTGCGGCGGTGAAATGGATCCATGCGCGGCGCTAAACGGAAGGGGACACGTCCGTGGCCCTTTGATTTCCTTTAAAGCCAGAAGAAAACCACCCCAAAACAACAACAACAACAACAACAACAACAACAACAACAACAACAACAACCAAGGCTGCTGCGCGTTTGTCTTTGCAGGCGTGGATGAGCCTCAGTGTGGCGGGGTCCCTCAGTGGACGTCTCATTCCACGCCAGACGACCACGTGCGCGTCTAATTGTTTACCGCGCGCGGCTCCAGCGCGTTGTCCACGCGGCGCGGAGCAGACGTTACATGACGCGCGATGGGACGAACTTTGAATGATTATCCTAAAAAACAAAAAATAAATAAAGAAAAACCCACGTCTCACCTCCCACAACTTATGAGAGAACATGGATTCCCCGTGTCCCGTCCTCACGCGTGGGACGGACACGTTCATTATTATCTGAGTGGTTTGTTCGTTATTTCAACCCAGACTCCATTTCCGCTTCGGCTCAAAAATAAAAATAAAATCTGTTGAGAACCTTTTGGGGGATCAGCCACGTGCACGCGCTTTCTTGGCAACATTAAAGTAAAAAAAACAAAAAAAACAAAACACACCCCCCCCCCCCGCACAGGCGCGGTGCGCCGGCCGTGCGTGTGGGGAGGGAGGGCGGTGCTGCCGGGATCCTTCGGGTAGATGCTGCTGCTGCAGCCCCCACCACCCCACCCCACCCCACCCCACCCAGCACTCCGCCCACCCCGTCCCTTTAAAAAAAAAGAAAAAGAAAAGCAGGTGTGACGTCACACGCAGGGAAGCACCCGGGCGCCGTACGTGTGCGCGCTCGCGGGCGGGGCGGACAGAAAATGGCGAGTCCGTGCAGGAGGCAGCAGTGCACGGCGGAGCGGCGCGGCGTGCGGCAGGAGCTCGACGCGTGGAGACACAAGCTCATTCACTGTGTAGGTAAGCTCGCGCGGTGCCCGCGGGCGGCGCGCACGGTGCCGCGGACTGGCCCCCCGCCGGGGAGGGGGGGGGGGGGGGACCCGGGCCGGTGCGAGGGGGGGGACCCGGGCGGACGCTGCGGCTCTCCCCGGAGCGGAGCTGTCAGGGGGGTTGTTGTGGTTTTTCTTTTTTGGGGTTTTTTTTTTTTTTTGGGCAACGCGCGTGCACGCACCGCCTCGCGCCGACACGTCCGTTGTCAACCGTGGGATTATTGAGTTTTTCTTCCGCTTCCTCTCCAGCGGCGCCTCGTTGCTGCTCCTGTGTTTGGGGGAATGTTTGTGGCTTTTTGCGCCGCAGGAGCATTTTCCTTCATATTGTTTCAGGGCTGTTTATTTATTGTAAGCAGGGCGTGTCACGTGCTCGGCCTCGGCCAATCACGGCTCGCCGGCGGTGCTCGTGCGCGCTACGGTGTTAGGGGTTTTTTTGGGGGGGGGGGGGCGGCCGGGGCGCGCGCACCCTGCTGGTGCTGCCCTCGAAATCTGCGTTCGGGAGCGCGCATTGCTGCAATGGGGAAATGCCCGTGGAAATAATTTGGTATTTTAGGGTGTGTGTGTGTGTGTGTGTGGGGTGATGGGGGGGGGGGGGTGGTTGGAGAAACGGTCCGGTTTGACCGGATCAGCACCGAAACGATGGATTCCGAGGGGATTCGAACGCACCAATTCACATTGACGCTCAGCTGTGGAGCCGCGAGCGCAGTTTGCGTGATGCGTGTTTTTGGGTTTTTTTTTAATTTTTAATACACTTCTCCTCGTGGTGTTTATTCATCTGCTTGGGTGGTGCTGGCGGCTGCAGTGGACTGGAGGCGTCCGCTCGGGTCGGGTGTCCTCCAGGGCCCATTAGAATTTAGATGTGGTTTTTGAACCTTGTTTGCCTTGTTTTGGGGTTTTCATATCCGCCCCCCTCCCCCGCTCCCGGCATTTCATTAGCTTTGTTTAATCCCGTGTTGTTGCCAGATTATCATCCTCTGATCCGTCCCCGGACCTCTCCGCCTCCTAATCTGCTTTTACCGGCCTGTCGCCCGGAGCAGGGGTGTTTTGGGATAAATGTCCGGGTCCAGATGTCGAGCGTGACCCGTCACCCACTTAACCGTCCGAGCGCATCGCGTCCGTCCCGTCCGGCGTCAGATCCTGGAAGCTCCGCAGCTCCTCAGTCGTGGAGTCAGGATGAGGGGCAGGTCACGTCAACACAGTTGGGATGGAGGCTTGGAGTCGTGGGCTTCCTCTCAAAAGAATGCCTTTGTTTTGTAAAGCGTTTGTGTGTGTGTGTGTGTGTGTGGGTTGCAGGATATTGTAAAAAACTGACATTGTAATATATATATTTCTTCTGCGGTTTTATATATATATAGTGATATGAAATTAAATACAGGAATTTTCACCATGACTTGAATATCTCTATTTGGATCAAGTTGCTCATTCTATAATCATTTGGGTGATTCAGTAGCGGGACGCATTCGCATAGAAAATAATAAATCATAATAATATCTGTATTCTCGTCACTTTTAGGCTGTGATCTGTAAACCGTCAGCGATGACAGGAAGGTTTCTTTTTCCCTTATTTTATTAAATGAATATTACTCTTTCTCATATGGAATAGCCAGCAAAATACAATTACAAACTACGATTTTTTTCGATAAATAATAATAAAAAAAAAAAAAAATCATGAAAATGTTGTGAATTCAAGCCAAAGTTAGGAACCGATGAGCAGGATGGAAACGTGGGTGTCTTATGGAATCCATGCTTTTCGGAAATTTGGAAAATAATTCTTAAACAGGAGCAGATGACGTGGTATCAGACGGACTTCTCTGGTAGATCAGTCGTGGAAGGCGTGAACTGCGCCACTTTTTCCTTTTGTATCGATGCAGCAAAAAAAGTTGTCACGCGACGTGTTTGACTGACCCTGTCGGACTGGACGTGGCGCGTCCCTAGCCAGCCCTGACGGGTGTGTGTGTATGTATATGTTTTTTTTTATTATTATTATTATTTTTTTTTCACTTTTCTCAACCTCAAATGTGCCTCCTTATTTTTCATTTTCAAGTTCGGAACACCTCGCAAATGATGGATTTTAACGCAAATTTTAGCATATTTTGAAAATGATCCAATGACTTTTTTTTCTCCTCATATGATGCTGATCACATTAATGGTGTGAGGCGTGTGCGCTGATGTTTTCTACCCCAAAAACAAAGACTAGAGAAATACATCTGTTCTAATGTGTGATATTCCCCAAAAAACATTTAGGCCAAAGAAAAACACCCCAAATAAAATCAAAGAATCAGAATGCGTCAGTCAATGTCTCGGTTTCCCTTTTTGTCAGCAGATGATTCCACTGTTAGTTGCTTTGCCTCGTGTTTCCAATCCAACCTCCTTTCTGCCGCTGAAGCGCATCTGTCGTTGTTAGAAATGAAACAAAAAAAAAACAAAACGGGGGAAAAAAATCCGGCGTAAATTGGCCAAAGTGAAAAGCTGCTATTGTGGGGCTCAAAGCAGGAACACGCTGTTTGACATTCCTGATCAGAAAGGAGACGTACAGAGCTCTAACGCAATAGAGTTATATCACATTAAAAACACCTGATTGAATTCCACGACACATACAAACATTAACAGAATCAAAGTGTGTGTGTGTGTGTGTGTGTGTATGTGTATGTGTATGTGTATGTGTGTGTGTGTGTGTGTGTGTGTGTGTGTGTGTGTGTGTGTGTGTGTGTGTGTGTGTGTGTGTGTGTGTGTGTGTGTGTGTGTGTGTGTGTGTGTGCGCGCACAACATGAGCGTTTAGGTTCCCCCCGTGTGGAGTCGAACCGACACGTGAGCAACCACCGAAACAGAAAGGTTAAAGTTATTAGATGTTATCAATTATGAGAGAGAGAGAGAGAGAGAGTGTTTTCTCTCTCTCTCTCTCTCTCTCTCTCTCTCCTCCGTCTCCATCGCTCCCTCCATCAGACGGTTTGATGCCCAGAGTTTCACCGATGGACAGATGGAGGTCCTCATCAGCTCTCAGACCAATGATGATGACAGTTATAATCATGATGATAATAATGACATTAACAATGATAATAATAACAACAATAATAATAATGATATTAAAAATGGAAATAATAACAATAATTATAATAATAATATCAAAAATGATAACAACAACAATTGTAATGACAACAGTAAGAGTTCAATAACAGCTATAATAATAAGAGTAAAAACACAATACAACAAAACGATGATAATAAAATGATAATTACAATAACATAATAATAAGAAGAGCAATAATAATTACAGTGGCAATTTAAGATAAGATAATCCTTTATTAGTCCCACAATGTGTACATTTACATTGTAACAGCAGCAAAAAGGGAACAGCAGGAAGTGGAGCATATCAGGGAGAGCACTGTAAACACCATCCATAGGAATCACAGTACTAATAATAATTAGTCATTTAATACCCACAATAATAATGATAATACAAATAACAATGATAATCATATTGAAAATGATAACACTAATAATACAACTATTTGGAGTAGCGAAGCAAAAGGGGGGATACACACACACACACACACTGAATGAAAAAGGGAAAATGGGAGCTAAAGGACTGGCAACAGAAGGTGTGTGTGTGTGAGAGAGAGCTGGCTTTGGGCGTTTTATTTTTAAGGGAATGAATTACAGAGTATACATGACAGGTTTTCATTTCTGGAAATGAAACCCCCCCCCCCTCTCTCTCTCTATTTTTGTGTCTTTGTTAGTGATCAAAGTCCCCATTTCCTTAAAACTTATCTTTGTTCTCTCGTGTCCCTAACTGGGTTACGCAAGTGTTCCCTTACCTTCCTGTGTGTGTGTGTGTGTGTGTGTGTGTGTCTGAACGTCTGAAGTGATTTATGATATATCTAATATCTGATATATATTATATCTGATATATTATATCTAATATTGGATATATGTAATATCTGATATATATTATATCTCATATCTGATATATGTAATGTCTGACATATATTATATCTAATATTGGATATATGTAATATCTGATATATATTATATCTAATATCTGATATATATTATATCCAATATCTGATATATGTAATATCTAATATCTGATATATGTAATATCTGATATATATTATATCTAATATCTGATACATGTAATATCTGATATATATTATATCCAATATCTGATATATGTAATATCTAATATCTGATATATATTATATCCAAGATCTGATATATGTAATATCTAATATCTGATACATGTAATATCTGATATATATTATATCTAATATCTGATATATGTAATATCTAATGTGAAATATCTGATATATGTAATATCTGATACATGTAATATTTGATATTGTACTTTACTGTACCCCGTCCTTCCATTGGACGACCCTCTATCAAGATTATAACGTTCATGTTGTGTAAAAATTCCACATTGTGATCCTGACGTTGGCACCAGCACGAGGTTTTATTTGGGGGGTGAATGAACTGACCCGAGCCCCTTCCCTGATATCACAGAAATACTGCAAATCTACTGAAAATATCGGCGTATCGGCGTCATGTGGGAACAGGATCCGGTGTTGTGTGTGATCCGTCCCTAAGTTTTCCCTCTCTCGACCGTAACATTTCCGGGAAAATCTCGGAACGTATGTGAACAGAAGCAGTACATTTCCCTGAAGTTCAGGTGGAGCCATGCATAGGGCTTTCTTAACAACATGTATTTTGCGCATATATAAAAAAAAAAAAAAGAATTTGTTTTCGGGAAGAAAAAAAACACTTGGGAAAAATGGTGAATCCGAACCCTGGAGCTCGGCTGCAAGGTGGAGTAACTAAAAACGGGTGGAGTCTGGGCGGAGACCTGTCGTTATGTTCTTTTTAAAAAAGTCTCTGGCTATACATGACTTGCAGTTGGGGGTGCGGTGCGGAGCCTGAAAGGAGCGGGCGGCCAGGGGTTGGGAACGGGCGGAGAAGGTCCCTTCTCCGGAGGCAGAGGGTGGAGGACCAGTTGGAGACGATGGCGCCGATTTGGGGCCATGGGAAGGGTCTGCGGGGCGGGGCCACAGGGGTCTGACAAGGGGTTCCGTTAGCCTGGCGTCGTGGTATCAGACCTCTACACCACCACCACCACCACCACCACCACCACCACCATAGCTCCAAAACAAGGAATTAAAAGAAAAAGACGCCTTGTCGTCGAGAAACGTTGTTTTTATGGGCTGTTTTTGAACAGCCTGAGCCACATTTATTGAAGGCTTCATAGCATTTTGAGTAAATGTCGTCATATAAAATAATAATAACAATAATAATAATAATAATAATAACAACAACTTTCGGCTCGATCCAACTTGTTGCCTTCTCCATGTTTTCCTTCTGTCTCTCTTCACATGGCTGGAGCTCTTCCCACATCTCAGGAATGTTTGCTCGGGCCGCGTCACAATCCTCGCTAAATTCCTCCAAGTTATTCAGTAATTGCGGCTTTTGTGTTGAAGGTCACATTTGAGAAGGAATTGACTTTCATGTGCGCGCGTGTGTGTGCACACTCGACACACCAAAAGAATGGGCCTTTTAAGCACTTGATGCAGAGAGGGCGGTGCTCCCCCCCCCCCCCCCCCACACACACACTCGAGGCAGGGCGGTCGATATTAAACAAGTATGAAATATGGATTTCACGGAAGCCGCTCCGAAGGAGTTTTGGGGCTGGACACGACATTTCCCAAAGCGGCCCCGTCCGCCTCTGCCTCCGCCTCCGCGTCGCAGGGAGCGCCGTCGCCCCCTCTGGCGATGTGTAGGTTGCACGGCGTCGTCGAGCGGGGAAAGGGAGGGATGTGGCGCGGGTTCGGCTGTTATAAATATTAGACATGATTTGTTTTGTTTTGTCTTGTCAAGCCGACGCCCTGATTTGCTGCTGTTGTTTGATTCGATACATGAAAATGTAATCAACAGTAATTAACAGTAATTCATAGTAATTCATAGTAATTCATTGTAATTCATGTGACAATCTATTGAATTACTTCATAGTAATTCATGTGACAAATAATCTCTTGAACTTGAACTAATTCATTACAATTCATAGTAATTGATAGTAATTCATAGTTATTAACAGTAATTCATATTAATTCATCGTAATTCATGTGACAATCTCTTGAATGAAAACATAGCAATTCATCGTAATTCATAGTTATTAACAGTAATTCATAGTAATTCATCGTAATTCATGTGACAATCTCTTGAATGAATACATAGTAATTCATAGTAATTCATAGTTATTAACAGTAATTCATCGTAATTCATGTGACAATTTCTTGAATTAATTCATGTGACAAATAATCCCTCGAACTTGAACTAATTCATAGTAGTTTATAGTAATTAACAGTAATTTGTAGAAATTCGTAGTAATTCATTGATGAATAGGGGTCTCCTGGATAGAAAGCAGCTTGAGCAGTGTTGGGAAGCTCCAGTTCCGTCCACACTCGTAGACACTGAATGCCACGTTACACGAGCAGGGGCGAGCGTTCGTCCGCCATCTTGTGGGGTGTGGTCGTCAAACAAAACAATAACAACGGTGATTGAGCTCTGTGTGTTTACCAACCATAACATGTGACCGTCAGGCATCCCAGTCGAACCTTTTGGACGGTTTAACACAGTTCAAAGTGTATAAAAAACGAGGAGGATGTTAAGGATTTCATTGTTTACTTTAAAACCAAACAAACTGTTAAAAAAACCCCACTATTGATATTGATGGAATTCTGTCACCCTAAAAAAGTACAAAAAATAGAAAAAATGGCCAATATACGCCCAATACACCCAATAATGTATTTATAAACAATAGAGGCAACAATAACATGAACCTCAAATTTGGCAATAAAGTATAAACAAGAAACAAGACAATTAAAAAAAAAAAAAAAAAAAAAATGTTTTGGGGACAGTTTGTTGAATAGTTCAGTCCTTCAGGGCGACCCACCCTGACAAACGTCCTCGTTTTAACCTCCTTTGTCTTTTCTTCTTTGGAATCATTTATATCTTTTCATCGTCTGATCAACGATGTCGTCCACGTCTCCATAAAAACACAGTTCGCTGCGCTGGTGTTGGACTTGAACGCTGGTGGTTATACCCTGCCTGGGGCTGCGCAGCGCAACCCTTTTAGCCTGCTCTGTGTGTGTGTGTGTGTGTGTGTGTGTGTGTATATTGGTGCGTGTGTGTGTTTGTATTGGTGTGTGTGTGTGTGTGTGTGTGTGTGTGTGTGTGTGTGTGTATGGTGTGTGTGTGTGTGTGTGTGTGTGTGTGTGTGTGTGTGTGTGTGTGTGTGTGTGTGTGTGTGTGTGTGTGTGTGTGTATTGGTGTGTATTGGTGTGTATTGGTGTGTGTGTGTGTGTGTGTGTGTGTGTGTGTGTGCGTGTGTGTGTGTGTGCACGGGCACTCTAATGGGGTTTTTCTCCGGTCAGGTTTGTTTAAAGACGCCGTTGCCCGCCGGGCATGGCTGTGCACCACGGCCCCTCCCCCCGGTGCATGCTGGGAAATGTTGTCCCCAGAGAGAGAGAGAGAGAGAGAGAGAGAGAGAGAGAGAGAGAGAGAGAGAGAGAGAGAGAGAGAGAGAGAGAGAGAGAGAGAGAGAGAGAGAGAGAGAGAGAGAGAGAGAGAGAGAGAGAGAGAGAGAGAGAGAGAGAGAGAGAGAGAGAGAGAGAGAGAGTCCTCTCCTCCCTTCTCTCTCTCCTCCGTCTCCATTCCGCCCTCCATCAGACGCTTTGAGAGAGAGGGAGAGAGAGGTGAAGGAGGCTGGTGGGGGGTGGCACAATAGAGGATGAGACAGGGAGAGAGAGTGAGAGAGATGGGGAGAGAGACGGGGAGAGGGGGGAGTGATGGCTACAGGGAAATCTGAGACAATTTAGAAATGGACACCGGAGCTCGCTCCAAATAACCTCCACATATTGAAGTTTGTTCATATGTCAAAAAATAATACTAAGCAGGTTATTCCTCCATATGTTCCAAACCCAAAAGGTAACGTCATGTTTCTGGCAGTTTAACACAGCTGTGAATACAAAAAACACATTGGATGTTGTTTACCTTACAACAAGATCAATGGTTAAAAAAAACATGTAACCGTATTAATAATATTTATGTTAAAAAAATAGCAAAGTACAAGAAACCCCAAAAATGAACAATAAGCGATTAAAAAAACAATAACAGTCAACAGTTAAGGTGTTTATTTTAGGATGTGCAATAAACAGTAAAATAAACCTAACAACCTGTTATTGTTACGCTCCCTGTTAATGTAGCCAACAGAGAGTTTTTACTAAAGTGAAATATTTATTATTATTATTATTATTATTATTATTATTATTATTAATAAACTATCTGTGTGTGTGTGTGTGTGTGTGTGTGTGTGTGTGTGTGTGTGTGTGTGTGTTAATACAATACACAGTACTGTTTAGCTGACTGGGATTCACTGGCTTAAATACTACACTGTTCTGATGTAACTCTGTGTTACATCCTGCTCGTGTGTGTGTGTGTGTGTGTGTGTGTGTGTGTGTGTGTGTGTGTGTGTGTGTGTGTGTGTGTGTGTGTGTGTGTGTGTGTGTGTGTGTGTGTGTGTGTGTGTGTGTGTGTGTGTGTGTGTGTGTGTGTGTGTGTGTGTCATCCCTGGTTAGCTGTAAAGTGTGTGGCTGTACATTGAGGTCAAGGTGAAGGTCGAGCAACAGCCTTGTCACTACAGACGTTTCACCGATCATCCACAAACAGTTCAAATGGATGTTTGATATTATTATTATTATTATTATTATTATTATATCCTGTTATATTCTTTTAAATTACATTATTATGTTTGATAAATAATACTAATAATTATATTAATAATTACAATTTAATCAGACAATGTAAATATTCTTAAATTATATCGTATTGCATATTTACATCAACATATTATATGATAAAAATGTAAAAGTCCCTCGTCAGTTCCTGCTCGAGTCAGGGAGTGATCAGATCATCATTACGGATTACAAAGAGGTTCAGTTTACAAAGACGTTCAGTTTACAAAGATGCCCAGTTTACAAAGGCGTTCACTTTACAAAGGTGTTCACTTTACAAAGGTGTTCACTTTACAAAGACGTTCGCTTTACAAAGATGTTCAATTTACAAAGACATTCAGTTTACAAAGACGTTCAGTTTACAAAGACGTTCAATTTACAAAGACGTTCAGTTTACAAAGACGTTCAGTTTACAAAGACATCAGTTTACAAAGACATCAGTTTACAAATACATTCAGTTTACAAAGACGCTCCTTTTACAAAGAGGTTCAGTTTAGAGAGACATTCCATTTACAAAGACGTTCCGTTTACAAAGAGGCTCAGTTTACAAAGACGTTCAGTTCACAAATACGTCCAATTTACCAAGATGTTCAGTTTACAAAGGTGTTCAGTGTACAAAGACGTTCAGTTTACAAAGACGTTCAGTTTACAAAGACGTTCAGTTTACAAAGACGTTCAGTTTACAAAGACGTCCAGTTTACAAAGACGTCCAGTTTACAAATACATTCAGTTTACAAAGACGCTCCTTTTACAAAGAGGTTCAGTTTACAGAGACGTTCGGTTTACAAAGACGTTCACTTTACAGAGACGTTCAGTTTACAAATACATCCAGTTTACCAAGACGTTCAGTTTACAAAGACGTTCACTTTACAGAGACGTTCAGTTTACAAATACATCCAGTTTACAAAGACGTTCACTTTACAGAGACGTCCAGTTTACCAAGACGTTCAGTTTACAGACGTCCAGCCAACAACTCTTGATTGTTTTGCTGGGGACCCCCCTGGAACCTGGGTAGGTCCCCGGACCCCATGTTGAGAAACACTGTGATAGGGAAGTGCAGCGGTGGGCCTGGTGTGCACGTTGGTGTGCACGTTGGTGTGCACGTTGGTGTGCATGTGGACGCAGCAGATGGAAAAATTGTGCACAATTCAGCTTTACCCTTTCCTCCCTCCTCTCTTCCCCGCTTCTCCTCCCCCTTCCCGAGCCCTCGTCTCCTCCCCCCTTCTCTCGCCATCTTCTCTCTCTCCCTCTCTCCCGGTTCTGCTCCCAACACAATCTCGTACTTTCCTCCCTCCCTCAAGTCCATGCGTTTATCCCTAAAAGACCAAAGGGGCCCTTATCTTGTGACTGTGTGTGTGTGTGTGTGTGTGTGTGTGTGTGTGTGTGTGTGTGTGTGTGTGTGTGTGTGTGTGTGTGTGTGTGTGTGTGTGTGTGTGTGTGTGTGTGTGTGTGTGTGTGTGTGTGTGTGTGTGTGTGTGAGATCCGGGTTCGTCGCTCGTCCCTGCTCACTCTAATCTTGAAGAATTTTGTCCTAATTGTTGGTATTTCTGCCACAGAGACGCGCTGATCATGAGTCCAGAGTTCGCACTGAGCGACCTCCCTGACAGCATGCTCCCACACACACACACACACAACACACACACACACACACACACACACACACACACACACACACACACACACACACACACACAACACAGGTCTGTGTTGTTGCTGTTTTCTGTCTGAATCTGATCGCTCTCTCACGACTCTCATCCCAAACACTTTGGAAAATTTGAATTTTGCTGAAAAAAAGTTGTTAAAAATCGGAAGATAATCTTTTTAAAGGTGTCCCAAATCCCAAATCCAGATTTCTAAGTGGGTTTGCTGGCGGCCATCTTTGTTTTTCTGTGCCTCTGGTCGTATCAGCAGCTCCATCCACCTTTGGACCGTCTGCAGCACAAGATGTTTTGGGCTTTTAGGGTTCAAGGATTCAGCCATAAAGTGTGTAAGTGTGTAAGTGTGTGTGTGTGTGTGTGTGTGTGTGTGTGTGTGTGTGTGTGTGTGTGTGTGTGTGTGTGTGTGTGTGTGTGTGTGTGTGTGTGTGTGTGTGTGTGTGTGTGTGTGTGTGTGTGTGTGTGGAGGCTTAGAGAGCGTTTTCTTATTAAATCTAGTTTCATCTAATATTAACACCATCCAGAAGGGCTTTTCTCTCTCTCTCTCTCTCTCTCTCTCTCTCTCTCTCTCTCTCTATCTCTGTATCGTATCGAGGGATGCACTGAAATTCTCTGGCGATACCGATACGATGTTCAAAATAACAATTTGGCCAAGAGCCAATGCCGCGACCGATGTTTTCCGAGTTTCAGCGAACGCAACATCACTTCCTGCTTGGAGCGCTGCAGAGAGCCGCGTTCACGTCTCCTGAAATCCGTCACGGATGGCGTTGTTCTCTCAGACGGATGGAAAAAAAAAATATTTCAAATTAAAAACTTTGAAATGGGTCGCCAAATATGCTTTGGCGGTCGTTATTATACCTGGGCGCCGTAGACATGTTTGTGTTAATTATACATTGACGTGATATCGACAGAGATGACACGGGTTGAAAAGTGAGCCGGTAATGATGTTTACGAGGGAGGAGCTCAGGAAGCCTGCTTCAGTCCTTCCTTTGGTTCCGTTATTCCAAATACAAGTCATCGCAATTTTACCCTTTTTGTCCCTCCGGGGTTTCCGTAGTCCCAGCTGTGATTCGACCCCGTTTGTCCTTCCCGTCGCCCCGTCACTCCTCGTGTACACACCTACAGGGTGTAGCGTTAGCCCCGCGTGCCGAGAACACGCTCCGCCCTCGTCCCGTCGGAGCGGCTCGTCGAGTCCTCGTTCTCCTTTGAGGGTGGTGTCGTCCAGGTGGAGCAACACGGTTTTCTCGGCGTGGTTGTAGTTGCGTGACTTAAGGAACGATGACTTCACTTTGGATCTACTCCGAAAGGTTTGCTGTCGTTGCGGACACATTTTGCTAGCGGTGGAGCTTGGCTTTTACTCGTCTTTTTGACACCGGAGTCAGGCGGAAATAGTAGTGTTCGTCGTAAGAGGAGCACAACGTACAGGAGCAACCGCGCCACCACCTCGAGCACCATCAGCTCCCACGCGTGGGGGAACACCGGGCAAACATCGCCCGCTGCCATCGCTCAGTGTCGTCTTATTTGTCGTGAGGTCGGTGGCCGTCACCGAAGAGAACATCGGCCGATAACGATGTCCGGCCGAGAAATGAATAAATGGATATATGAATAAATGGGTAAATGGATGCATCCTCAACTGCACCGCTGAAGTGGAAGTGAACAACACATGGCATGAAGCAAGAAGGAAATATTACTGACGCACTTTGAGGTTAACGCTGCATATTTATATATCTGATTATATCTGATATATCTACTGACTCCCATACCAGAGCTCCTTTTTGTTCTTCTTATTATTTATAATATTCATTATTATGTTATTTATAATGTCCGCGTTGCTCACGGTTCCACAGCTCCGATCAGAGCGAGCCCGGCGACGGCCCACGGGCCAACAGTCGGAGCCTCTGCACTAGAGGACATTCTGTCAGTGATGGTCGGGCTTATTTCCCACTTTCATGGCCACAGCAGTGGAATTACTGGACATTGTGGTGAAAGGCGCGGCGACTTAACACCGTCACCGGGAACATTCCTCTCGTGTGCGTTCACTGTGCAGCAACTGGATGAACTCATGTTAAACGGTTTTGCTCATCACATGTGAATTGATTTTCTTATGTTAGGCGAAACATTTAAAATCAATTATTTATTTGTTAAAAAAATAAATAAATACACACTCCGATGGCGATTTCAGTGTCTGCGTATTTTTTTTTCTTAAATATTTGAATCCCGCTTAAATGTAGAATTGTGTTTCCTGCAGCACGGCTGAGCGGCTGCTGTGCAGCGACGCTCTGCCCAGCTCCCGCTCCCGTTCCTAATCGTGCACCGCACTCTGCAGGTCAATTATTTGCCGAGTTGAATTCTCGAGGAGTCAGAGCATTCAATTGGTGAAACAAAGCGGCGGGCTCACCGCCACGCCGGCGGGCTGAGCGAGTCGGTGTCGTGCATGGGGGGGGTTCTTGGTTCGATTCCCGCCTCCCCCTAGCGCTGCGTGAAAGTGTCCTTGAGCTGGTGTGTGTGTGTGTGTGTGTGTGTGTGTGTGTGTGTGTGTGTGTGTGTGTGTGTGTGTGTGTGTGTGTGTGTGTGTGTGTGTGTGTGTGTGTGTGTGTGTGTGTGTGTGTGTGAATGTGGGGTGTGCACTGTGAAGCGCTTTGTGTGGTCGCAGGATTAAAGAAGAGCTTTCTCAAATGAACTGAACTGCGTGTGTCGTTTGTAGGGAGTTAAGACGCCCACTTGATCATACCTCTCGTGTGTGTGTGTGTGTGTGTGTGTGTGTGTGTGTGTGTGTGTGTGTGTGTGTGTGTGTGTGTGTGTGTGTGTGTGTGTGTGTGTGTGTGTGTGTGTGTGTGTGTGTGTGTGTGTGTGTTGTGACCTATTAAATGTATTAAGCATCTTGGCCTTGGCTCTATAATGGGGCTCGGCCTCTCAGGGTCACCTCCATAAATTGGCCCCATAATGCGCAGGGGTGGGGACGGGGTTTACCCTTGAGCATGGCACCTACCCACTGCCTTTTTGGTTGTGCTTTGGGGAATTTCTGTCCTTCATTTGCACACCCATCCACCCATCAATTCATCCATTCATCCACCCATTAGCAGAGCATTGACCTATATATGAACAGATATATGAATCAATTTCTTTGTCTTTGAAACTATAACCGACTTGGCTTCATGTGAAAATCATATGATGACAAGTGACGCGCGCGCGCACACACACACACACACACACACACACACACACACACACACACACACACACTGGGTGTTATGTGGGAGCGGCGTGGGGCCTGCTGACCTCCTTACAGACCAGGGGTTGGGCCTCCCCGTGCACGGAGCACCACGTGCACATGTTTGTTTCCGTGCTTAGCGATCCGGGATTTTCCACCGGGAACGCCTCCGACAGACATGCAGTGCACATAAGAGAAAGTCCTAAGAAATGTTTTAAAGGTTCATGCCACTATCACAGTGTAAGAATAACAGTTTGATCATAACATAATGAAAATAGCAGTGTAGTCATAACAGTTCAAGTGCTATTATAATAGTAACAGTATAATAATAAGGTATAGTAATAACAGTGTAGTGAGGTGTAATAACAGTTATTAATAATAACAAAAATAATGATAATAATGGAGATAATAATAAAAGTAGTAATAAAAGTGTAGTGTAGTGCGGTCTAATAATTAGTTAATAATAATAATGATGATAATAATAACAGTGTAATAATAACAGTTATTAATAATAATACTGATAATAATGATGATGATAACAAGAGTGTATTAATAACAGTGTAGTGTAGTTCAGTGTAATGAATTATTAATAATAATGATGATAATAATAATAACAATATAACAGTCTACTAATAACAGTGGGATATTACAAACCGACTATTTGAAGGAGAGATGACTATTTACACTGGACATCAGATAACAATGTGGGCATACAGTTAATCTTTCTCAAAAAGATAAAAAATAAAAACAAACCTATATAGTGACATTTCTGGTGTTTGCTTCCATCGATGTTTGGATGGAATCATGACTGTGGGATCTAACGACTTTGGCTCCCGACGCCGCATTTCCTGGTCACCTGTGTGTGGGAGTGTTGCGGCTCAGAACGTACGCTAAGCTCTTGAGTTGCAGACTGTCTGCGCCTCGACCGGGTGGAGTGTGAAACTGCTCTGGATAACCACATTACACACTTGGCAGCAGAGTTCACGCCGCTGCCGCGCCGACGGCCGTCTGGATCTTATGTCATGTGCAGCCGGAAAATAAAATAAAAACCAAGCGTGCAAGTTCCCCCTCGCTTTGAACCCCCCCCAGAAAATCAGTTAGTGCACTGCTCCCGTCCCTGTTGCTTGATTTATTTTTTCGTTTATGTTTTTTTTTTTCCTCCAAATCTTGCGCTGTGCGTTGGGGCTGATGGAGGGCCGTGTGTGGAATACCTCTCCATCAGGTTCTTTATTTAGTAGCTCCAACCAAATGTGTCCTCTGCGTTTGACTGGTCCTTCACCTCGGAGCAGCAGGCCGCCGCAGGGCGTGCGTGTGCGTGCGTGTGCGTGCGTGCGT
>NC_137191.1:35135614-35150614 GCF_960531495.2 Zeus faber | reverse complement strand
ATAATATTTTATTTAATATATATACTTATATAGACAGGGCTACATCACTTCAGGACATGAGCACAAAACGTGACGTTACGTGAGGTTGTTACAGAAAATAACAGGGAAAATGTTTTCTCACATATCACCGATATTTGTGAGTATATGATTCACAAGAACACACACACACACACACACACACACACACAGACACACACACACACACAGCATAACAGAGTTTGAATGTAAAAGTACACATAAATATAAAACTGATGATATTTTCCTTAAAATTACACAAAACAGGTTAAATAGTTTGTATGGACGTAAACCTTTATTTAAGAAACTGTATGTTTAATAACATTATTGTCAGTTTCCATAAATGTGTCATTTATGAAAGCAGAAAACAAACTGTATCAATGATATCGTAGTTTTTATGGACGAAAAATTGGAAATAAATGTAATCAGTCATTATTGGCATAATACTTGGGTTGTTTTCTTACAGATAATATCCCTGATTTTACAATTTTTTTATACATAAAAAAAACAAAACCCAGCAAAACTAAACTGTTAAGATTTAGTTATTTTCCATAAAATTCAGAGTTTTTTTCACAGTGTAGCAGAGATGACTTACTTATTGTAGAATAAATATTATAGAATACAGTATATAGCATACTGAGTATAGAATATACAATATACAGTATAGCATATAATTTATAGCATAGAATACTTAGTATAGAACATGTACGATGGAATGTAATACAATATATCAAGTAGATGAAGGCCATGAATAAAAATAATAATTATTAAAAATAAATATTCAGTAATTCATATAAAATAGTTTTACATTAGTAACTATATGTATTCAATAACTTATGTTAAATATGTATACATATATTATTATTTACAATTTAAATGTATGTAACATACAGTATAACCTCCACCCACCACCTATCATAACTTAATAATTATTTACAATTCTTATTATTGTTATCGTAACACTCATCAAGTTCATCTGTCCGCCACCTTGGCCAACAAGTTCTATCACCATAGTAATCCATATTTAGTGTCTTAAATTACCCCGAGAGAGCATCTTGTTTCAGGTTTCACATAATAATAATAATAATAATATATGAATAATAATTATTGTATGAACAATGATAATAATAATAACAATTATTATTATTATTATTATAAAAAATAATAATAATATTTTTTATATTATAAAATAATAATAATAATCATAATAACCATAATAATAATGATTATCATTTATATAAAAATAATAATAATTATAATAATAATGTTTGATGGTAATAATAACGCTTGCTCTATATCTACTTCGCTTCCATTCACATTCAACTTTTTCATATAATCCTCTGACAGAGAAAAACACACACACTGACCTGTGTGTGTGTGTGTGTGTGTGTGTGTGTGTGTGTGTGTGTGTGTGTGTGTGTGTGTGTGTGTGTGTGTGTGTGTGTGTGTGTGTGTGTGTGTGTGTGTGTGTGTGTGTGTGTGTGTGTGTGTGTGTTGGGGCTTACAAAATGACCCCGGTGTTAGGTGGCCGAGGTCCTGCCTGCACAAATTGGATTTTCTTCTTCTCTTGTTGTGGTAGCGAAGCTGTTTCCCTGAGCATGATGTCACTACAAATCATCTCTACCTCGCTCTCTCTCCACCTCTCCGTCGCTCTGTTGCTCTCTCTCTGTTTGAGATGGACCCACCCCCCTCCCTCTGGACAGAGCTAGTTTTAATTCAGCTGCATCTGGGTCAAGTAAAGGTCCAGATGAGATTGTTTAACACAGTAACACTGCAAAATATAACATATATGTGTGTGTGTGTGTGTGTGTGTGTATGTGTGAGTGGGTGTGTGCGTGCGTGCGTGTACTCGGTGAATCACTCGCTGTGGTCCAGAAGCGGACCCTCAAGCTGGTATTACACTGAATCACATACACCAGGATCCTTGTGAAACCGGAACCCCGGGTCGTCGTGGTGCATGTCTCTGGATTTCCCATCTCCAAAGATGTGGGAGAAAGCGGGAGCGCCAGGTCCGTCCCCAGAGCAACTGAGAGTAGTTGATACGCTGTTGCTCGTGGGTTGGTCTCACGAGCAACAGGTGTACGGGCACCCTGATCCATCACCTAGACCCAGGACAGGTGTGGCGGCTCAAACCACACCCTCCCCACACCACATTAACGTTAATAATTAATTACCCTTTATTTTTTTTATATACGTATAGATATAAAGTATAAGGTGTAAAAAGTTATATATTTTTGGTTTTGTTTTAAGCATAAAGTTTTAGTGTAGTTCGAGGAAAAAAAAAAAAAAAAAAAAAAAAAAAGACCTGAGGTTGTGATGTCAAATTAGATTGTGTTGGAACTGGTGAGGAAATATGGCACAGCCGAGGGGCGTGGTTTATCTCAGAGGGGCGGGGCTTATCACAGAGGATTGGACCGTTTGGATTCATGTGGAATCCGACTCCCCATAGAAATGAAAGGGACTTCCGGTTCCGTCCGTTTGTCGGCGTCAGTGTGAAGCCGCCATTTCGGCGTCCGGAGGGAAGCGGAGTCACGGAGGAGCGACGAGCTCTGGGCGTCTGCGGCAAGGGGAGCGGCGCCGAACCCGAGACACTGCACTCCATACGGGTTCCTTTATTTTGCCGCCCTCAAAAAAAAAAAAAAAAAAAACTTGAAAGGAAACGCCCCGATGGGAAGTCACAGAGAAGCGACAATAGAAGGAGGTTGGGGGAGGAATACCAAAATAAAAGCGCAAACAAGGACTGTGTTCACTCACGAAGCGAGTTTGGCGGCAAAATTTGAACGAGGGGGGAAAAAGTTTCCTCCCGAGCGGCGGATGCTGTTCTCTCATCCTGCCTTTGGTGTTTGGTTTGATTCGTACGGTTTGTGCCCATCCGGTGTCATGGTCGCCGGGACGGCACGACGGGCTGGCGGAGCGCGGGTCCCTGCTTCACGCTCTGTGCCGCCTGTCTCACGCCGCGTCCCCGGACTCCCCCCCCCGGACGCGCCGTCGCTCTGATTCCTCCAAAGTTTGTCCCTCTTCCGATCCGCCGACGCCGTCCCCGGAGGAGGTACGGGCCAGAGTTTCCGTGACAACAAGGCGGCGCAGTTGCGGCCCGCGGCTCCTGGGAGGTTTCACCGTCCCGGACAAAGGAGAGAGATTCCGCTCAGACTTAAAAACAATTGATGGGGCAGGTTTTATAGAGGATGACATCATCAAGGCGTGCAGATTCATCACACTATTCATTGAATATTCAAAACAAAATCAGTCCCGTCAGTTAAAAATAATAATAATAATAATAATAATAATAATAATAATAATAATAACAATTAAATAATTTCCCCTCGTAAACATTAAGTAAAGTGCAGCTTTAAAGAACGTTTCACAATAAAATTTTGATCAAATCAAAAATAAAATAAATATGACGAGCAGGTCTAAATAAATGATAAAGTTTGTGGTGTTGTTCTGCTTATTTTACATCATGGATATTTAGCATCTGCTTTGGGTCGGAACCTAAATATCTGTCTATATAATAAATATTTTTAAAATATAACTCTTATAAAAACTCTGGAGGTTTGCGTCCCAACGACACATCCTGGCTCCGCTGCGTGTTTACTGTGTTTACAAGCACAACCTGTCCACAGGGGAGGGGGCGGGGCTTATTTATATATCCACAAACGTGATTGGTCAGAGGTGAAAGGTCAGCCAGGTTTTTTTCTTTTTTTTCTTTTTTGTAAATGATGGAGTTTATTTTATTTCAACGTGGAGAACATTTTTTTGTTTTATTTCCCACCACTAATTCAAATTGTGCTGAGAGGGAATTATCTTCACCGGACATTATGACCATAGACATTTAAACATGTCCGACTTCGACTGATTTTACCGGATTACCGGATAACGGAAGCTCTGTTTCTTTTTATTTAATGTGACTGTTCATCCCCATCGACAGTGTATTGACCACAATGCGCTGCGCTGCACGTGTGGCGGACCCCGCCACCAAACAGTGGAAACGGCCTGCAGAGGAGGCTGCAAACAGTGCCAGATAAGACAGAGGACAGGTCCAGGGTCTGTTCTTAACAACCATGTCATGGATTACCACTTTAAACAGACCACTGCTCCCACGTTTAAAGCAACTGGAAGCTCCTCGGGACTTCTTAGTGCAGTTCGGGTCCTCGCCTCGCCCGGTTTTGGGATCTTTCCTGGGCGTGGCGCCCTCCGGCAGAGAGTAAAAAAAACATGGCCGCCGTGTTGTGTGCTTCCTCTCGGCGGCCGACCTTGTGTTTTCCATCTCTGCTGCGATCACTCGACAATGCGGCCGGCGCTCAAGTGCTCTCGGCGCTGAAGTTCTTTATCGACGTGCTCCGACTCGGCTCGGACGTTTTGGACCTTTTTTCACGCACAAGTATTTGTCTTTTGATCTGAAAAGAATTTTTTAGAGAGAGAAGGTCGATGAGGGAGCGGTGGAGCGGGAGAAAATGCCTTCCTGCCGCTCAGCTGCTTGCAACCTTGCTGCTCAAAGGATCAGGCTCCATGCTGCCTTTATGACTGAACTTGTGTGTGTGTGTGTCGATGTGTGTGTGTGTGTGTCTGAGTGTGTGTGTGTCTGAGTGTGTGTGTGTGTGTGTGTGTGTGTGTGTGTGTGTGTCTGTGTGTCTGTGTGTCTGAGTGTCTGAGTGTCTGAGTGTGTGTGTCTGACTGTGTGTGTTTGTGAGTGTGTGTCTGAGTGTGTGTGTGTGTGTCTGACTGTGTGTGTGTGTGTGTGTGTCTGTGTGTGTGTGTGTGTCTGACTGTGTGTGTTTGTGAGTGTGTGTCTGAGTGTGTGTGTGTGTGTCTGACTGTGTGTGTGTGTGTGTGTGTGTCTGTGTGTGTGTGTGTGTGTGTGTGTGTCTGACTGTGTGTGTTTGTGTGTGTGTGTGTGTGTGTGTGTCTGACTGTGTGTGTGTGTGTGTGTGTGTGTGTGTCGGACTGTGTGTGTCTGTGTGTGTGTGTGTGTGTGTCTGTCTGAGGGTCTGAGTGTGTGTGTGTCTGACTGTGTGTTTGTGAGTGTGTGTGTCTGAGTGTGTGTGTGTGTGTGTGTCTGAGTGTGTGTGTGTGTCTGACTGTGTGTGTTTGTGAGTGTGTGTCTGAGTGTGTGTGTGTGTGTCTGACTGTGTGTGTGTGTGTGTGTGTCTGTGTGTGTGTGTGTGTGTGTGTGTGTCTGAGTGAGTGTGTGTGTCTGAGTGTGTGTGTGTGTCTGACTGTGTGTGTTTGTGAGTGTTTTTGTGAGTGTGTGTGTGTGTCTGACTGTGTGTGTTTGTGAGTGTGTGTCTGAGTGTGTGTGTGTCTGACTGTGTGTGTGTGTGTGTGTCTGTGTGTGTGTGTGTGTGTGTGTGTGTCTGACTGTGTGTGTTTGTGTGTGTGTGTGTGTGTGTCTGACTGTGTGTGTGTGTGTGTGTCTGACTGTGTGTGTCTGTGTGTGTGTGTGTGTGTGTCTGTCTGAGGGTCTGAGTGTGTGTGTGTCTGACTGTGTGTTTGTGAGTGTGTGTGTCTGAGTGTGTGTGTGTGTGTGTCTGAGTGTGTGTGTGTGTGTGTGTCTGACTGTGTGTGTTTGTGAGTGTGTGTCTGAGTGTGTGTGTGTGTGTCTGACTGTGTGTGTGTGTGTGTGTGTGTGTCTGTGTGTGTGTGTGTGTGTGTGTGTGTGTGTGTGTGTCTGAGTGAGTGTGTGTGTCTGAGTGTGTGTGTGTGTCTGACTGTGTGTGTTTGTGAGTGTTTTTGTGAGTGTGTGTGTGTGTGTGTGTGTCTGAGTGTGTGTGTGTGTGTGTGTGTGTGTCTGTGTCTGACTCTGTGTTTGTGAGCGTGCGTGTGTGTGTGTGTCTGAGTGTGTTTGAGTGTGCGTGTGTGTGTGTCTGTCTGAGTGTGTGTGTGTCTGTGTCTGACTGTGTGTGTGTGTGTGTGTGTGTGTGTGTGTGTGTGTGTGTGTGTGTGTGTGTGTGTGTGTGTTGTACTAATTGCTTTACTAATGACCAGTTTAACATGACAAAGGAGGTCCAACCCCCGGCCTGGTGTCCACAGAGGGTCGTTTGGGGCTCAGGGTCAGAGTCAAGATGTTCACTTCATTTCATTTCTATATTCTCTCTTTTCTTTGCTCGTTCCTCCACTTTGCTCAGAAAATGAACAAAAAATAATCTCTCTCCCTCCCCCTCTCTCCCCCCTCCCCTCCTCCCTCTCAGCAGTGGTGCTACAGGACGTACTTTGTTCTGTTTTAGATGGAAATGTGACCTTTTGACCTGTTCCTTGGTGTGATGATGTGAAGGGATGGTTTTTTTCCTCCCTTTGGGGCCTTTTTTCTTGTGTTTGTATTTTTTGTTTTGTTACATTTATTTATTTATTTCTTTATTTATTTATTTATTTATTATTATTGTTATTATTATTATTATTATTATTATTATTATTGTTACTAATATATCTTTTTTCATTGCTTGGTTGAATTGATTGGTCTTCCAGTTTTTGGTGCTTATGCCACTGGAATCATCAGACACCACGTGTGTTAAATAAAGGTGTCCCCCCCCCCCCCCCCGACTCTCTCTCTCGCTCTCTCTCCGGAAACATCTCTTTCCTGCTCCTCTCCATCAGTTAATGAGCTAATCAGATGAGTTATTGGAGTGGAAACCTAAATGAACCAGCAGAGGAAATGGCAGCACGGTTGCTATAGAACAGCAAATAAATAGTAACAATAATAATATTAATATTAATATAAATAACAGCAATAATTAGAGTAATAACAATATTATTATTAATAATAATGTTAATGTTAATAACAGTAATAACAACAATATTATTAATAATATTAATAACAATAATACCGTATATTGATGGTTGAATAAAAAAACAAAACAGCAAAATAATGATCACGTTTTCATCATAGAATGCAGTATGGACATGCTCGTATTTACAAAGGATTTTTTTCGTATTTTTCTATTTGATAATTTGCTATTTCTTAAAAAAAGCCATTAAAATAAACATCATTTTAAGTAATATACTGTAGATTCAGAACGCAGCGTGTGCAGTGGAGTGGTTTCTTTGTTTTGGTTCTTTGGCTTGAAAGGCTTCACGTCGTAAACTACATTTAGCAAATCCAAGTATTTCTGCCTGTGGGGTGAGAGAATTCTGGTTCAAGACCTCCAACCAACCAGAGCGTTGGATGGACCTCCAACCAACCAGAGCGTTGGATGGACCTCCAACCAACCAGAGCGTTGGATGGACCTCAAACCAACCAGAGCGTTGGATGGACCTCCAACCAACCAGAGCGTTGGATGGACCTCCAACCAACCAGAGCGTTGGATGGACCTCCAACCAACCAGAGCGTTGGATGGACCTCCAACCAACCAGAGCATTGGATGGACCTCCAACCAATCAGAGCGTTGGATAGACGTATTCTGCAGAACAGATGGAACGTGAGCTGCAGATTCGGTCTGATTCCCGGGATCAGAAGATGTTTGTTTTGTTTTTTTTGTTGTTGTTTTTTTTTTCCTGGAAATGCATCTTAAAACAGTGCTGTCGTCTTATATTTGGTAGAATCTTAAAAAAAAGAGTGTTTCAAAAAAAGGAGGAGTGTTTCAACCTGATTCCACATACACATACAGTACATACAGAGGCTTCAAGTGGAAGAGTGTCAAAAATGTCCCCCCCCCCCCAAAAAAAAGATCCTCTATTTAATATTGATCTCATATTTATCAGTCTGGTGCTCCGCAGGAAGCAGTCATTCGATGTCTTTGCATTCTGCGCGTTGCGCCGCTATATCCCGTTGCCGCGGTCGGTGGCGGGGTCCGCCACGCGCGCAGCAGGCGAAAGGCAGCCGCGGTGGATCTGCCCAAGAGGCGCAGACGGGCGTGGTCAGCAAACGGGAAAAAATGAAAACAAACCCGTGAACGTCTCAGAGCCAAGTGGAAGGGAAACAGAGAGGAGCCGCGTCCGGGATCTTGACCCGGCTCTGGTTGGTGTGATTCACCCCTCCTCAGCCCCCGCGGGGTCCGTGCACGGTGCACGGTGCACGGTGAGCCTCAGTCACAGCGACGGCTGTCAGAGAGAGAGAAGGAGAGAGGGAGCCACCGGCAGAAAGGCCAAACAAATTCAGCTCAACTCGAATTGGCCGCAGAGTGTGACACCACCCGGGGACGGGTGGAGGGGCGTGGCAAACGAAGCGGCTGAGAGCAGCGGGCGTCGCCGCCGGCAGAAAGGACGAGTATTATTATGACTATAGACAGAGGAACAGTGGAGACATGGCTGCTACAGACACACAGACACACACACAGACACACACACAGACAGAGAGACAGACACAGACTGTGTGTGTGTGTGTCGCATGTTTGGCTGAGCGTCGCTGCCTACGTGTATGAGAGTTTTAGTGACTTTAGTTACTTTAGTTACTGTAACCCTCCAGTGATGGCAGGGTGTCCTCCTCCTCCTCCTCCTCCTCCTCCTCTAGGTATTGATGGCTCTCTGGGGTTTTGCTTCTCTCTCGTTCTTTAGCTTCACACTAAAATATTAATGTTTCTAAATAGAGACTGAACCCCCCCCCCCCCGCCTCCCCCCTCTCTCTCCCCCTTTTGCCCTCACTGCCTCTCTCCCCCCTCTCTCTTACCCTCATCTCTCACCCTCTCCCCCATCCCTCACCCTTTCTCTCTTTCCCTCACCCTCTCTCGCCCCCTTTTACCCTCACTGCCCCCCCCCCCCACCCTCAGTCTCGCTCACCCCCCCCCCTCTCCCGCTCACCCCTTTCCCCCCTCTCTTCCCCATCTCTCTCTCTCCCCCTCACCCCTCTCACCCCCCCCCCCCCCCCCACCGCTTCCCAATTCAAAACACTGGAGCTTTATTGACGTGGGGCGTGTCCCTGTTGCGCTGCCAAAGCGGATGAACCCATCGGTTCACGATCACATCAGCTGATCAGCAAACCAAGAGGGAGGGTATTGATCCATTGATCCATTGATCTGTTAATCGATTGATCTGATTTGGGAGTTTGCCAGAGCTCCTCCTGTCTGTTTGATTTATGTGGTGTTGATGTGTTCCGTTTATCTGGAGGAAGAAGGGATCTCTATCAGCGCTGTCTCCCTCCCTCCCTCCGTCTCTCACAATGCTTTTTTTTTCTTCTAATTCAAAGTCCTTTATTGGCATGAAAGTCACTCGAGCCATATCGCCGAAGCGATAATAAATAATAATAAGAAAATAAAAATAAACATAATAATAAAAAATGCAAAACATGCTGACAAAACAAAAAATGAACAAAGGATGAATTCAAAGAAAAAGATACGATTCCATCAAATGAGAAGAAATAAATGAATGAACGAATGAATGAATAAGGTTCTTTATGGGTCACATGCATCATCCTGTGCAAAACAAAGAACGAAGAAGAAAATATGAAATATATATGATTAAAAATAAGGAAATATAAAAATAAATCGATATATAGTCGTTAAAGAAAAAAATGTATGTATATAAATGTGTGTGTATGTACCGTATGCAATGAAGAATATAAATAAGTTGAAGGAATGACTCTCCTCCTCCTCATCCTTCCATCCATCTCTGACTCAAACCTCCAATACACACACAGATGTGTGTGTGTGTGTGTGTGTGTGTGTGTGTGTGTGTGTGTGTGTGTGTGTGTGTGTGTGTGTGTGTGTGTGTGTGTGTGTGTGTGTGTGTGTGTGTGTGTGTGTGTGTGTGTGGAGAGACGTCGAAGGAACTGGAAATAAAGTGTTGCTGTGAAGAACATTAGCATGACGTTCCTCGTCTTGTGATTTGACCCTGTTTGAAGTATGTCTCAAACAACTAGCCTCCAGCAACACGCAACTAGCTCCCATCTAAATGTGTGTGTGTGTGTGTGTGTGTGTGTGTGTGTGTGTGTGTGTGTGTGTGTGTGTGTGTGTGTGTGTGTGTGTGTGTGTGTTGGGATCGTGTTCTTTGCTGGTCATTGTGCACCTGCACCAACATGAACATAACACATGCATATGAACATACAAAGGCGCACACACACACACACACACACACACACACACACACACACACACGTGTTGTCTCGCATGAAATTCAAAACTGTGACATGAATTTGTGTTTTTGCTGTGTGCCGTTGCCAGGCAACAGGCGAGCAGAGGTATTTACAGTTAATATAAAGTGAGTGGCATCAGCTTGCTGTATTATTACCTAAAGCATCAATTTGCTCTTAGAGTCAAAAAGAAGGAGAGTGCATGTGCATGTGCGTGTGTGTGTGTGTGTGTGTGTGTGTGTGTGTGTGTGTGTGTGTGTGTGTGTGTGTGTGTGTGTGTGTGTGTGTGTGTGTGTGCCCAATGGTGATTGTACAGGATTTACCCCAATTGGTTCTGGTGTATAAGGTCGGCGCTATGTCATGGCGCCACCAAGCAGTGGAAAGGGCCCTGAAGCCACCTCTAGCCCCCCAGCCGCATAGACACCCCCACGGTAGCAGGAAATCCCCGAGCACCCCGCCCTGCAGCCACAGAAGACCCCCGAGCCCCCAGAGAAGCTGGAAGCCCGCTGAGTGGCCCCCACACCCGGCCCCAAGGGGAATAACCCAGTCGCAGGGTGCGCGAGGGGACCCGAGGAGACCCTGCGCCCCTGAGGGGCACACATACAACCCTCCCCCATGTGCTGGCACAAGACGCAGGCGCAGAGCCCGGGCCGCGGGCGCCATGCACGGACTGCAGGCCTGGAGCCAGGCCCCGTGCCGACAGACCGACACCCTGCCCGAACCATGCCCACCTGCCCCCCACGCAAGAGCGAGGCCTGCCCCGCTGTAGCTGACCAGATGCCCCACTCGGCTGCAAGCTCATTCACATCGCCAAGTGTGCTCAGCACAGTGCATCAAGATATTAGCCCCCACCCCCCTGCCCACACAGCCAAGCAACCCCGAAGGGCCCCCGGAAGGCATCCAGCGGCACTCCCAGCAGCCCGCCAGGTCGCAGCACACCAGAAACCACCAGACACAAGCCGCCAGGACTCAACCACGCCCCCACACAACCCACCAGCAGCCCCCCCACCCCGGACAACACCAGTGCTCAATGTGTGCTGTTGGTATTTGCAGTTAAAATTGTGGGGTGTGGGGGTGCAAGTCCTCAAAGCAAGTCGTACCAGAAACAATCGCACCCCTCCTTCCCCGCAGACCCTGGTCTGGTGGAGTGTTGTTTGGAGTAGGATTGGTGTGCAAGTGTATGTGTTCTCAGCTAATATGAGTGGGATTAAAATTTCCTGAAATGAGCGTGACGGGCGAGATCGCAGCCGCCGACACATCCCTGCCCACATATATCGCACCCCATCCGTCCAGCAAGCCCTCGGCCTATTGTGTGGTGTATGTACTGAGTATGAGTTTTGGCACTGGGAGAGATAGGCGAAGCGCAACCAGATCAACGCAGGGGCGCAGCAGGCTTAAAGACCTGCTCCTTACAAGAGCTATGCGATGAGCAGACTGCTGGACAAGACCACAGGATGATTCTGACAAAAGTGCGAGTGCATGTCCGGC
Source organism: Zeus faber (assembly GCF_960531495.2). Lineage (NCBI taxonomy): Eukaryota > Metazoa > Chordata > Actinopteri > Zeiformes > Zeidae > Zeus > Zeus faber. Next base: position 35,139,114 of record NC_137191.1, on the reverse strand, counting down.
TTCTGATACGCCAATGTAGATAAAAGAAGAAACCACTCCACTGCAACAGGCTATCCAAAGATGATACTTGAAACAACTACAGATGCATTCTAGCTAATTATGTTAGTAGACATCGACAGCTGATTAAGTCAGAATCTAGGATGCATGAAAAGTGGACCTTTCTGAACACCACCCTCTATGACCCTGCAGCCCAATATATTGGCTTCGAAACAAAAAACATCAGGACTGGTTTGATGAGAATGCTGAAAAGATCTCCACCGGCTTTGACAACATGCACAAGGCACACAGAGCTGCCCTCAGCAATCCACTATCCTGACCCCTCAAAAAAACATAGCTATACCGTGCTCGGGGCCCAAACAACCCTCTGTGACATGCAAAACGAGCTGTGAGTTTTGAAAGCCAATGAAATCCAGACTCGGGCAGATAAGGATGAAATGCACGGTTTGTATGATGCAATTAAGACCATATGTTTCCCCATAAACTGCTCTCTGGCTCCTGTTCTCCTGTTCTCCCGTTCTCCTGTCCTGCTGATGGAACAACCCTGGCGATAGCTGAACTGGTCATACTACAGTCACAGTGCGGTTTCCGAAAGGACAGAGGGACAGTTGACATGATCTTTGTTGCACGCCAGTTCCAGGGGAAATCCCGGGGACAGTATATGGACCTCTAACATGGCTTTCATAGACCACTCAAAGGCATTTGACATGGTAAACAGGTACCTACTGTGGCCTGAAGTCCTGAAGAAATGTGGATGCCTACTCAAGTTTCTTACCATCCTTGGCAGTTCTGAGCCCTTCAGTGTTCAGACTGGACTCAGACCATGCTGTGTGTTGGCTTTGGTTCTAAATAATATCTTCCCGGTCTGTGTTTCAACACACCACACGGGAAGATATAGAAGCAGGCTGGAGTCACCATTGACTTCAGGCTTGATGTTCACCTCTTTAACATCAGGAGGTGGCAGACAACGAACACTGACCTCAGAGCATATCATCGAGCTACACCATGCTGTTTGTGTCGTGGTTGCCCCCACACCAGAGGCAAATAAAAACACCATCTGGGACAGCTCCGGCCCCCATCAGGCCCCTGGTCAGCCCCCAGCCGCCGTGCATGCTGACTACAGAACAGAGGGCGACAGACGGCTCCCCCAACCTCAGCGCGCCCCTCGAGCGACGAGCGCCCCTTGCACCGAAAGCCCTAGAGTTCAGGTACCCATGCAGCCCGACGCGACATCAGGAGTCCGCTCCCCACTAAAGGAGACGACATGGTGAGCCCAGCACCGAGCACACCCGGCCAGGCTCTCCCACTGAAAAAACACAGATCTGTCAGTTGTGAACCAGCTATCCACGCTGCCCATCAAACTTCACAACAGAAGCGCAACAGCTGTACACTGTCCCTACTTTCAAATACCTAGGAAGCATAATATCTGACAGCTGCACAATAGACAATGAGATCCAAAGCCATCTCAATCAATCTTCCTTAACAGCAGCAACCTTTACCTCCACACCAAAGTCCTTGTTTACCGGGCATTCTGCAGCTCAACCATATTGGACGGGAGTGAGGAATGGTGCACTTACAGCCACCATCTAAGAACCCTGGAGGCTTCCATATAAGATGCCTCTAGAAGATCCTCGGTATAACCTGGAAGGACGGAGTGCCACACACAGAGGTGCTGGAACGGGCAGGCAGTTGCAGCGTGGAGGCTTCCCTGAACCACAATCAACTCAGGTGGCTTGGGCATGTTATTCCCATGCCCAGCCACAGACTCCCACAGTCCTTTGCGGCGAGCTACACCTTTTCTCGCGCATGCTGGTGGGCTGAAGAAGCGGTTCAAGGACCAAATGAAGACCACGTTGAAGGGATGCGGGATCAACCCCTCCTCACTGGAAGAGCGTGCTTCCTGTCGCACCCTCAGGCTTTAACACTCCTCACGAGGATTGAAACGTATGGAGAACCTGCACACACAACACGTATGGTGGCCCCTACGCCGCCAATGTTGGTTTTGCGTGCCCTGCACGTCCAGGATCTGACTCTTTAGCCTCCAAAAGACCATAAATAGGAGAAGATAGTCATCAATGGACATGATGGGCAACCATCTGTGTGTGTGTGTGTGTGTGTGTGTGTGTGTGTGTGTGTGTGTGTGTGTGTGTGTGTGTGTGTGTGTGTGTGTGTGTGTGTGTGCGTGCGTGTGCTTTTGGGCTCACACTGACTCCCATAATGACCTATATTCTGTTGCTCTTTGCCTTTGGCCTGGGAGATTTTTTTTTCCTCTTCCACCAATCGCTTTCCTGCTCTCATCCCTCCATCCCTCCATTTTTTTTTTTCTTTTTTTACACAATTTTAGTGTAAAACCTATATATATTAATATATAATACATGCGTTAAAAATAAACACGTAATCCTTAATTATTGTAAATCAAAAATTATATATCTATGTAATATTACATATGTTATTATATAACAATATATAATATGTATTATAAACATGCAGCTGCCTCATTAGAATTTGCCGTGTGTGTGTGTGTGTGTGTGTGTGTGTGTGTGTGTGTGTGTGTGTGTGTGTGTGTGTGTGTGTGTGTGTGTGTGTGTGTGTGTGTGTGTGTGTGTGATTTGGGCTCACTGCTCACTGACTCTCCTAATGACCTATATTCTGTTGCTCTTTGGCCTGGGAGATTTTTTTTTCCTCCCTGCTCCAACCGTGTTTATCCCTCCATCCCGGGCCCCAGTCGGCCAATCACAGCGCTCCTTCCACTTCCACCCGCCGCGTCCAGAGATGTGTCGTTTATTTTCGTCTGCTTTATGTTTTTTCTCTGGTGGAATATCACGTTTGAATTCCCAAGCTAATGTCTCGATGCTCTGGAAGCGTCTTTGAAGTCGTCTGGTTTTTGAGCCAAAGATGCTTTGTAGGTGCCATGAATTTTGCATGTGCAAGTTTTAGGGAACTTTGAGGTGTGTGTGTGTCTGTGTGTGTGTGTGTCTGTGTGTGTGTGTGTGTGTGTGTGTGTGTGTGTGTGTGTGTGTGCGTGTGCGTGTGCGTGCGTGCGTGCGTGTGTGCGCTCCACTGTAAACAGGGCAGCACTAATTTGAGGAGAGATGAAAAATACAGAAATACAGATAGAAGACTGATTGCACACGCACACACACACACACACACACACACACACACACACACACACACACACACACACACATCGCTGTTGTGTGTCAACTGCTTACAGCTTTTAAACAGATTTGATGTGTGTGTATGTGTGTGTGTGTTTTGCTTGTGTTTGTTTACGGATAAAGACTGTTTTCAAACATCTCTAACAACTAGCCTCCAGCCAACACACAACTAGCGTGTGTTTGTGTGTGTGTGTGTGTGTGTGTGTGTGTGTTGGGATCGTGTTCTTTGCTGGTCATTGTGCACCTGCACCAACATGAGCATAACACATGCATATGAACATACATACGCACACACACACACACACACACACACACACACACACACGTTGTCTCGCATGAAAT
>NC_137191.1:35128114-35130614 GCF_960531495.2 Zeus faber | reverse complement strand
TGTCAATCAAACTTCAATTCCAGGAGGAGTTTCGCGTTCAATTAATTTGGGGGCGGGGCTACAGTTGTGTTATTGTGGCCTGCAGCTGTCACTGTGCACACTGACTGTGTGTGTGTGTGTGTGTGTGTGTGTGTGTGTGTGTGTGTGTGTGCGTGTGTGTGTGTGTTGCAGACTGCGAGCTGGAGGGAGCGTCTGATTGGTCCTTTGGTGAAAACTGTCTCTTCTGCTGCTTAAGACGAGAGAAGGTCAAGGTAAGAGAGACACCAGTTACCATGACGACAGCCTGTCTGTCTGTCATGATCTCTCCAAAATGTAACTCTCCATCTCTCTGTCTCCACCTTTTTTGCAAGTTTTTTGGGGGTTTCTTTCTCTCTTTCTTTCTTCCCTGGCCCCTCCCTCCTTCCTTCTGTTCTCCACCTCACTCTACTTTTCTTTTCTTGTCTTGCAGTTTGTTTTGCTTCACACTTGTTTTGGTTGGTTTTGAGCCAATTTAGCGTGTGAATGCCTGCACCTGGGGGTTCAACCATGATGGAGGGTGTAAATGATTGAACACACACACACACAACCACACACACACACACACACACACACACACACACACACACACACACACACACACACACACACACACACACACACAGATGCACACACAAACACACAACCACACACACACACAACCACACACACACACACAACCACACACACAACCACACACAACCACACACACGCACACAACCACACACATACACACACAACCACACACACAACCACACACACACACACAACCACACACACACACACAACCACACAGACACACAACCACACACACGCACACAACCACACACATACACACACAACCACACACACAACCACACACACACACACAACCACACACACACACACAACCACACACATACACACACAACCACACAGACACACCACACACAACCACACACACAACCACACACACAACCACACACACGTACACAACCACACACATACACAAACAACCACACACACAACCGCAAAATACCACACACAACCACACACACACACACAACCACACACACAACCACACACACACACACACACACACACACACACACACACATACACACACAGCAGCATAGATGTTCATAATGTAATAAACAATGTGTTTAATATTAATAATAATGTGTTTTGGGGGTCCGGATCCCCCCCCATCGCTTGTTTGCCAACTTGACCTCCTCCTGCCCCCCCGAGGTCAGCCATCTGCCCCCCCCCCCTTCGCCTTTTTGTAAATTCCGGTGTTTTCCTTCATTTCTGCTTCACTGTGTTTGTGTTACACCCCCCCCCCCCCTCCCCCCAGCGATGACTGGCTCCAGTTGCGTGCGGGCCCCGTGAGCCGGCCCTCGCCGCTGTGCGTCGTTGGGCTCCGGACGGGCCCCTTGCACGTGGGGCCGAGCACCCCCCCCAAAACCCAGTTCATGAGGATGTCATGTGACTGGGCTGAAGTAACTTATTGACAATGAGTATTTAATGAGTATTGAGTGGTGTTTCTTCGAAGAACGACGGCGGCGTCGGGGCTGGGAAAGAAATTTTTATTTTTTATTTTTTTTAAATGGTGACACGCCAATAAGTATATCACAGCGTGATGTGTGATGTCATAAGGCAGTCAGCTCAACCAACCATCTGTGGGATGTGCTGGAACAACGAGCCCGATCCATGGGGGCCCCACCTCCAACTTCAAGGACTTAAAGGATCTGCTGCTGACGTCTTGGTGCCAGATACCACAGGACACCTTCAGAGGTGGAGTCCATGCCTCCACCTCACAGCTGTTTTGGCAGCAGGAGGGGGAGCTACACGGTGTTATGTTATTAGTGGTGTTTTTAATGTTGTGGCTGGTCGGTGTGTGTGACAACTGATGAATTCATCTGAGAGTGAAGCAGAAAGATGAACCTATGCTGAGGAATAAAAACGTGTTTAATATAATGTAATAAATGTCAAACAATGTGTGTGTTTAATATTAATAATGGGTTTTTGGGGTCCGGATCCCCCCCCGTCGCTTGTTTGCCAACTTGACCTGGTCCTGCCCCCCCGAGGTCAGCCATCTGCCTCCAGCCCCCCCCCCCCCCCCTCCCCTTTTTGGAATTTCCTCTGTTTTCCTTCATTTCTGCTTCACTGTGTTTGTGTTATCGCTCCCTTGTTTCTCTTTGTCTCTCTCTCTCTCTCTCTCTCTCTCTCTCTCAACCTTCCCCCATCCCTCATTCCCCTCCCCCCCACTCCCACTTTCTCTCCCCCCGGTGTTTCCATCCCCCTGTTTATAATTGTGTAAAAATGCCAGAGGAGCCGCGGTGGGTGGAGACCATTGATTCATTGATTTAAAACCATGCAAATGAGAGAGAGAGAGAGAGAGAGAGAGAGAGAGAGAGAGAGAGAGAGAGAGAGAGAGAGAGAGAGAGAGAGAGAGAGAGAGAGAGAGAGAGAGAGAGAGAGAGAGAGAGAGAGAGAGAGAGAGAGA
>NC_137191.1:35100614-35123114 GCF_960531495.2 Zeus faber | reverse complement strand
CGACGCCGCTTTGTAATTGTCCATGTTGCCAGATACAAGTCCGTCGTTGTAAGCGGCCGTGCGCGCATTCAGAGCGCAGCGGATGGATTTATCAACCCATGGTTTCTGGTTTGGAAATATCCGAACTTTCACCATAGGAACGATTTCATCCGCGAGCGTAGCCACAAAACTCACTACAACCTCCGTAAACTCGCTGACGTCACTTGAACTCGCTCGGAACATGTCCCAGTCTACGTCAGTCAGAGCGTCCTGAAGCGCAGCCTCTGATTGGTCCGTCCACCGCTTCACTTCCCTCGTCATCACCAGATCCCGCGCGATCAGAGGCCTGTAAACAGGAAGCAGCGAGATCGCGGCGTGATCTGATTTCCCGAAAGCAGGAAGCGACACGGGCTTGTATCCGTTCTTGTAAGGAGTGTAACAATGGTCCAGAGTTCTGTCTCCCCTGGTGGCACACGTGATGTGTTGGTGGAAATTCGGCAGAACTTTTTTCAGGTTGGCCCTGTTAAAGTCCCCAGTCACCACCACAGCCGCGTCGGGATGTCTGTTCTGAAATCCGCACAACACATCGTGCAGAACCGACAGAGCTGCATCGGTGTCCGCTTGCGGTGGGATATAAACGGCTGTAATGATGACCGTGCTGAATTCCCGGGGGAGATAAAATGGACGGCATAGTATGGTCAGCTGTTCCAGGTTCGGCGAGCAGGAGTGGGAGAGGAATTTGGTGTTGTTGGCGTTACACCAGCGGTTGTTTACCATTAGGCAGACGCCTCCACCTTTGGATTTCCCCGACTCTGCCGTTCTGTCGCCGCGGAACACGGAGAAGGCCTCGGCTGGACGTATGGCTTCATCCGGCACCAGTGGGTTCAGCCATGTTTCCGTCAGGCAGAGGACGCAACAGTTCCTCGTGTCACGCTGGAATTGAATCCTCGCTCGAAGTTCATCCATCTTGTTCTCCAGGGACTGGACGTTCGCAAGAAGGATGCTTGGCAGAGGTGGACGGTAAGGTTGCGTCCTCATTCTGACCCGAATGCCGCCTCGTTTACCTCGGTGCTTCCTCCGTGGGCCGGCTCGTGGAACAGCGACTCCATTTTTGTTGTTGTAGTTGTTGTTGCGAGTGTTCCCGCGTAGGATTTCCGCCGGCCACTCTGCTCCCACGGATAAAAAGTCCCAAAGTTGTTCGTTTAGGGAAATTTTTATATCCATGAGTGCATCGCGGCCGTATGAGTTAATTGTTGATGTTTTTCTGGCGAACATTGTGATAAAAAAAGGAAAAAAATACTAAAGAGTAAGAAAGAAACCGGAGCGCCGGCGCAGGCGACCGCTAGGGGCGGCGCCACTATCGCCAAAATGACGGCGTACGTTTATTGGGTGTTTAAAACGACGTCCCCCGGGTCGGAGCGGGCTGCTACGACCTTGTGCTTGTGAGTCTGTAAACCCTCCGCTCCGCTCTCTCGCTCGACATTTTTTTTCCCCTGAGACTGGGTTCTGGAGTCACCTGGTAAAAGGAGTCGTTCCATTCGGTTCAGTTGGTTTAATGTGCGGTGAGCGGAGGAGGACTCCCAGTGAAGGAGGCTGAGAAGAGTCAGACATTTATTATAGTCACTTTTTTTTGCAATGATTGCAATTCATTTTGGAAAGGCAAGTAGCATATGAAGATAATAGAAAGTTAGATTTTCACTTAAAGGTGAAAGAGACTTTGATTTGAAGTTTGAACTGGACATTTCCATGTTCGTTAAATGTTGTGTCCAGTTTCAGGCTGAATTCTACTGAAACCTGGTGACCGTCCCATGTTCTGTTTCACTGGAACTCAGAGACAGTTTCATGTTCTATTATTGTTCCATAGTGAATAAGGAACAATAATAAACAGTGTCAAAATCAGCCATCTCACTAGCGTGGGAACTGGAAATTGCAGCAGCAGTCGGTGTGTGCAGCTGTCCAATCATGTGGCCGTGATCAGATCAGGTGATTTATTTGTCGTTGACGTGCAGCAGATAAACCCAATGAGACCAAATGACAAGAACATTTGATTTCTCCCAATCGCGGATGTAAACTCGCAACGATCGGACGACAAAAGACGCAAAAGATGTTTAGCGATCAATGTTTTATTATAAACATACAATTGAATGAAAGTCAGAATCTTCAGGTCAGACTTAAAAAAAAAAACTAAATCAGGAATCACAATCTGCCAAAGAAATGTGCAATCGGTGCATCTCTAGTCACATGTTGTAAACATGTTGAGTGACTTGAGGAGATGATGCATGTCAAGAGGTACATCCTAATGAGATAGATGTGTATACAGTACTGTACATAGTAATCTGTAGTGGCTAGCGTACCATGTGCTTATCCTCGTTGTGAGACGCTACGGTGTGAATAACTGATGGAGTCATGTAGCTGCAGCCACTAACGCCAGAGACCCCCTGTCGGCAGGTCTGTAACTATATTAATGTAGGATTTAATAAATACAATGGTTCTATGTATGCAGGCAATCTGTTGTTATATATGTCTGTATTTGTTGTTGGGTCTATTATTATTATTTTTATTATAGCTGCCTACTTGACAGCAGGGATGACATAACCGTAGGGTTTTATCAAGGTTTCTGTGTTATTGGAGGAAAGGAAAGAAACATGAGTATATATATCTAAACGCTTTGCTTTGTTTTGGCCAAAGTGTCATTTTTGAGAACTACATCAGCGGCTCCGAAATATCTCGGTTGGCTATCCTGTTCCCTCATGATGAGATGATTTAACGCATTTGTTTTATTAACTTTTCAACGCCTTTGTGTTTCTTTAGATGCCCTCCCAAGAAAGCTCCTCTACCTAAAACGACCTCTACCCGGTTGTTTCTCACGTGGTTCTTCACAAAGGTTCCCTACAGGGATATTTAACCTGTTATTCTTATCCTTGTAAAACGTCTGCTATCCTCTACGACACTGCTTGGACCGTGAGCGTTGAGGCTGAAGGGCTTAACCCTCAGGTAAAGGGTGAAATCTGAGAACAACCGGCATTATAAACGTTGAATGACGGTGTACGAGGGACGATGGACGAGTGGCGGGTAAATGATCAGTAGTCCAGGAAGTCGGTGTCTTGATGTTTTCTCGGGGGGACACTCCCTGGGCTGTTTGGGGAAGTCGAAGCACAGACACATTTTAGAGGATTCTACACCAGGAGGAGCCACGACGAGGGTTGTCGTTCCGTGTCCTTGAGTGACACACCAAGCCTTTCATGGCTCCAAAGAGCTGGTGTGTGTGTGTGTGTGTGTGTATGTGTGTGTGTGTGTGTGTGTGTGTGTGTGTGTGTGTGTGTGTGTGTGTGTGTGTGTGTGTGTGTGTGTGTGTGTGTGTGTGTGTGTGTGTGTGTTCCTGTGACTCTTCCTGACCTAATGTACCTGACACTACTGTATATAACTGTGTGTGCAATTATGTTACATGTACAGTCTGCATAGAGATGTGTTTCCATGGATGTGTGTCGAAGTGTGTGTGTGTGTGTGTGTGTGTGTGTGTGTGTGTGTGTGTGTGTGTGTGTGTGTGTGTGTGTGTGTGTGTGTGTGTGTGTGTGTGTGTGTGTGTGTGTGTGTTCAATATTCAAGAGGTTTATTGGTCACATACATATACATACCTTCATACATATGCAGTATGTAGTGAAGCCACATTGCAACGCACCCGGAGGTTATGCACAATAACCAACTAATGAACTAAACAAACAAACTGATTCCTAAAACGCAATTCATTTAGTAATTGAATAAAATATGGGTAAAAGATAATATACTGAACAGGAATACAAAATAGAAATCAGTGGAATAGAGTATTGGGTTTATACAGATATGTGCAGTAAAGTGGCATGTGAATAAAGTGAGGTAGTTTGAGGTATACAGTACAGTATACAACTGTACGACACAGCAATACAGTAACACCGAACAGCAATACAGTACAGTATGCAGTAACCCAGTACAGTGTTGCAGTACATTTGCAGTACAGTATGCTCCATACAGTACAGTAAGGCAGTGAGGAGCCCTGGTGAGTTCAGTGTTGACAGTTCTTATGTCTTGATGTAGAAACTCCGTCTCAGTCTCTGTTCTCGCTGCGTGGCTGTGGAGGCTCTTGCTCCACCGCAGCAGCTGGAACAGTCCGTTGTTGGGGTGATGAGGATCCTTCATGATGCTGCAGCTCTGCTACTACACCTCCAGGTGTATAAGTCCTGCAGGGAGGGGAGGGTAGTTCCAGTGGTACGTTGAACGCACCACCCTCTGCAGGGCCCTCCTGTCCTGAGCAGTACAGTTCCCAAAGCAGGCAGTGATGTTGCCTGTCAGGATGCTCTCCACTGCTCCACAGTAGAAGGACTTGAGGATCCTCACCGAGACCCTGAATTTCCTCAGCTGCCTGAGGTGGTAAAGACGCTGCCTCGCCTTTCTCACCAGTGTCTGTTTGTAAAGTCCATGTTAAGTCCTCTGTGATGTGGACTCCCGGGTACTTGAAGCTGCTCACCCTGTCGACAGAAGTCCCATTAATCACCAAGGGCGTGTGCGTCCTCGGTTGTAATCCTCTCAAGTCCACAATCAGCTCCTTAGTTTTGCTGCCGTTCAGGTGGAGGCTGTTGCCCTGGCACCAGAGTGACAGGTCTGTCACCTCCTTGCTGTAGGCCTTTTCATTGTTGTCAGTGATCAGGCAACCACAACGGTGTCGTCAGCAAACTTGATGATGGTGTTGGAGCTGGACCTGGCCACACAGTCATGTGTGTACAGGGAGTACTGTAGGGGGCTAAGGACGCAGCCCTGGGGGGGATCCTGTATTCAGGGTGAGGGAGCTGGAGCTGTGCCTCCCCAACGTAACCACGAGTGGCCAGGCTGAGAGGAAGTCCAGGATCTGGGCACACAACGGAGTATTCAGTCCTAGCTCCCCCAGCTTGACAGCCAGTCTGGTGGGGACTGCGGTATTGAAAGCTGAACTATAGTCGATGAATAGCAATCTCACATAGCCCCCCTTACGGCCATCCAGGTGTGTGAGCGTGGTGTGCAGTACCTGGGAATCCTCGCTGTCAGTGGATCTGATCGGCCAGTATGCAAACTGCAGCGGGTCAGTGATGAGGGGGAGGGAGGCACAGATGTAATCCTAAATCAGCCTCTTGGACCAATTTATGACCACCAAGATGAGGGCCACCGGACAGCAGATCTCTTGAGGCCAGGGAGGCATTGAATATCCTAGTGGCTAGCTGATTAGCACAGGTCTTCAGTACTCATCCAGATAGGCCATCTGGGCCCGCAGTTTTCCTGGTGTTCACACACATCAGAGCCCTCCTGACGTCATGCTCAGACACTGAGAGTGTGCGCTCATCCCCAGCGGTGTAACTCCAATTAGCCGGTGAACCAGCAGTGCTGTTGCCAGACTCAAACCGCGCATAAAAGGAGTTCAATTTGTTGGCTAGGGAGGCGTCCTCACTCGTGGCTGGAGAGGGGCTGCTCTTGTGGTTGATAATAGTCCGCAGCCGCTGCCACAAGCGTCTGGTGTCCCGTTGCTCCATCTGTCGCTCCACTCTGTCTTTGGTCATCAATTTAACGTCCTTCACCACCCTCCACAAATTGTACGATACCGCATTGCAACTGTCCATATTTCCGAATACAAGACCTCCATTGTAAGCCGCCGTGCGAGCATTCAGAGCGCTGCGGATGGATTTATCAACCCACGGTTTCTGGTTTGGAAATTTCCAAACTTTCACAGTGGGAACGATGCTGTCCGCTAACGTAGCAATGAAACTCATAGCTAGTTCCGTAAACTGGCTGACATCACTAGAACTTGTTTGGAACAAGTCCCAGTCTACCTCACTCAGAGCGGCCTCTGATTGCTCCGACCACCGCTTCACTTCCCTCGTCACCACTGTTCCACGTACGATGCACGGCCTGTAAACAGGATGTACCGAGATAGGGGCGTGGTCCGATTTACTGAAAGCAGGGAGTGAGACGGTCTTGTATCCATTCTTGTACGGTGTGTGACAGTGGTCCAAAGTTCTATCTCCCCTGGTGGCACTCGTGATGTGTTGGCGGAAATTAGGCAGAACTTTTTTAAGGTTGGCCCTGTTGAAGTCCCAGTCACCACCACAGCCGCCTTGGGATGTTTGTTTTGAAATCCACACAACACATCATACAGGTCCGACAGTGCCGTGTCGGTGTCCGCCCGCGGTGGAATATAAACAAGAGTTACACCAGCGGCTATTTACCATGAGGCAGACGCCTCCACCCTTGGATTTCCCCGACTCTTCCAACCTGTCGGCTCGGAACACGGGGAGAAGGAACTGGCAACAGTTTCTCCTATCCTGTTGGAATGTAATCCTCCCTCGAAAGTCCATCCATCTTGACTGGACATTGGCAGGAAGGGTGCTTGGCAGAGGTGGACGGTAAGGTTGCCTCCTCAATTTGACCCGAATGCCCCCTCGTTTACCGCGGTGCTTCCATCCATCGGCCCACCCGTGGCACAGCGACTGAGTTGTTGTTGTTGTTGTTTACCCCAAAGTTGTTTATTCAGGGAATTTTTATTATACCCACGAGTGCGTCGTGGTCGTGGATCACTGCCGATGAGTTTTGGAAGGAGGTAGCGATGTCAACAAGAAGAAAAACTAAAATGTGCATAATCGCCACGGAGCGCCCGCGCAGGCGACCAAGAGGGACAGCGCCAAGCAACGAAGGTGTTTGCAGGTGTGTGTCCGTGTCCGTGTGTGTGTGTGTGTGTGTGTGTGTCCGTGCGTGCGTGTGTGTGTGTGTGTGTGTGTGTGCACGTATGTGTGTGTGTGTGTGTGTGTCCGTGCGTGTATGTGTGTGTGTGTGTGCGCGTATGTGTGTGTGTGTGTGTGTGTGTGTGTGTGTGTATGTGCGTCTGTGTGTGTGTGTGTGTGTGTGTGAGTGCGTCCATATGTGTGTGTGTGTGTGTTTGTGTGTCCGCGTCCGTGTGTGTGTGTGTGTGTGCGTCCGTGTGTGCTCGCGTTTGAGTGTTTGTGTTTGTGTGTGCGCGTCCGTGTGTGTGTGTGTGTGTGTGTGTGTGCGCGTCTGTGTGTGTGTGTGTGTGTGTGTGTGCGTCTGTGTGTGTGAGTGTGTGGGCGACAGAGAAGCGCTAATTGTAAAAGCACTTGGAACGGTTCCACCCAACAGTATCGAAATGAGCTTGACAACTGAAAACACATCCGCGTGACGTCCTGTTTGTCACCCAAAATGGCAGGTGAGGACGTGACGCTGATGGAAAGAAAACGTTCATTTCAATGAAACAAGTCCAGTCGTTTTCAAATGACTGCACAGCTGCGCGTAAAAGGTGCCGCCCACTCCTCTCAAGTGATTGACAATGTGTGAAGGAATTCATGATGAGCTCCATAATTATAGTTTTTCTTTACCCCTGCGCTGCTAATTAAACGCACCTTCTGTTGCTGTTGCTTGCGTCGAAGCGTCTCAAACTTTGGGGAACAGGAAGAGCTTTCCCTGCTCCGTAACTCAACAGTTTCTCTCAAAGGATCCGTTTGTGTTTCAAGTCCAAGTCAAACAAACAAATCCAATTTGATCCGATCCATTGCATTCATTGATGGTAGAATCGGAACTGACTCTGTTTTACCCGTTCGTTGGCTGTTTAGTGTTAAAATATGTCACCTAATCCTGTCATTTATTCCAGAAGAAATATTCATAAATGAATATAATGAATATAATGTACATATATGTATGTCACAATCTATAAACCCAAAATAATGATGTTTAATTTTTTTGTACAGTAATTAATACAATTCAAAATTGCAAAGCAGAGATTCCTTTATATTCTCTTCACTACACAGTATGCTCTCTCTGGCACTACCTCTACTTTACTCCACTGTACTCTACCTCTACTCTACTCCACTGTACTCTACCTCTACTCTACTCCACTGTACTCTACCTCTACTATACTGTACCTCTACTCTACAACTACTCTACTCTATCTGTACTCTACCTCTACTCTTCTCTCCACAACTGTACTCTATCTCTACTGTATTCTACTCAAGGCAAGGCAAGTTTATTTATCCTGCACTTTTCAACAACAAGACAGTTCATTGTGTTTTACATAAAACATCAAAAGTATTAAGACAAAGTGCAAAGAAACACTTTGTAAAAGACATAGAATGCATACAGTTAAAAAAACTAGAATTCATAGAACGAATAAGGTTTAAAAATAGAATACAGAGAATGCATAAAGTAAAAAAAAAATTAAAATACATAGAATGCATAAAGTTAAACAATATAATACATGGAATGCATGATTAAAAATAGAATACATAGAATGCATAAAGTTAAAAAAATTATATACATAGAATAAATAAAAGTTATAGTGCAGTGCAAGAAATGAATCAAAGAAAACCTTGTTTTACTCTTTGTTAACAAGTATTTGGCCTCTTCCCCGAACAGTGTTTTTCCTTGTCGAGGCCAAACGGTAACCCCGGAGAAGCACAAAGCCACGAGTATTCACATTTCAACAACAAGGCAATTTAATGCGCTTTACATAAAACATCAGAAGCATCAAGACAAAGTGCAAAAGAAAGGTGATAAAAGAGAGGAGTCAAAGGGCAGCGGCAAACAGAGAAGTGTCAGCCTTGATTTTAAAGGAAGAGTTATGTGGAGCATGACAACCCAACGCCGCTCCTCCATCTTTAGTTCGTTTGGTGTTGACTCCGGGGACAGAAAGCAGAGCTGTCCCAGGCGACCTGAGAGCTCTGGACGCCACATCACGCCGCAGAAGATCACAAATGTGTTTTGGCTCTAAAGCGCTCAGTTCTTTCTCCACCAACAGGAGGACACTGAGGTAAGTTCCTTGACGGACAGGAAGCCGGTGTGAAGGCGTGAGATCTGCAGTGTTGTGACCCGCGTAACTTGGTCTGGGTGAGGACTGGAGCAGCTGGTTCTGGATCGGCTGTCTGATGATCATCTTTGAGGGAGACCTGTGAGGACAGCGTTACAGTACTCTGGTCTAAAGATGAATGCATGGACAAGTTTTTTCCAAATTGTACTGAGACATAAGTCCTTTAATAGTTGCTATTTTCCTCCGGGTTGTAGTCGGCCGACATTGTATTTGTTTCAATGTGGCCGTTGAAATTTAGGTCCGAGCTCATGACGACACCCAAGATTCCTGCCTTTGTCTGTGCTTTTTAACATGAGCCATTAAAGCCGAGCGCTGTTCTAGCTTGTGTTTGTATTGGACCGTCCCCCCTCTGCTGATGTGCTTATAGAAATGTGTGTTTCTTTTGCGTAATTATGGAAACATATTGAGCTGTTTTCCATAATCGGAGCTGGTGGGAGCACGTCGATGTGAAACAGAAGGGGCCCCAGAATGGAGCCTTGGGGAACTCCACATGTCATGTCTGCTTAGATGTGTAATTACCTTAAGACACAAGGTACTACCTGTGCTTTAAGTAGGATTTACACCAGTTAGGACTGTGCCACCAAGTCCCCCCTGGTTTTCCCACCTTCCTCTACTCTACTCCTACCCTATTCTACTCTACACTACTCTAACTCTGCTCTACCCCTATTCTACTGTACTCTTCCTCTACTGTACTCTACTTTAGTCTTCCTCTATGCTACCTCTACTCTACCTCTACTCTACTCTAGTCTGTTGTACTCTACCTCTACTCTACTCCACCTCTACTCTACCTCTAAGTAGGATTTAAACCAGTTGGGACTGTGCCACAAAGTCCCCCCTGGTTTTCCAGTCGGTCTAGTCATGTTGCGGTCAGCTCTACTCTACTTTACTCTACCTTACACTACTCATTCTACCTCTACCTATACTCTACTCTTCCTCTACTCTACTCTACCTCTGAACTACTCTACCTCTACTCTACTCTACTCTACTCTACTCTATTCTACCTCTGCTCTTCCTCGACTGTACTCTAGTCTACTCTAGTCTACTGTACTCAACCTCTGCTCTACCTTTACTCTAATCTACTTCTACTCTACCTCTACTCTAGGCTTGGGCAGATTTACGATTAAATCGTCTATCGCAATTGACATTGAGGACGGATGATTTGTGGATTTTTTTGTATCTGCCAAATCAAAACAAATCTGCACATTGAAACGGTGTGAGTGCAGTTCACCTTGTTTTGAACCTGGAGAGAGGGAGTGGGAGGGAGGGAGACGGAGGCAGGGGGGCGGAGGCAGGGGGCGGAGGCTCTCCCCCTCTCCACTCAGAGCTGTCCAGTAACCACCGGTGATAGCATGCCACTCCCCCGCCCTGCAGCCCCAGGCTTTGAGGGGGGCCGGCACATGGACCCCAGCTCCGCTTACAGGCGTCCTGCTGCTCTGGGCAGACGGAGCAGCACCAGCGAGCGCAGACGGCGACGCCCGTGATCTGCGCTCCGCCGTGCGCACATCCAGGGTGCGCCGAGGACGTGGTCCTCATGAATATGCATCTTGCCCAGGCACTCCGCTACCTCCCTGCCCAATCCGCTTAAAGGAACATTTTTTTTTAAAAGGTGCAGGGGCAGGTGCTCAGAGTACTGCAGAGTACTCTAGAGTACTCTGTAGAGTACTCTGCAAAGTACTCTGCGTCCCCACTGCTCTGCTGTGCTCTGCTCCACCTCCACCTTTTGGGCTCCAGCCTCGGGTGGCGCTCGCTGTAAGAGTCGGCTGCAGCGAGCACCTCAAGAGCTTCTTGTTTTTCTGCCTTGATTAGGTCAGGATTGATCGATCGATCGATCAATCTGCCTCGTTAGCGGAGCCGCATGTGTAAATGCCACGGACGGGAAGAGACGAGGTGATAAGACGTCAGATAGAGGAGGGCGTCCTGAGAGGTGCACAATTTTTAGGCCTTTTTAATTCTGCGTTGAGTCGACGAGCGGGTTCTGAGGACAGGAGACACAGCTTCATCTACTGAAGTACAAACGTGACGCACAATCTGTGTGCGTGTGTGTGTGTGCGTGTTGGTGTGTGTGTATGTGTGTTGATGTGTGTGTGTGTGTGTGTGTGTGGATCTATGTGTGTTGATGTGTGTGTGTGTGTGTGTGGATGTGTGTGTTGGTGTGTGTGTGTGTGGATGTGTATGTGTTGATCTGTGTGTTGGTGTGTGTGTGTGGATGTGTGTGTGTGTGGATGTGTGTGTGTGTGTGTGTTGATGTGTGTGTGTGTGTATGTGTGTGTGTGTGTGTGTTGATGTGTGTTGGTGTGTGTGTGTGTGTGTGTGTTGGTGTGTGTGTGTGTGTGTGTGTGCGTGTGTGTGTGTGTGCGTGTGTGTGTGTGTGCGTGTTGGTGTGTGCGTGTTGGTGTGTGTGTTTGCGTGTGCGTGTGTGTGTGTGTGTGTGTGTGTGTGTGTGTGGATCTATGTGTGTTGATGTGTGTGTGTGTGTGTGTGTGTGTGTGTGTGTGTGTGTGTGTGTGTGTGTGTGTGTGTGTGTGTGTGTGTGTGTGTGGATGTGTGTGTTGGTGTGTGTGTGTGTGGATGTGTATGTGTTGATCTGTGTGTTGGTGTGTGTGTGTGGATGTGTGTGTGTGTGTGTGTGTGTGTGGATGTGTGTGTGTGTGTGTGTGTGTTGATGTGTGTGTGTGTGTGTGTGTTGATGTGTGTGTGTATGTGTGTGTGTGTGTGTGTTGATGTGTGTTGGTGTGTGTGTGTGTGTGTTGATGTGTGTTGGTGTGTGTGTGTGTGTGTGTGTGTGTGTGTGTGTGTTGATGTGTGTGTGGGGCCCACATACAGAGACGGACAACCGTGCACGCTCACATTCACACCTACGCTCGATTTTAGAGTCACCGTTCAACCTGACCTGCATGACTGTGGAATGTGGGAGGAAGCAAACTCCACACAGAAAGGCCCCCAACCGGGTTCGAATCGGGAGCCTCCTCGCAGTGAGGTGGACAGAGCCAGCCACTGCACCACCCTGCCGCCTCAGTACATTATCAGGCGTTCTCAGTTTGGCACTAATGAAATAATGAGTCTCTGTGCCGCTCGTGTCTCTTTATTTGTGTACAACTGTTGAATTGTGTTTTCGACATGACGAACAAAAGAAGAAAATAAATCTCCTTTTCTGACCTGACACCAGACTCAATCTGCGTTTAAAACCTCTCACTTGTTCTTTCACCTGAACGTGGCGGACCCCGCCAGCTGCAATGTAAACAGCAATCAGAGCAGCACATGTAATAATGCAAATACTGTGATACTGTACGTTGAAATGCTGGGGTTTTTTCCAGCTGAATAAAGTATCAAATAAAAAAAGACAAGATTATGTTACGGATTACCACTTTAACTGGGTTGTTATCTGCAGCTCACACTGGGAAGGGAGGATTTATTCACAGATCAATTCCAAATCGCTGTGACGTCGGGGGCGTCGGACACAGAGAGACGATTTGGGATTACTGCCCGAAATAAATCCGAGGACGTGTTTGAACGTGTTTGTGTCGTGTGACGGCAGAGTGAGTGGGTGCTTTAGGAGGTGCTTGGAGAGGTGCTTGGGGAGGTGCTTGGTTCTCATCCAGCCTTCAGGATCCACATCAGTCACCAAGTCGCGACACAAACTTGATTTGGGATTTCAACCTCTCTGATGTGTTCCACTCCGTGAGCGGAACGTCGATCCTCAGTGAAGGGTTTGATCAGATCCGCTTTGATCTGCTTTGGTTCGGTTCAACATCAGAAACGGTGCAAATTCAGTCAATTTTTTATTATTATTTTCTTTTTCGCGGTTAAAAACCTGAAATGGACCCTTCCACCCAGTTTTGGATCAGAACCCAGCCCCACACCCAACCTCTACCTTTCTGGAAAGATATTCCTACCTGTGTGTGTGTGTGTGTGTGTGTGTGTGTGTGTGTGTGTGTGTGTGTGTGTGTGTGTGTGTGTGTGTGTGTGTGTGTGTGTGTGTGTGTGTGTGTGTGGAGGGAGGGAGACAAAATAAAGAAAAGTGGCCTTGTTTTTAATGTCCAAGGACAGTAGCGGTTCCTCAGGACGACGGGATTTGGGCGGTTGTCAACCCCCTCGTGCGTTGGAAAAAGGGCGCGGTTCACGTGCCTCCGCTTGTTTACGAGGGAGAGCGGTGAGATGCGGATTCCAATGACACAGGATCATGATCACTCAATTACAAAATGATCAAAATTCAGCAACCATTTTGTCATCAGTTCCTCCATGGTTGGGGCCGAGATGTTTTGTTGTGATGTTTTGATGCTCAGGTCTGATCTCCCCCCGTCTCCCCCCCCAGACCTGCCCAGTTTCTCAGACCCCCACCTCCCCCTTGTGGCTCGTGAGATCATGCAGCGAATGATCCGCCAGTTCGCTGCCGAATATACCTCAAAAACTACTCAGGACGACCCACCTCTGCCCAACGGCACCACCAAGGACCAAAGCCTGCCCAGAGCGGCCCCTGTGGCCCCACCCCCTGCCGCCGCCACCGCTCAGGGCCCCGCCGTGGCCCCGCCGGCCGTGCCCGGCTCCCCCTCGCCTTCGCCCTCGTCCGCCTCCTCCTCGCCCTCGCCCTCTCCGACCCCGGGGCCCGGCCTCAGGCCCGCGGAGCCGCCGCCGCCGCCGCCACCCGCCGGCGACGAGGGCGTGGCCCCCGGAGGAGGAGGAGGCGGAGGAGGGGGGGCAGGGGGGGCTGCTGCTGCCTCTGCACAGAACCCCGTCCTCAGCAAGCTGCTGATGTCTGACCAGGAGGCCCCGCTGGACCTGACCGTCAGGAGGAGCCAGGACCCGGAGCCCGGCCAGCAGGGTGAGCCGCACAGCACCAGTTCAGGAATGCGATTGTTCTTTGTCTCTTTGTGGAACGCTATGAAACTTTGAGTGGATTTACTGGCTCGGTAAAAATGGAGGGTGGAAAAAGGAGTAAAAAGCCCTGTTTACCAGCAAATGATCTGGAAAATCATGATCTATCACCATCCAAACCAACAGATTTGAACTGTTTTTAATGAACCTAAGCAGAGTTTGAGCCGAAAATACTTATAATACACAATATTATTAATAGTTTGAATATTATTAATATATTAAATATTCGTAATATTTTTAATATTATTGATATTGATATAATTGATATTATTAAAATTTATATTATTTTAAAAGATTATTAATATTGTTAATATTATTGATATATTAATGTTATTGATGTTATTATGATTGCTTATATTATTAATATTATTCTTATTATTAGCTGGAAATTGCTCAGGATGAAGCAGTTACACACACACACTCACATATATAGATATAGATATAGATATATATATATATATCTTAAACAACCGTTTTTCAAATACATTATTAAGATAGATGGGAGCGTGCCTACTTTTTTTTTAAATTAAAATGGTGGGTCTGTTAATTTAGTAGATTAAATGACCTCCCGAAAAAATTGCTTAAATAATCTTACCATCCGTCTCTTATTGGAGAGACACAGAATGACATGTTCCTTCTTTTATCGGTCGTTTAAGTGACGTTTTTCATTTTTAAAAACAGGAACAACGCAGTGATCAGAGCGTTTTCCCATCACCAGCGGCTTTGAGAGCGTATCTTTCCTCCTATTGGCTGTTGCCCGGCGCTCTGCGTTTCTCATTTGCATAAAATTGAAACCTTGTTCAACTTTCCTTGTCGCCGTGAAGCCGTCAGCTCGTTGCCGGTTGTCGCTCCGCCCCCCCATTGCAGCTCCGCCCCTGTAGCTCCACCCCCCCCCACAGCCGGATGAAGCCCCCACGTTTGAAAAGCGTGGCAGCCTGTCGCGTGGCAGCCTGTCGCGTGGCATCGCCGCCATCCGACCGTAAGTAAAGGTCAGAGAGTAGCGCCGCTTTCCTGTCGTTGACGCCGCCTTCCTCATTTGGGTGGAGATCCGATCGCAAAGCGTCACGACCAAGACGAGGAGGAGGCTTATTAACGCCAGGTGTAAATGGAAGGTCGTTATCCAGATACGCATCACACCCTCATGCCAGCCGGAAAAGGGGCCATTGACACGTCTTTGACATCACCAGCGACCTTGCCAATTAATGCCCCACCCCCTCCACCCACCCCCTCCACCCGTCCCCTCCACCCGTCCTTCACTCCGCTGAGAGTGAACATTTACTTTTCATTTTCCCGCTGAATCATCGTCCCGTGGCTCGTCAGTCCCGCCATTTGGGCCCAAATCCCATAAATCGACGGCGGCGCGGTCGCTTCTAAAAGCAGAACTTTTTTATTTAAGGATCCAATCCACACACCGGATCTCAAATCAACGTCAGTGGCACTCACACACACACAAACACACACACACACACTTACATACCAGTAATTTCCAAAATGAGATATTTCCTCATTTTACTCCATTGTTTTCTCGTGTTTAATTCTAACGATTGTAGAAGAAAAATGAAATAGTAGTTTTGGTTTTATATGGATGGTTTCTGTTTGTCACGTACGTGACTTGATGTCCAATGAAAACAAGGATGCTGTTTTGTTTTTAACGTGTTATTCATTCTGAATCCTGGAAACAGGTCACATGACGTGCGTGGCTCCCACCTCATCTCCTCTTGTTTGGGGTTGTGTGTGTGTGTGTGTGTGTGTGTGTGTGTGTGTGTGTGTGTGTGTGTGTGTGTGTGTGTGTGTGTGTGTGTGTGTGTGTGTGTGTGTGTTTGTTGACGTTGCCGTTGTGATGTCATGGATGTCCCGTGTGTCAACACACCTGACAGCCGTCCCCAAAGTATCCATGTCAAGTTGTCCATTTGGAGATATTTGTCCATGGAGTGTGTTGACGTTGCTCGCTCCTGAAGCTGTGCTCTCCCCAGACGGCGTCCTGGACCTGTCCACCAAGAGGAGTCACAGCAGCGTGCTCAAAACACAGCCACGCCTCTCCCTGGTGGGCGGAGCCAAAGGGTAAGATCGAGAGGAAGGAGGAGAAAGAGGCCGGGGGCTTGGTTTCTTCCGCCCCGCCCCGTTTGGCCCCGCCCCCCTCGCTGCTCCTGCTTATCAGTTTCTCTCCAGTCCATCGACTCGTGAGGTCGGATTGATTCCACGGGCGAGGCTCTCCCTGCCGTTGGAGAAACGTTTATTCACTGATATTCAACCATTTCACCTCCACCCTTGCCCTCCTCCAACCCGCCACAACGCAACCGACATAAATATGGATTTAGTTGCGCGGCCGTTTTCGAAAAGTTGCCTTTTACGCAACGTGGTGGAGTTTCAGCCCCGTGGGCGCTTTGTGACATCACCGCGCGCCGTGACGTACAAATGTCTCGTTCCCAAATCCAATGACAGCAGGTTCCCACGGATCAAGAAAAGAGCGGGGTGGGGGGGCGGTGAGACTGGGGGAGACAGGGTGAGAGGGAGGGTGAGAGAGGGCGAGAGAAGGAGAGAGAGGGGAGAGAAAAAGGGAGAGTAGGAGTGAGAGAGGGAGTGAGAGAGAGAAGTCGAGAGGGAGAGACAGTGAGGGGGAGGGAGAGAGGGAGGGTGACCCTCTTTGTTGGGGCTCCACTCCGAGGTTCTTAACCACAGGTTCCAGACCGCTGCCTTAAAGTACGGAGCCTCCTGTGAACCCTGTGTTGTTTTCATCCAGCCTGAGACCCTCCCCCTTTCCCCCTCTCCCCCCTTCCCCCTCCCCCCGCTGCGATAATCTGCCCCCCCGCTGAGGACTTCCCGCTTCGCACATTACGCCGGAGCTCCTCAAAATACCGGCCGGCGTAATATTGCGCTCGAACGTCCCCCGTCAGCTGTTGACGCAAAGAGCTATTTCTTGTCATGAAGCGATGGGAGCGCGGAGCAGAGATGCTGCTGTTGCCATAGCGACGCCGCGGAAGGAGCAGGGAGACGGTGCATTCGGGGGGGGACACGTTCCGTCGTCGAGGAGCAGCCACCGCTTCAGAAGACTGGAAACATTTTTCGAAAAAATGTCAAATGTCACATTCGACGCAGCGGGAGTCTGGAGCCACGCTGCTCTGACACGCCCACTTTGTTCCGGATGGAACGCTCCGTCCGTCTGTCTGTCCGTCCGTCTGTCTGTCTGTCGGTCCGTCTCACCTCAACATCATTTTTGGAAGTCAAATTGGAGCATCTTCCAATTTCCAAAAACTTTCAGGAATATGAAAGTAAAAATGCACAATAGTAATTAAACAACAATGGAAATGTGCCTATTTATTAAATGTATGTTGGGAAAAAGCCCAATTATGACGTCATCTACGTCATAATTGGGCTTTTTCCCAACATACATGTGTCGTAGGAACGTCGGGAAACACCGCGCTGCGCTTGGAGCAGAGAACCCGTGTGAGGCTCCGTGTTCTGCGGCTCCGGGCCCCCCGCCGTGCCTTTCTGAGCATGGGGTTGAACGCAGCGTCACCTCCGTTCCCCGAGGTCTTATCGACGGAGCGCGTTTGAAAAGCGAAAAAAAACACCCGTCACACAAAGTCAGAGTTCGGTTTTTTGGTTTTTTTAACGCTCAATTAAAGCCTCTTGAAGTTTCTTCCACTCGTGAATTTATCGCAAAGGCTCGTTGTTGAGATGTCGACGGAATCAGAGGGAAAAACTCTCGCGGCCCCTGATTTACACCCTGGGTGGTGGTTGCGCAACGCTGCATCCCGCTGGAAGTCGCTAGTTCCACGTCGCTGAATGTGATTTCTCCGTTTGGGAAACCACAGACGCCTCCACGCCAGGTCTGTTGTCTCTGTGATCCCCAATCCGCGCGTTCTGCCCCGAAAACACGAGGATCTCCGACCGGATTGGCCGTTCCTTTGCCGTTTTTCCGAGTTCCGACTTCGACGGAGCGCGGCGTGTCTTGTGGTCATCGATGCAATCTCCTCATGCTTCCTCCAACCCTGTGTACCTTCAGGCGCTCCCTGAGAGCGGACGGCAGCCTGAGGGATGCGGACGACGAGGACGGCCTGTTGCCACGGAGGTTGCAGGACGACTTGAGGGACGGCTATGTCAGCTCCACCTCCCTGAAGCCGCCGCTGGCCCGCTCGCTGCTCATCAAGGAGGAGCTGCGCAGCCAGAAGCATCGCCTCCTCAACCAGCCGGCCGCCCTCTCGCTGGCCAATCTGGAGTCGGCCGGTTTGCTGAACCTCGGGCAGCCTCACCCCCTGCTGGGCCGGGAGGGCTCCTCCCCTCCCTGGGGGGGCAAAGCCCACCTGGACAGCCTTCTGAAGCTGAAGCAGGCCAGCGGGGCCCTGTGCGGGGCCCTCAGCGACCTAAAGGATCTGCCCCTGCTTCTGGAGACCCATCACCACAACCACCACGGAGCCTTCTCCACCAAGAGTTCCCTACACCACCACCACCACCACCACCACCACCAGGACAGCAAGAGGGAGCCGGGCCACTCGCCTCCTGTGGATCTGAAGATCCCTCAGGTACGCGGCATGGATCTCTCCTGGGAGTCCCACGCCTCGGAGCTCTACGGCTACGGGGCCATGGGGGTGGGGGGCAGCGGCCATGGTAACAACGCCCTCAGCAGGAAGCTGAGAGCCATCCTGCCCAAGCAGAACCGCCGAGGGGGCCTCGGGGGAAGCCTCGGGGGCCTCCTGGACGGGGCAGCCGACTACTGGAGCTCCGACCTGGACCACGGCGCCACCGGGCCGGCCTACTCCACCTCCGACATCGAGGGCGACTCCGTCTCCAAGCAGCCGAGGAAGAAGAGGGGCCGCTACCGCCAGTACAACAGCGAGATCCTCGAGGAGGCCATCGCCGTGGTGATGAGCGGGAAGATGAGCGTGTCCAAGGCGCAGAACATCTACGGGATCCCCCACAGCACCCTGGAGTACAAGGTGAAGGAGCGCATGGGAACCCTGAAGAACCCCCCAAAGAAGAAGCTGAAGCTGATGATGCGGATGGAGGGCGGAGGCCAGGACTCCACCGCCGAGTCCGAGAACACGCCCACCGCTACGCCGCGCGATGAGGGGCCGCCGCTGGCAGCCGCCGAGCTGAAAGACGATTAACACGGGAGGAGAGGAGTTCGGGCGACGATTGACTTTAAACAACAGGAAAAGAACGTTCTCCACCTCAGACCAGTGACCCGAGTTGCTCGGAAAGGAAAAAAAAAAAAAAAAAAAATGGAACGGGGCTTTATTTGTGCCAATTTACTTTGCAGTATCTGGGTGAGCACAAACGCAGGGATACGACGAGGAGGATTCCTTGGACGCGAACTGGAGTGGAACCAACCGAGCGAGGCCACGCCGGCATTTGTTCAGCTTTTCTATCCAGGAGCTGAACAAATGCAGTGGAGGACACGGGTCACACGACAATTACTGAAATTTTTCTTAGGCATGCTGATAATCCCCGTCCCCAAAAACCCTGCCCCGCCCCCCTTCCCTGCCCCCGCCCCCTCGACCCTGCCCCTTTTCTGGACTTGACACGCCGGCCCACCGCTGCTTTTGACTGCAGTTTATGGGTTTCTGAAAGAAAATGGGAAGGGGATGGGTAAGGGGGTGGGTGGGGGGGTTTGCGTTGAAAATTAATCCTCTTGGACAAACTCTCGGAGGACTAGTTAGAAGCGGTGAGTGGACCGCCCGTCATGTCTGAAGCCAACTGTACAGGTGTATTCATGCCATTGAATATTCTTCACCGGGGCTGCAAATCAAAGCCTGTCCTCTTGTTGCCAGGTAGCCATTATGCTTTAACTGCAAACCTTTCCTTTCCTCCTTTCATATCCTGCTGTTTTCTATGTGGACGAGAGCGACGCTGAACCATGTTTTTTTTTTGGAGGAGAAAAACAAAAAGACACAAAGTCATTCAGGGATGCATGTTCGTGAGTTTCGTAGACACTACTGACTTTTAGCGTAGGACCTCGTTTTCCTCTGTCTTTATTTTTTATCTCATTGTTTGCTTTCTTTTGCACTACGATTTGGGTCTGGCGCTCACAGACCAGGTTACCTCGGCATTTTGCCCCTCGCATCATGCACTTATTATGGTCTGTCTCCGAAGCCCTGCCCCCTGCAGCTCTGCGACAAGCCAGAAGCAAGAGCTGAAAGTCATTTAGGTCCAGGGCCATCGGTTTGAGGCGAAATCCAAATTGGGATGCGCCCCCGCTCCGCCCCGCTCCGCCCCGCCCCGCCCCACCCCGCCCCTGCCAGAGGTCGACCCCTCCCTCACACCGCTCCATCCAATCCGGACGCCCGGTGGAAGCTGCTCGCATCCTCGCCGGCTGCGGTCTTTCCGGTATCCAGAATGTGAAACCCTGCTGCTATCGTCCTCGTCTGCTGTCCCTTAGCGTTAGTGCATGCCACACCCCCCCCCCCGCCCCCCTCCACGGGTCTGAAGCCGTCGCCGTCAATCGCTCTCGCCTTCGCTCCTCTCCTCCTCTTAATCCAACCGTCAGAACTCGAGTTTTACCCCCAAACGCCTCCCGGGGTGTAGGTGGTGGGGTTCGCGTCTCTGAAGGCGAAAGAACAGCCGGTTCGATATCTTCAGAGTCACTATGGCACTGAAGCCATCGGCAATTGTTTTGGTTATTGTTTCACTCAGGGCGACTGCTGTGGGTTTCTAACACGAGCGTCTCCTGCGGGACCTAGAAGCGAAAAAGGCAGGAGTCGTATGGTGTCGCGCCACCGCTGCGGGGCCCAAAACAGTGGCTAATCAATAAGACAAAAAGAAAAGGAGCTCCGCCAGCGAGGGGGTGTGGGCGGCGAACCTGTGGAAAAGCACCTTTCTTAAAACAAAATGAAAGCGAGCGAAAGCAGAGAGAAAGGAAGATGTTTGACTTTATGCATGACGTGCTCCCGTTTGTGGTGAGGAAGGAACAGAACGGCAAAAAAAAAACAGAAGCTTTAGAGTCTGAGGGAGTTTCAGAAGCTGCAGCTTCGACCCGGACCGCCCCGTCCCATCCGGCCCCCGCTCCCTCCGCCCTGCCCCACCCTGGGGGGGGGCACCGAAAAAGAGAAAAGCCATCGCCGGGGGGGGACTCGTCCAGAATCAGACCAGACAACGGCGTTTGGTTTGTTTGTTTGGTGTTTTTTGGGCGTCCTCAGCCCTCCCTCGCTCCGTGGTCCACGTTGCTGTTCCTGCCTGGTGCTCACCCAGCCTGTGAGACCTGTACATCCTCCTTTTTATTTGTTTGTTTTTTTCAGATCAGATGAAATGATTCACTCCTTTTGAACTGTAATGTATATTTTATTTATTTGATTTTGAAAGTCAATTTCTTTTCTTTTTTTTGTTGTTGTTGTTCTTCTTCTTCTTTGAAATGGCATGCACTGCGCTCCCGGGGCCAAATTTGGGATTATAAGCCTGAAGAAGACGTGTCAAATTTGGGGAAAAAAAAAAAAAAAGAAAAAAATGTTATATCGTGTGACCCTAATCATGAAAAGCCCTTGACGAATACAATCTGCATGAAATGCGTCCAACACTTTGACGATGCCGAGCATTCCAAGTGTCTAAAAGAGCTGAACGTGCACGAAGCTCATCGGCGATAGAACCCGAGTCCCAGTGGCGGGTACAGCACTTCATCACCCTTCACTCCGCGCGCTGGGGCCGTGATCTGAAAAAACGACCCCCCAAAAAAAAAGTACGGTGGACGACTGAAAGTTAAATTTAAAAAAAGTAAAAAAAAAAAAAACAACTTTCAAAAATAATAACAATCTGGGTTTTTCTGCAGCCGGGCCATCGGTCGATGGGAAACCCCGGGGCGGAGTTTTCCTCTGCGGACCGGGAGTGCGTCCCGTTAATGGAGCTCACGGCCGTTGTGGGCTCACGGCAGGTTTCCATGTTCGACAGCGGACGGAAAACACCCGACATGCGGTGGTCGTCCCATTTGGCACTTAAAAAAGATGAATTCAGCACTTAGAGCGAGACGCCCCCTGAGAGGGGACCTCCAAACATCTCCAAACCCATCCAGCAACGTGGCAGACAAAGGAGTCCCTGGCTGAGCTTGTGTTCCGTCTGCTGAGGTGCATGCCATTGAAGACGTATTGATGACGCTCATTTACTCCCTCTTGTTTCTCTGGTTTTGTTCTTGTTTTGGTTTTATTGTTTGTCGTGTGGTTGACGGACCCCCCCCCCCCCCGTCCGAAAAAGTCCTCCTCCTCCACCGCAAAGTCTGACGACAACCTCATACGAAATTATATACTCCAGAAAGCAGTAGTATATATATCTATTTATAAATACATACATATATATATATATATATATATATATATATATATATATATATATATATATATATATATATAAACACACACACCCCACACGTGATGAATGTAATGCACACATGAATCAAACTCGACCTCATGCGCTGAACTCTGAATACAACAGTTTTATTTCTTTGCTTTTTCTTTTCTAGTTGTTGTTTTTCTCGCGGTCCCTCTGCTTTCACTTCTACTTTTTTTCCGCTGCTTGTTTTTGGGAAACGCTGTGTTTTTTTTTTGTTTTTTTTTTTTGTTTGTTTGTTTGTTTGTATTTTTTCTCCATTCCCCCGACGCAGGCGCCCACCAGTAGCCTTCAGTACTGTACACGTCTCAGGAAGGAGCCGGTCGGAGCGGGCAGCAATAGAAGCAGAGAGAGCGACGCAGACCTAACTACCTGTAACGTATCCACCTCCGCCCTCTACGTCAGGGCTCGGCCGCCGGGGGGCCGAGCGCTTTACCTCAATCCGGGGGAAAAAAGAAAAAAAAAGG
>NC_137191.1:35088114-35095614 GCF_960531495.2 Zeus faber | reverse complement strand
ACAAAAGAAACGCTCAATATTTTAGAGGTTTGGTGGTTAAATGTTGTATGATGTCCCCGATCTACTTTTTTTTGGATCTTCTTTTGGGGTGATGCAAGGGACAAAACGCCGGCGGTGCGGGGCCGGTGTTCGGTGAGAGGGGCTTCGTGACGCGGCGGCCGTCGGTGTCGTCGCTCGGGGTCGGGTCGCTTTTTCCCGCCGCCGTTCTGGCCGTTTGGCCGTTCCGGGTTCCGGCTCCACCCGGGGTTTTCTAACGGCCGTTGATGCGGTTGAATGGCAGAGCTGGCGAGCGACACCGGCCCCCGTGAGCGCGATCAGACGGCGCCGTGAGTCGGGGGCGTCCGGTAGGAGCGGACGGAGACCTCCACCCGTATCCCCCACCAATGTTACTGCAACAGGAGATTGGGGTTTTTTTTTGTTGTTGTTTTTTTTTTTTTTAAGCTCGCATAGAAACTCTTCAGTTTCTGTGGAGTTTGAAGATGGAACTCCGGCTTTGACCTCACGGGGACCTGGCACGTTATTTTCAGCCAAATACCTTTGTTTTCAGTGCTTTATGAAACAGCAAGGATTGTAAACACCAGTATCTCAAGCGGGGGGGGGGGGGGGGGGGGGGGTGGCATTTTCTTCCCAAAAGCCAAAATCAAGTGAGTTGAGGAACACTCGGCCTCGCTCTGACTTTTGGGGTCTGGGGGGTTCGGGGGCTCTCTCTCTCTCTCTCTCTTTCTCTCTCTTTCTCTCTCTCTCTCTCTCTTTCTCTCTCTTTCTCTCTCTCTCTCTCTCTCCCTCTCTCTCTCTTTCTCTCTCTTCTCTCTCTCTCTCTCTCTCTCTCTCTCTCTCTTTCTCTCTCTTTCTCTCTCTCTCTCTCTCTTTCTCTCTCTTTCTCTCTCTCTCTCTCTCCCTCTCTCTCTCTTTCTCTCTCTCTCTCTCTCTTTGTGGTGATGTCACACATCTCGGTGTTTGTCGGCGTGCAACAATTTAAGACAAAAAAAAAAAAATGAATACAAAAATAACCTTACAACAGAGAATACCTCAGAAAATGAATCCATGTAACCATGACAACCTCCATGTATCATACCCGTGCGCTCTCATTTCCTGTCCACTGTTTATAAATGTGTATATATATATATATATATATATATATATATATATATATATATATATATATATATATATATATATATATTTTTTTTTTTTTATATTTATATACATTTATAAATATGAACCCCCTTGCTGCTTTGTTTCCTATTGTTCTGTCTTTTTACATGCACTGTGGTCCGTCGCTGCTGTGTCCAGCGGTTTGGAGCTGTTCAGCCTTTATCTTGGCACCACATCGACTCCACCCTCCTACGCCGGCGACCTCGTCACTTATTTGAAGCTCTAGGTAAAAGTGACGTGTGCGTGTCCGAGCGGACGCCTCAGCCTTCCGACGGCTCGGCCCTCCGTCCGGGTGCGTCGGCGGGCGCAGGGGTAACTACCTCCATTATCGGTGAGGATCGGCTTTGTCCGTCTCCGGTTGTCATGGCGTTGCTAATACGGGACATTTGAGTTGCTAACCACACGGGGGAGGAGCCGGTCATGATTGGCCGGAGGTGGCCTTTAACCCTTTGCAGCCCGCTGCTTTCACAGCAGGATATTTCTTTGGTTTCAGACATTTTTTGTGTTTTTTTTGATACGTGAAACATCTGGAAATTTCTAAATGACCCAAGAGAGATTTTAAACAGAGTATCTTTCATTCGCCATGAATGATTAAAGGGATGGTGAGGAGTTGTTTTCCCTGCTGATAGCCGGTTTGCTCAAAGAATGAAGGCCAAGGGCGTGGCCCGTTGAGACCAACTGGTCTCCTGCGTCGATCTTACCTCTTGTCTATATCTCTTTATCTACTCTATCATTAAAGACTGAATGTAAAAATATAAAAACACAACTAACCTCTAATTTAACTTTAGATATTTAAGAATAACAAATACTCTATATGTGCACATAGATATACTGTACCTATACAAGCCACACAGACACAAATGCATGTCATGAGGTATGCAGTACTAGCGACAGAACCCAAATGCAGACACAAGTTCTAAGAGTTTTTACTCCAAACTGGGGAATGGTACTGGTTCCGGTGAATCCAGGAGGGGGAACAGGCGGGGACGGGGGCGGGGACGGGGTCGGAAGTGGAGGGTGACCTGGCCCCAGAGGAAGGGAACAGCAGCTGCTGCGCTCCCAGTGGAGTGAGCCTGACCGCTGGGGATCATCGGGTTGTGGAACCGGGACCTGGGTGGAGGGAGGTGGAGGGAGGTGGAGGGAGGAGAGGGACGGACCAAAAAGAAAGGCCGAAGCAGAAAATTGAAGAACACCGCCCTCACACAGAGCACACGGGTCACGGGGGACGCAGGCTGGGCAGGTGTGACAATGCATATGTACATAGAAATCTCTAAGGTGTTCTACTTTTATCTTGGGAGGGAGAGGGGTGCGCCTTTTCCGTTGACGATTCAGGGAAACAAACAGTTAACAGTGGAGTGCAGTACGTTAGGTAAAAAAAAAAAAAAACAACAAAAAAAACCTCTTTCTCTATAACTTGGTTCGCTTACGCCGCTGTTCCTTTCATTCTTTCACTGTTCTTGCTTCTGTTTCCCCAGGATGTAGCATAGGGCAAAGGGCTGGGGCGGCTTTTTGTTAACAAACAACTCTTAGTAGTAGAAGTAGTAGTAATAGTAGTAGTAGTAGTAGTAGTAGTAGTAGTAGTAGTAGTAGTAGTGGAACTAGAAAGTAGTGGTGTTGTACTTTTCCATCTTGATTCTGTGAAGGGGGGGTTAGGGTTGTTTTTTTATGGCCACTGTAAAAACAGTATATATATGAAGTGCGGGTTTGGGCGGAGGGGTGGAGTGGGAGGGCGTTCCAGACTGTTGTACATATAGACCTGCTTTAACCCATCAGCCCTCGCCTGTCTTTTGCCCAGGCAGGGTGGGGTGTACATTTGGAGGCACTGTGGAGTTTGGTGGGTGTGGTTTTTTTTAATGTCCAGCAATCAAAGGCTGTTTTAAATGAAGGCGGGCTGGGAGCTGGGGGGGTGGGGGTGGGGGGGGGTGGGGGTTTGGGGTGGCGTGGGCCCTGTCTCCAGGACCCAGCGGTCCAAGGCGGCGGCTGTGCCCTGGCCTTTCCTGCAGGCAGAGATGGAGAGGCTTTGTAAGCGTGCCGCTCCTTTTTGGATATTTTGCATGCTGGTGTACATACCAACCCGCCCGCGCTCCGCCCTCGGGCTCGGGCGGCGCCCCAAGCGCTTCTCTATTTTGACGTCGTCCACCGGACAAATACCGATGTTTTGACTACGAAATTTTGCCCCTCGTGAGGAAAAAAAAAAAAAGACGAAAAAAAAAAAAAAAGTCCCTCCTCTTGGGAGACGGGTGGAGCACTCATGGCTGCAGCTTTTCTCGTCTTTTTTTGGCTCTGCAATCATTGTGTGAAGTAACAGGACGTAGGTTTGTGTGCGTGTTAGACGGTGTTTCAACCCATTTTCCTGCCGTTCCCGAGGCAAAACCGCAGCCCCGAGGGCTGCGTCCGGATTTAATCTTATTTTTTTATAGGAAGACTTGCTGTACCTGTGCTTTGACGCTGACACGGTTGAACCTGCGATGGTTGGAAGCGTCGGAGGAGAAGCTCCTCCCACGTGGGCTCTCTCACGAAAAACAAAGCTACGCCCGACGCCCTCAGGGACTGCTGACCACACTGCTCCTCGTCTTATTCAGGTTCTACGTCTGCTCCGCGGCCTCGCAGTGATCGCTCCTTCGCTCCGCTTTATTTTTTGTTTTGGGTTTGGCGCTCCGCCGCTGTGTTTTCTCTGTTTTTTTTTCTGTTTGGTTTTTGTTGTTTCTTTTGGTCTTTTTATTGGGGGCGGGGGGTCACTGCTTCTGCGAGGATCTTATTGAATGTCGACTTGCATCTCAGTTCAGCTAAATGTGTGCTTTTATCCGGTCTACGTGCCTCGCTGCGGCACTCGGTCCGGTTCAGGACCCAGGGGCGCCGGAGAAGGGGGGACATCGGGATCTTTTGGCACCCCGCTTTCAGGTATTACGGTAATAGAACGTTGGCGACAGGGCTGTCGTCAGGGGTGGGCGTCCAGGGCTTCAGCCCCGAATGTTTTATGAATAGCCCCCCCGATCCGAAGTCGCCCCACAGGGCCGGCTCTGCATCCCTATTGCTCCCTCTCTGGCGGCGCCGACTGCGCCCATGGCGCCAGCGATGGGGCGCCGGAACTGCGTTTTTATTTCAGGTGCAGGTTATTTTATTTTACTCCGTTTCCTCATGGAACGAAACAAGCACCGAGCCTGACGGACACTTTCTCCGTCACGCTCTCGCCCGCTCTCCTCCGGGGCGTCCCCCTCCCCGCTGCATGGTAAGATCCAGCTCCCAAGCCAGGACCCGGTCCAGGACTCTGTCAGGAATCAGTCCCGGCCACGTGGTTCCGGGAGGTTGGCGAAGGTTCCGGAGCCAGTGTGCGCACGCACCTGCACGCCCGGGTCCTCTGCGTTGTCTCTCGTGTCGGTGCGATGACGCAGAACCCCTGGGACGTGACGGATCTGCCTTCACGGAGGCAGAGCGAGCCGGATCCGGTAGCGGTGTGACGGAACCAGCGTCTTATTTTTTTGGAAACTAGGTCGTGTTGGTGTCGGAGTTGAGTTGGCTTTGGCGTGTCTTCTGGGCGCTCTGCTGCTCTCTCATGGACAGTTACAGCTGGTAAGCCTGGGGTTGATTTGCTCCGAGCCACTCGCTGGCTTTGACGGTGTGTCGTTGACTCGGCGGCGGTTTCGGCTCGACTGCCGGTCATTGTACGAAGGATATAAACGCTCAAATACTCTTTTAAACGGTGTCGCACTACCTGCCTCCTTTCTGCAAATGCATCACACGCAAGACGAGCCTTACTCTTACGTTTAGACGAGGATCCATCTCACGACCTGTGTTGTAACTACGGCATCATCTTGTGCTCCAGACAAGCAGAGCTCAGCACATTCCTGGTGTTTGTTTTTTCGGCAGGGCTTTTGGACGACGGAACAAAAGTCTTTCTCCTCTCCGCTCTGGACCTGCGTCTGGTTTCTCTCTGGCGGGTCGGCCCCGGGCCCTCCTCCTTCGGGACCACATTGGGTTTTTTCGGGTTTGATGATATACCTCATTGCTCCGTCCAGTCAGGGCCCCCAGGGGGCGCTGTCTCGACACTCAGGACGTCCCAAGCCCCCCCATGTACACACACACACACACACACGCAGGTTTATTTTTCAAATACCCCGATGGACCTCATCTTTCTTTTCCAATATCTACTGTTTACAGTTTGACAAGAAATTTTATAATTAAAACAATATTTTTCTCATATTGTAGTTTTATTTATGTACCTGATTTCTTTTGTACCTTGTGAGTTGGACGTTTATTCTACTAGACTTCTATGATCGATATCGGTGTTAAGCACTTAAGACGAATCACAATAATTGGTTTTAGTTTGATTTTGTTTGCACTATTTATTTTTATTTTCCTCTCTCTCTCTCTCTCTCTCTCTCTCTCTCTTGCTCTCGCTCTCTTTTTTTTTTTTTAATGCAAAATCCGATATTCTGATTGGACTGAAGTGAGCTGATGTCTGTGATTTTTATTTATTATTATTTTTATTTTTTTGACAAAATTTTTTTTTTGATTTTGCCGTGGTCTGTTCCTTTAAAAATATCTATTTTATTTTGCATTGAAAGTCGGGCAACGCTGATTAGATCTGTCTCTGTGCATGTGTGAAATATTTTACTGGTTGTTATATTCAATTAGGAAAAAAATGCCATTTTTGCCTCACATTTCAGCTGTAATGTTGTGTAAGGTAGTATTCACTGGATGCTAGAACCTTCTTTTCAAAACCACTATTCTTCTAATAAATTTTGTTGTGAAAATAACAGAAGGGCTGCTGTGCTCACTACTGAAAGAAGGAAAGAGAGAGAGAGAGAGAGAGAGAAGGAGAGCAAGAGAGAAAGAAGGAAAAAGAGAGAAGGAAGGAAAGAGAAGGAAGGAAAGAGAGAGAAGCAAAGAAAGAGAGAAAGAAGGAAAGAAAGAAAAATAAGAAAAAGGGAGAAAGAAAGAAAGAAGGAAAGAGAGAGAGAAAGAAGAAAACAGGGAGGGATGGGCATGCGCCTTTCTAAAATGGCCAGGAGCAGCCAAATAAGTTGAAAAAACCTTTCTTGAAGGAAAATTAGATTTGTATGCATGTTGACAGTAATAACACATTTTATTCAAAAACTACTTTTACTTCCTGTTTCTAGTCTCTTATAAGAGCTGGATGTTGCAGCCGAAGTGCAATAGAGTAAAAAAAACCTGAAAAACACGATGAAATGCATCGTTTGCAACCAATTTATTTATGAGATTTAACATGTGAAGACTGTCGTGACTATTTGTGACCCACCGCATACTTTAGGGTCATTTGGTGGCTTTCGACATTTTTTTTCCCCTCCGCGTCATTTGACAGTGGACAATCAGAATCAGCTTCCAAACAAGGGGTCACTTGTGCAGATATAGCAAATATTTTTAAAGCTATGACTTGTTAATGACAAGGATGTGGCAAACTGTGATTCTGAGATAATCACCTTCAAAGTTTTACCCACACCAGGTTCAATCAGCTCCCACAACGCAAATGGGGGTTGGAGGACAAACAAAGCCTCATGGCTACTTAATATTATAAACTTATTATTTAACTGTAAGAATATACATGTTTTATAAAAGTGGAATTATTTTATTTTATTTTAAGTCACCAACCTCAACGGAGTTCATCACGTCATCAACATCATTCTTCCTTTGTAACAACAACGGGCGTATCGTCGGTCTCCTCCAGTTTTTCTTGAAAATATTCAGTTTCATCGTCACATTCAGGTTGAAATCCGCTGTTTGAAATGTTCTCCAAGTCCGAGATATTATCAGATACAGCTGTTGTTCTCAGCATCGCTGTCGGAGAACTGACTATCATTACGGAAAATGAAGTCCAGTACGCGCTGCTTAAACTGACTTGGATCTATCGCACTGGTCAGATTAAGGTCCGTGATATGATTTTGAGCTTCCTCCACCCGCCTCTTGTAAATCATATCAACACAGGGAAATGAAAGTTTTCACAGACAAGTGAAACCGGATCCTCGTCTTGTTTACGGAAGTGACGTCAATGACACGCCCCCTCCACAACAATGTCTCAGTGTGTGTGTAAAAGTAGTGTGATTTAAAGGTTGAACTCTATCAAAACAGTTTCACATTATGACTTCACATGGAATCCCAGGGGGAAATTACTTTTGTTACAACTCCAATCTACATACAACATATTTACATACAACATATTAACATACAACATATAATAATTATTAAGAAACATTTATATATATATATAAACATATCTATATACACATGGTAAAGTGTAAAATGTACAGTTAAAAATGTGCAAGAAGAAGAAAGTGCAGAAGTGGATATCTGTGTTTTTAGGTCAGATTACAGAGAGTACAGTCTGAC
>NC_137191.1:35043114-35080614 GCF_960531495.2 Zeus faber | reverse complement strand
CTTAATAAGGATAATACGGTTAGGGTTAAGGTTAGGGTTAGGGTTAGGGTTAGGGTTAGGGTTAGGGTTAGGGTTAGGGTGAGGGTTTAGGGTTAGGGTTAGGGTTAGGGTTAGGGTTAGTGTTAGGGTTAGGGTAATGTTACGGTTAGGGTTAGGGTTAATAAGGATAATACGGTTAGGGTAAAGGTTATGGTTCGGGTTAGGGTTAGGGTTAGGGTTAGGGTTAGGGTTAGGGTTAGGGTTATGTTTATTAAGGATAATACGTTTAGGGTTAAGGTTTAGGGTTAGGGTTAGGGTTAGGGTTAGGGTTAGGGTTAGGGTTAATATAAGGGTTAGGGTTAGGGTTAGTGCTGTAGTTACGGTAAGGGTTAGGGTTAGGGTAAGGGTTAGGGTTAGGGTTAGGGTTAGGCTTTTGGTTAGGGTTAGGGTTAGGGTTAGGGTTAATAGGGATATTAGGGCTAGGGTTAAGGTTAGGGTTAGGGTTAGGGTTAGGGTTAGGGTTAGGGTTATTAGGCATAGAAGGGTTAGGGTTAGGGTTAGGGTTAATGTATGGGTTTGGGTTAGTGTTATGGTTAGGGTTATGGTTAATAAGGATAATACGGTTAGGGTTAAGGTTAGGGTTCAGTTAGGGTTATGGTTAATAGGGATAGTACGTTTAGGGTTAGGGTTTGGGTTAGGTTTAGGGTTAGGGTTAGGGTTAGGGTTAGGGTTAGGGTTAGGGTTAGTGTTAGGGTTTAGTTATGGTTAATAGGGATAGTAGGGTTAGGGTTAGGATTAGGGTTAGGGTGAGGGTTTGGGTAAGGGTTTGCGTTAGGGGTTATGGGTTAGGTTCAGGATTTGGGTTAGGCTTAGGTTTAGGGTTAGGGTTATTCGGGTTACGGTTAGGGTTAGGGTAAGGGTTAGCGTTAGTGTTAATAGGGATAGAATGGTTAGGGTTAGGGTTAGGGTTAAGCTTAGGTTTTTCGTTAGGTTTATTAGGGCTAGGGTTAGGGTTAGGGTTAGTAGGGTTAGGGAAAGTCGTATTATGGAGGTTAGGGTTAGGTTTAAGGTTAGGGTTAGGAGTAGGGTTACGGTTATGGTCAGGGTTAGGGTTAGGGTTAGGGTTAGGGTTACGGTTAGGGTTACGGTTAGGGTTAGGGTTAGGGTTAGGGTTAGGGTTAGGGTTAGGGTTAGGGTTAGGGTTAGGGTTAGGGTTGATTGGGATACGAGGGTGAGGGTTAGGGTTCGGTTTAGGGCTCGTGTCAGGGTTGGGTATTGGGGTTAAGGTTAGGGTTAGGTGCATAGGTTAGGGTTAGGGTTAATTGGGATAGGAGGGTGAGGGTTAGGGTTAGGGTTAGGGTTAGGGTTTAGGGTTAGGGTTAGGGTTATGGTTAGGGTTAGGGTTAATAGGGATAGTAGGGTTAGGTTTAGGGATAGGATTAGGGTTAGGGTGAGGGTTTGGGTTAGGGCTAGGGTTAGGGTTAGGGTTAGGGTTAGGGTTAGGGTTTAGGGTTAGGGTTAGGATTAGGGTTAGGGTTAATAGGGACAGGACGGTTAGGGTTACGGTTAGGGTTAGGGTAAGGGTTAGGATTAGGGTTAGGGTGAGGGTTTGGGTTAGGGCTAGGGTTAGGGTTAGGGTTATGGTTTAGGGTTAGGGTTTGGGTTAGGGTTAGGGTTAATAGGGACAGGAGGGTTAGGTTTTACTTATGTTTAATAGGGATAGTAGGGTTAGGGTTAGGGTTTGGATTTGGGTTAGGGTGAGGATTTGGGTTAGGGTTTGGGTTAGGGGTTATGGGTTAGGGTCAGGATTTGGGTTAGGCTTAGGTTTAGGGTTAGGGTTATTAGGGTTAGGGTTAGGGTTAGGGTTAGGGTAAGGGTTAGGGTTAGGGTTAGGGTTAGGGTTAGGGTTAGGGTTAGGGTTGATTGGGATACGAGGATGAGGGTTAGGGTTCGGTTTAGGGCTCGTGTCAGGGTTGGGTATAGGGGTTACGGTTAGGGTTAGGTAGATAGGTTAGGGTTAGGGTTAATTGGGATAGGAGGGTGAGGGTTAGGGTTAGTGTTAGGGTTAGGGTTTAGGGTTAGGGTGAGGGTTTGGGTTAGGGCTAGGGTTAGGGTTAGGGTTAGGGTTAGGGTTCAGGGTTAGGGTTAGGATTAGGGTTAGGGTTAATAGGGACAAGACGGTTAGGGTTACGGTTAGGGTTAGGGTAAGGGTTAGGATTAGGGTTAGGGTGAGGGTTTGGGTTAGGGCTAGGGTTATGGTTAGGGTTATGGTTTAGGGTTAGGGTTTGGGTTAGGGTTAGGGTTAATAGGGACAGGAGGGTTAGGGTTTAGTTATGTTTAATAGTGATAGTAGGGTTAGGGTTAGCGTTTGGATTTGGGTTAGGGTGAGGGTTTGGGTTAGGGTTTGGGTTAGGGGCTATGGGTTAGGGTCAGGATTTGGGTTAGGCTTAGGTTTAGGGTTAGGGTTATTAGGGTTAGGGTTAGGATTAGGGTTAGGGTAAGGGTTAGGGTTAGGGTTAGGGTTAGGGTTAGCGTTAGGGTTAATAGGGATATAAGGGTTAGGCTTAGGGTTAGGGTTAAGCTTAGGTTTTTTGTTGGGGTTGTTATGGGTAGGGTTAGGGTTAGGGTTAGGGTTAATAGTGATAGTAGGGTTAGGGTTAGGGTTAGGATTTGGGTTAGGGTAAGGGTTTGGGTTAGGGCTAGTGTTAGGGTTAGGGTTAGGGTTTAGGGTTAGGGTTAGGGTTAGGGTTAGGGTTAATAGGGTCAGGCGGGTTAGGGTTAGGGTTAGGGTTAGGGTTAGGGTTAGGGTTTATAGGCATAGAAGGGTTAGGGTTAGGGTTAGGGTTAATGTATGGGTTTGGGTTAGTGTTATGGTTAGGGTTATGGTTAATAAGGATAATACGGTTAGGGTTAAGGTTAGGGTTCAGTTAGGGTTATGGATAATAGGGATAGTACGTTTAGGATTAGGGTTTGGGTTAGGTTTTGGGTTAGGGTAAGGGTTAGGGTTAGGGTTAGGGTTTAGTTATGGTTAATAGGGATAGTAGGGTTAGGGTTAGGGTTAGGATTAGGGTTAGGGTGAGGGTTTGGGTTAGGGTTTGGGTTAGGGGTTATGGGTTAGGTTCAGGATTTGGGTTAGGCTTAGGTTTAGGGTTAGGGTTATTCGGGTTAGGGTTAGGGTTAGGGTTAGGGTTAGCGTTAGTGTTAATAGGGATAGAAGGGTTAGGGTTAGGGTTAGGGTTAAGCTTAGGTTTTTCGTTTGGGTTATTAGGGCTAGGGTTAGGTTAGGGCTAGGGTTAGTAGGGTTAGGGAAAGTCGTATTATGGAGTTTAGGGTTAGGTTTAAGGTTAGGGTTAGGAGTAGGGTTACGGTTATGGTCAGGGTTAGGGTTAGGGTTGATTGGGATACGAGGGTGAGGGTTAGGGTTCGGTTTAGGGCGCGTGTTAGGGTTGGGGTTAGGGGTTAAGTTTAGGGTTAGGTGCCTAGGTTAGGGTTAGGGTTAATAGGGATAGGAGGGTGAGGGTTAGGGTTAGGGTTAAGTTTAGGGACAGGGTTAGGGCCAGGGTTAGGGTTAGGGTTAGGGTTAGGGTTAGGGTTAGGGTTTAGGTTAATAGGGATAGTAGGGTTAGGGTTAGGGTTACGGTTAGGGTTAGGGTTAGGGTTAAGGTTAATGTTAGGGTTAGGGTCATGGTTAATAGGGATAGGAGGCTTAGGGTTTGAGTTCGTATCGGGTTAGGGTTAGGGTTAGGGTTAAGGTTATGGTTAAGTTTAGGGTTAGGGTTAGGGTTAGGGTTAGGGTTAGGGTTAGGGTAATGTTATGGTTAGGGTCATGGTTAATAGGGATAATTGGGTTAGGAAAGTATTATTTGTGAGGTTAGGGTTAAGGTCAGGGTTAGGGTTAGGGTTATGGTTAGAGTTAATAGGGATGAAGGGTTAGGGTTAGGGTTAGGTTAAGGGTTAGGGTTAGGGTTAGGGTCAGGATTTGGGTTAGGCTTAGGTTTAGGGTTAGGGTTATTAGGGTTAGGGTTAGGGTTAGGGTTAGGGTAAGGGTTAGGGTTAGGGTTAGGGTTAGGGTTAGGGTTAGGGTTAGGGTTGATTGGGATACGAGGATGAGGGTTAGGGTTCGGTTTAGGGCTCGTGTCAGGGTTGGGTATAGGGGTTACGGTTAGGGTTAGGTAGATAGGTTAGGGTTAGGGTTAATTGGGATAGGAGGGTGAGGGTTAGGGTTAGTGTTAGGGTTAGGGTTTAGGGTTAGGGTGAGGGTTTGGGTTAGGGCTAGGGTTAGGGTTAGGGTTAGGGTTAGGGTTCAGGGTTAGGGTTAGGATTAGGGTTAGGGTTAATAGGGACAAGACGGTTAGGGTTACGGTTAGGGTTAGGGTAAGGGTTAGGATTAGGGTTAGGGTGAGGGTTTGGGTTAGGGCTAGGGTTATGGTTAGGGTTATGGTTTAGGGTTAGGGTTTGGGTTAGGGTTAGGGTTAATAGGGACAGGAGGGTTAGGGTTTAGTTATGTTTAATAGTGATAGTAGGGTTAGGGTTAGCGTTTGGATTTGGGTTAGGGTGAGGGTTTGGGTTAGGGTTTGGGTTAGGGGCTATGGGTTAGGGTCAGGATTTGGGTTAGGCTTAGGTTTAGGGTTAGGGTTATTAGGGTTAGGGTTAGGATTAGGGTTAGGGTAAGGGTTAGGGTTAGGGTTAGGGTTAGGGTTAGCGTTAGGGTTAATAGGGATATAAGGGTTAGGCTTAGGGTTAGGGTTAAGCTTAGGTTTTTTGTTGGGGTTGTTATGGGTAGGGTTAGGGTTAGGGTTAGGGTTAATAGTGATAGTAGGGTTAGGGTTAGGGTTAGGATTTGGGTTAGGGTAAGGGTTTGGGTTAGGGCTAGTGTTAGGGTTAGGGTTAGGGTTTAGGGTTAGGGTTAGGGTTAGGGTTAGGGTTAATAGGGTCAGGCGGGTTAGGGTTAGGGTTAGGGTTAGGGTTAGGGTTAGGGTTAGGGTTT
This sequence comes from Zeus faber, assembly GCF_960531495.2. Lineage (NCBI taxonomy): Eukaryota > Metazoa > Chordata > Actinopteri > Zeiformes > Zeidae > Zeus > Zeus faber. The sequence continues at coordinate 35,075,648 of NC_137191.1, read as the reverse complement.
ATAGGCATAGAAGGGTTAGGGTTAGGGTTAGGGTTAATGTATGGGTTTGGGTTAGTGTTATGGTTAGGGTTATGGTTAATAAGGATAATACGGTTAGGGTTAAGGTTAGGGTTCAGTTAGGGTTATGGATAATAGGGATAGTACGTTTAGGATTAGGGTTTGGGTTAGGTTTTGGGTTAGGGTAAGGGTTAGGGTTAGGGTTAGGGTTTAGTTATGGTTAATAGGGATAGTAGGGTTAGGGTTAGGGTTAGGATTAGGGTTAGGGTAAGGGTTTGGGTTAGGGTTTGGGTTAGGGGTTATGGGTTAGGTTCAGGATTTGGGTTAGGCTTAGGTTTAGGGTTAGGGTTATTCGGGTTAGGGTTAGGGTTAGGGTTAGGGTTAGCGTTAGTGTTAATAGGGATAGAAGGGTTAGGGTTAGGGTTAGGGTTAAGCTTAGGTTTTTCGTTTGGGTTATTAGGGCTAGGGTTAGGTTAGGGCTAGGGTTAGTAGGGTTAGGGAAAGTCGTATTATGGAGTTTAGGGTTAGGTTTAAGGTTAGGGTTAGGAGTAGGGTTACGGTTATGGTCAGGGTTAGGGTTAGGGTTGATTGGGATACGAGGGTGAGGGTTAGGGTTCGGTTTAGGGCGCGTGTTAGGGTTGGGGTTAGGGGTTAAGTTTAGGGTTAGGTGCCTAGGTTAGGGTTAGGGTTAATAGGGATAGGAGGGTGAGGGTTAGGGTTAGGGTTAAGTTTAGGGACAGGGTTAGGGCCAGGGTTAGGGTTAGGGTTAGGGTTAGGGTTAGGGTTAGGGTTTAGGTTAATAGGGATAGTAGGGTTAGGGTTAGGGTTACGGTTAGGGTTAGGGTTAGGGTTAAGGTTAATGTTAGGGTTAGGGTCATGGTTAATAGGGATAGGAGGCTTAGGGTTTGAGTTCGTATCGGGTTAGGGTTAGGGTTAGGGTTAAGGTTATGGTTAAGTTTAGGGTTAGGGTTAGGGTTAGGGTTAGGGTTAGGGTTAGGGTAATGTTATGGTTAGGGTCATGGTTAATAGGGATAATTGGGTTAGGAAAGTATTATTTGTGAGGTTAGGGTTAAGGTCAGGGTTAGGGTTAGGGTTATGGTTAGAGTTAATAGGGATGAAGGGTTAGGGTTAGGGTTAGGTTAAGGGTTAGGGTTAGGGTTAGGGTAAGGATTTGGGTTAGGGTTAGTAGGGTTAGTAGGGTTAGGGTTATGGTTAGGATGATATATATACTGTTGATATATTTCTGTCCGATCCTTACTATCCCTATAAACCCTACTAACACTACTACTACTAACACTACTAACACTACTACTACTACTAACCCCAATACTATTAACCCTAACCTTACTATCCCTATTATCCCTAACCCTAACCCTAACCCTATCACTGAACCCCAACCCTAACGCTACTATTGCTAATCCTAATACTACTAACCCTTACCCTTCTATCCCTATTAACCCTCTGACCCTAACCTATAAACCCTAACAATACTATTACCAACCCTAATACTACAAACCCTAATACTACTCACCCTACAATCCCAATTTACCCTACTAACACTACTGCTACAAACCCTTATAAAACTAACCAGAATGCTACTAATCCTACTATCCTAATTAACCCTACTAACACTCCTACTAAGCATTCTAGTACCTACTACAAACCATGTAACAAATAATTCTACTACTATCCATACTGCTACTGTTTAGACTAACCCTACTACTACCTGCTACTAACCCTAACCCTTACCTTAACCCTAACCCAAACCCTAACTCTAACCCTAACCCTAACTATACTACTACTACTAACCCTAATACTACTACCCCTAATACTATTATCCCCAACCCTACCATCCCTTTTTACCCTAACCCTAACCCTGACCCCTAACCCTAACCCTGACGCTACTATTACTAACCCTAATACTTCTAACCCTAACCCTACTATCCCAATTAACCCTAACCCTAACCCAAACCCTAACCCTAACCCTAAATCCAAACCCTAACCCTAACCCTTACCCTAATACTACTAACCCTACTAACACTACTACTAGTAACCATTATACTAATAATAATAACTATTAACCCTACTTACACTCCTACTTCTATCTCTAATACTACTAACCCTAACCCTACTATCCCTATTAACCCTTCTAACAGTGCTACCACTAAGCCTAATACCACTATCCCTACTACTCCTAAGTGCAATGATGGTTCTAGCTTCCACTACACAATTACATTAGCGAAAACTCCATGTGCAGGCAAGATGGTATTATAAATAGAATTGACTGTTATTGTGGTGTGTGTATATTTTACTTATAGGGCATGGGATAGCCCTATAATGCCACATGCTGCTACCACTATTCCTACTAACCCTACTTCTACTGCTATCCATAGTGCTACTACTATTCCTACTAACCATACTACTACCTACTACTAACCCTGTAACTAATAATACTACTACTATCCATACTGCTACAACTATTTTGACTTACCCTACTACTACTACCTACTACTAACCCTAATACTACTAATACTACTACTACTACTATTCCTTCTAACCCTACTACTACCTACTACTAACCCTACTACTATGAATACTACTACTATCCATAGTGCTACTACTATTCCTACTTACCCTGCTACTACTAATACTACTAATATCTATACTGCTCCTATAATTCCTACTAACCATATTACTACCTACTACTAACCCTGCTACTACTACTACTTATACTACTATTACTACTATCCATACTGCTACTACTATTCCTACTAACCCTATTACCTACTACTAACCCTATTTCTACTAATACTACTATTATCCATACTGCTACTACTATTGCTACTAACACTACCATTACCTACTACTAACCCTGTAAATACTAATAATACTACTATCCATGCTGCCACTACTATTTCAACTAACCCTACTACTACCTACTACTAACCCTACTACTACTAATACTACTACTAGCCATACTGCTACTACTATTCCTACTAACCCTGCTACTGCTGCTACAACTACTACTACTACTACTACTACTACTACTACAGCTATCCATACTGCTACTACTATTCCTATTTACCCCACTGCTACCTACTACTAACCCTACTTCTACTAATACTACTACTATCCATACTGCTACTACTATTCCTACTAACCCTACCACTACCTACTACTAGCCCTACTAATGCTACTACTATCCCTACTGCTACTACTATTCCTACTAACCCTACTACTACCTACTACTAACCCTACTACAACTACTACTACTACGATCCATACTGCTACTACTATTCCTACTCATCCTACTACTACCTACTACTAACCCTACCCTACCACTAATACTATCTGTACTGCTACTAGTATTCCCAATGCCCCTACAATTATTACTACTACCAACTAGGAACCTTACTACTGCCGTAACCCTACTGCTGATGCTAATAACTCCAGTATATCTACAACTAACCCTATTTATACTACTGCTACTAACAATTACTAACCTACTACCACTAACTACTACCTCGGCTACTAATATTAATAACTACTTCAACTTACGACTAATAACCCTACTACCATTAGTTACTACTACTAACCATACTACTACTTACTGCTACTGATCCTACCGCATGACCCTAACCCCTAAGGAGAACCAGGAAGTAGCACATCAGTTACTCTCTCTTTTCTCTAGAAACAATTTGTTTAAAGAAAAAAGGAACATTTATTAATTAGGGAAAATATTTGATTATTTCTTCGATGAGGGTTAAAATGAACATCCGTCAGATGGTTTGTAGAAACATAGGTTCCAGTCCCATAATGTGCCTGATCTATTCAAAACCTTAATGATAATGGTAAAATGATCGATCCTCACATTCATCTGAATCCATTTCAGTAATCTTTCGACGACCAATTACTTTGGCATTTGAGCTTTAAGTTTAGTATTTTCTCTTCATTTTTTCCCCAGATTGTTGATATCATTCGCTCACGAAGACTGGAAGACGAATTCCATTCTGACTTTGGGATTCATTACACATGAAATGGAAAGACAGGACCAAACTCAACGTGACGGGGCAAACAGCCTCCCCCATTTCCAATATTTTGGTTTTGTTACTCACCACATTCAGTGCCGTGCGTGGTTTCAAACCGGTTTGGGTTTCAAACCGGTTTTGGGTTTCAAACTGGTCACTGTGGGGAAGCTTTGCTGCTCGGGAGCAGAGAAAGACAAATGACTCTCCGGGGCCGAGGAACTGGGTCATCCTCATATCAAATATTTATTGGTCATGCTCAGCCTGCGGCTCCAAAAGGACTCCCTCCTGACGCGCATGTGCATTGGCTGCACGTGTGCACTGTAAAAGGTCCAAGTACAGCACTCGTTTTGAGAGTATTTCTGGAAGCACTAGAAAAAATTAATGCGTAATTGTTATTCTCTGTATACAGGTACTCCTCACTTAACAACCTACCTGTTTAACAACCTACCTGTTTAACAACCTACCTGTTTAACAACCTACCTGCTCAAAAACCTACCTGTTGAACAACCTACCTGTTGAACAACCTACCTGTTTAACAACCTACCTGTTGAACAACCTACCTGTTCAACAACCTACCTGTTTAACAACTTACCTGTTCAACAACCTACCTGTTTAACAACTTACCTGTTCAACAACCTACCTGTTCAACAACCTACCTGTTCAACAACCTACCTCTTTAACAACCTACTTGTTTAACAACTGTTCGGACTTACGACCAGTTCTCTGACCAGTCTGTATTGTACACTGCATGCAATACCGTGGCGTCTCAGCATCAAGCATGATATATATATATATACTTCATACACTATATATACACTATATATACTATATACACTGTATACATCTCATCTCATCACCGTTCTCAGTCTCAGTCTCATTCCTGTAGTCTGTTAGTATTCACTACACTAGTGTTCGCAATGGCCACGCCCCCTTACCGTGAATCAACATGGGTCCTCGCTTATCGACCAATTAACTTAATGACCTGGTCCTAGGAACAGAACTTGGTCGTTAAGTGAGGAGTACCTGTATCTGGATACATAAAGATTAATTAAATAAATTCTGTAAGAGATGGTGTGAATCCATCGCTTTGTGTTTAAGATTTGGAAAGATGTAACATCGAGTATTCAGAGAATTACTTACTTACAGTTTGACTTAATCTCCACAACTCTGGATTCACAACGTCCTCCATCAGTCTTAAGGCCTTCTGTCCTGTTATTGAAGAGCCATAATGATCCAGGGATTTGGTATTTCTGCCTTTGGCCGCTTTAAAAAGGAAAAACGTGGCAGAAGGATTTCAATCTGAGCCTCAGCATCAATAAAGGAGTTCCACAGGGCTCCGTCCTGGGCCCAGCTCTTTTCACCAGCCACATTAATACATTGATACATACAATAGCGATTGAATCCGATTGAATCGGTTCATGAAAGCTTTTAGTTCAAATCAACCACCACTGTCGGGTTGGTCTTTCCCAGGAAAAATTCTCTGGCACAATGGAAGTTAAGAATTTTAAATTTACAGTTTTACATTTTAATAAATAGAAGAACCCCATAGTAAGACAGCATGACCAGCAGTAACTACTGAAGCTGAACAAAACTAAATCACCCAAAAATCCATGGAAAAAGAACCTGGTCCCAGAGGTGATCTCACGGATTACCACTTTAAACAAAGTACATTAAGTTTATGTTTTGTTTGAAAAACTACTTCATGGATTAAGGATGCCTTTACATACATTACCCTTTCACATAATGATTATATTGCTGATTTGGAAAATGTCTCAATGTATCCAATACACATTAAATGTGTCAGGGCGATGAATGTAAATATGTTAAAAGAACGAGTGATTAAAATTCTATTTTTCTATGTGTGAAGCAGGTATCATTTTGAATAATATAATAATATGTTAAGTAATGTGATGTAATGTAATGTATAATATAATAAATGTAGCTCCGGGCAACAATACACAGGGTCCAGTTTAGTCATGTTAGATAAGTATTACAGTTCTCAGAGTCTGTGCAACGTAGCACAAGTTAAAATTCTTTGATTTTTGACGACCACTCAGAGACGAACCGTGGATTTATAAATCATTGGTTCATGATGTCACAAAGTGACTGTGTACTCAATGTAACACCATGTTCTTCAATTTTCAGTGAGTTTTTAAATTTTTATCAATAATTCCTGATACAAATGTAGATCGGTGTGAATCAAACTTGAACGATGATGTATGAAACGTTCCCGTTCCAACGAGAACTCAACCATGTCCATAAGTTCTGTGATTGTCGTGTTTGGGATACTTTTTGTCCGAAAAATTCCAAGGAGATGAAAAAATAAATAAAAAAAGACGAGCAATGGAAATTGCATGCTATTGTAAAATAGAGTGCATTTGGAAATTTGGACAACAAATGACAAGACATGTAAGATAATTGTTTTATTAAACAGTTGTCAAAAACATCTGGACAAAACAATGAAATAAACTATCTCAGTCTTTATAAAGGTCACATGACATTTAATAAGATTGTATTATTAAAATGCCAATCTTAAGTTATGTGAAAAAGAACGGACAACTATTAGTTGTAAAAGTAAACAGTGTTAATAAATATTGTGATAAATGTAATTGTTTGACAAAAAAATGAAATTTTTGGGAAGAAAATAATTATAACGACAGCTTGACATTTGTGATGTTTTTATTACTAAAATGAAGCCATCTTAACAAAGGTATATAACAATATGTGACTCACCGCATACTTTAGGGTCATTTGGTGGTTTTCGATTTTTTGCATCATTTGAAAGTGGAGAATCAGAATCAGCTTCCAAACAAGGGGTCACTTGTGCAAATCAAACAAATATTTTTAAAGCTATGACTTGTTAATGACAAGGGTGTGGCATTCTGAGATAATCACCTTCAAAGTTTTAACCATACCAGGTTCATTCAACTCCCAGAATGCAAATGGGGGTTGGAGGACAAACAAAGCCTCATGGCTACTGAACATAATTCTGAATGGGCCAATCACGAACAGCGCAACAACACACAACCAATTTTTTTTTTTAAGCTTTAATTAAACATTAAGAATAGACATGTTTTATAAAAGTGGAAATATTTTTATTTCCGGTGGGGGACGGTAGCTCAGGAGGTAGAGCTGGTCGTCTAGTAATCTAAAGGTCGCTGGTTCGATCCCAGGCTCCTCCTGCTAGCATGCTGTAGTGTCCTTGAGCAAGACACTTAACCCCTCATTGCTCCTGATGGCTGCATCCGTCGGTGTTTGAAAAATTATAAGTCGCTTTGGATAAAAGCGTCTGATAAATGACTTCATTCTAAGTCACCAACCTCAACGGACTTCATCATGTCATCAACTTCTTCCGTTGTAATAAATACTGCTCGTATCGTCGGTTCTTGAAAATATTCAGTTTCATCGTCACATTCAGGTTGAAATCCACTGTTTGAAATGTTCTCCAAGTCCGGAGTAATATCACATTCAGCGTTGCTGTTGTTCTCCACGTCGTTGTGGGAGAACTGACTATTCTCGCAGAAAATGAAGTCCAGTACGCGCTGCTAACACTGACTTGGATCCATCGCACTGGTCAGATTGATGTCCGAAATATGATTCAGAGCTTCCTCCACCCACTTCACGTAATCCATAACGATACGGAGAAGAAAGTTTTCATAGACAAGTGAGACTGAAACACCCCCTGGCTGCTCTTTAACTGTCTGTTTACGGAAGCGACGTAGGTGCGTGACGCGAAGGGTTGTTCTTCTTCGCCGTTTCACAACAGTGGCTCCGTGTGTGTAAAAGTAGTAGGATTTAAAGGTTGAACTCTATCAAAACAGTTTCACATTGTGACTTCATCACATGGAATATGGATGAATGATCTTCACCTGGACGGTTGTTTTAAAGGAAACCATCAATCTGCATTGTTTAGTGCTGTTCTGCGTCTCGGTAAGTGAACTGTGTTTCCCCATGTAACCTAAGGGGAATATTTAACTCCACAGTTTAACATTTTTCTACTATTTATAAATCAAACTTGGTTTTGAAAATACCGGCATTATCCTGGACTTGGTGAACATTTCAAACAGCGGGGTTTCAATCTAATAAATAATTTCAAAGATCCAACAGGGACAAAGTAACCCAGATATGTGCAAAGTGCTATGTAATAAAAGTAAAAAATAAATGCTTGATGGCACCATTGATGGATTACTACAACATTTAGCCGTCTGCCACCCACCTCGACAACAGAGGGGGAGGGCGACTTCTCAGCCTGACCAAAGTACCTTTCTGTTTGCCGATGACATTTTAGTTCAAGGTTTCAGTGAAAGAAAGTTTACATCTTCAATTTTGAAAATATGTTTAAAGTCAGATTTTGATATGTATGCACAGCATACATCGCACAAGCTTATTTTGCCTTCTCTGAATTTGAGAGAGCGGACTATACCACCTCACTAGTAGACATTAAAATGTGTTTTTTAATAAAAAGTATTTATTAATTGAATATACAGTAAACGTGCTATTTTGTAATAAATACTGATCAGCCACAACATTAACATCACCACTAATAACCACTAACATTGTGCAACACTTCACTCCCCACATGCATCAATGAACCTTGGGCCCCATGACCCTGTCGCCGGTTCACCGGTCGTCCTTCCTTGGACACTGTTGGTAGTAACCACTGCACAGCGGGAACAGCCACAAGACCTGTGGTGGTGGAGATGCTCTGACCCAGTCGTCCAGCATAACAATGTGCTCCTTGTCAAAGTGGCTCAGACCCTTAAGCTGTTTCAACACATCAACTTCAACAACTGACTCTTCACTTGCTCACTCATTTATACTATAACACTATATATATAATTACAATATATAACAGTATATATGTAATAATAATATATAACAGTTTATATATAAAATAATATATAACAGTATATATAATAATTATAATATATAGCAATATATGTATAATAATATATAACACTATATATGTTAATAATAATATATAATAGTATTTATATATTAATAATAAATAACACTATATTTATAAAATAATAATAATAATAATAATAAAAATAATAATAATAATAATAATAATAATATATAACACTATATATATATAATAATAATATTGCATAACACTATATATAATAATAATAATAAGAAGAAGAAGAAGAAGAAGAAGAAGAAGAAGAAGAAGAAGAAGAAGAAGAAGAAGAAGAAGAAGAAGAAGAAGAAGAAGAAGAAGAAGAAGAAGAAGAAGAAGAAGAAGAATTAGATTGTTTTCTTCTTTTAGATCCTACATCTACCTTGACTTTCAACATGTCTCCAGAGGCAAAGCTTAACCAATGTATATCTATGCACTGAAGGAGAGACAAAGAGAGGGATAGATAGATAGATAGATAGATAGATAGATAGATAGATAGATAGATAGATAGATAGATAGATAGATAGATAGATAGATAGATAGATAGATAGATAGATAGATAGATAGACAGACAGATAGATAGATAGATAGATAGATAGATAGACAGATAGATAGATAGATAGATAGATAGATAGATAGATAGACAGATAGATAGATAGATAGATAGATAGATAGACAGACAGACAGACAGATAGATAGATAGATAGATAGATAGATAGATAGATAGATAGATAGATAGATAGATAGATAGATAGATAGATAGATAGATAGATAGATAGATAGATAGATAGATAGATAGATAGATAGATAGATAGATAGATAGATAGAAAAACATTAAATATAAGCAGACAAAAAAAGGTAATAAAGTAAAAAACAATAGAAAACTAAACCTCAAATGACACAGCAAGCACCACTGTATGCACATGAAACCAATCATCTATCCTGTGTGGATTATGTCCTGTCCCACTGGCCTGGTATATTCTGCACATTTTATATATTTCACTATTTCTGTTTTATATTTTCAGCTATTTGTGTATATTTGGACAATTTTTCATCCACTCGTTTCATGTTATTTCAGACCGTTAATTGCTAAAGTGACAAATCTTGGTTTATGTGACTGCACCTGGTGCACTGAACTCTGGGAGATATGACACCAGACATTGAGATGTTATGTTATCTGATGGAAACGAGTATTTTCCCTCCGTCCTTGAGGCATGTGCGGTACGGTGCTGCTCTCTCTCTCTCCCTCCGTCTTTGTCTGCTATTTGCGCTCAGTGTTGTGTAAATGCCAGATGCTCCGTCGGGGGTCTCTCCTGCTGCGCCCAGCCCAGCACGGACCCCCATTACTGATTAATGGGTCCCGCACCAGCACCACTCAATTAAGACTCAAACCCCCAGTCCCTCTACATCCCCGCAGCGCCGGCATACGGTTCTTATTTTTCGACCGGTCGTCTAAAATAAATGAAGTAAACTTCATTAAAAAAACAAAACCCTGATAGTTTTTCTTCAAGGAAAAGAAACTCCTGTATTTTTTTAACCTGAACCTGATATTTCCATCCAGTATTGAGAGGATAGTGAGGTGTCTTGGAATGTGTGGCGTCCCAAGACAGCCCCCGTTGTAGAAGATAATTACTAACAGACGGTGCCAGGGGTCCCAAGAGAGAGAGCACATCACCAGGGGTCCCGGTGATAAGGGAGGTGGAATGTGACCTGTGCTTGGTGTGGGTGTGACGGTGCTTGCTGTGAGTCCTGTTGGTTAAAGGAGCAGATAGTCTTGTCGAAATAGAAGGAAAAGCTGGGTTTGGATGCAAGAAAAGAGGCTTTGTGTTTCGGCTGCTGAGTGAAAGAAACCAGCTCTGATTTATGACTCTGTACGTAACTGCATTGGGCTGGGCTGTTCCGACGGGGAGCTAAAACAGGATGTTCACTTGCTGACGACCAGTGCAAACTGGAAGTTGTGCCTAAATTTAAGAGGTGGAGCAAGGGGTGGTGCTTCATACAGAGTGGAACTTAGTCGACTGAAAATAAGCCCCCTCCTTTCTCTCTTCTTTCTTAGTATGATAGAAGAAAATAAATAAATTAATTAATATTAAAATAAAATAAAATCAATAAAAATAAAATTAAATTAAATAGGAAAATAAAATAAAAATAACTAATTAGAGGTGATATTAGATTGACTAATGTACTCTTTAGATTTAAATGCGTTGTATGAATAAAAGTAAACATTGCTTTATTTCAAATGTGCGAGAAATAAAAAAGCTGATAATGTATGTCTCATTGAATTGTATTATAGTATGTATAAGAATTTAGAGTGGTCTTAAGACACTGAACTCTTGTGTTGTTCTTTTTGCCTTTTCTCTCTTCCTCTCTTTTACTTTGCTGAGTGAAAGCTGGGGGAAAGACAGAGAAGATGGAATGTGTCTGAATTTGATCATCCAAGTGGCAGATGACAAGACATCTGGCAGTTCTTCACAGACACTGGAAGCTTGTGGATGACAGCGCATAAGAATTCTGAATCCAGATTGAATAAGGCCAGTATGGTTTTATCCACAAACTCTTTCAAGGGAGACCTGCATTTACCTATGTGTGTACATTTAGTTATAACCTACATGATTGCTTGTTTTCACATATAGGCTTACAGTAGTTATTTTTCCTATATTGCGTTTACATTAGTTAGTAAGAGACTTGGTAATGGACTGACTAATCAAGGCATTCGCCTAATTAATGGAGTATTATTGATTTGATTGATCACATGCGGAAAAGCTGATTTGATTTAAATACGGTTGAGTGCTGTGAATATTGGTTTCATTATCTGAGTATGGAAGATAAGGCTGTGTTGCAGGGCCAACAAGGAAGCTGGACAACCTGGGAGGGAGTTGTTCAGACCTATGGAAGATTCCACAGGCAAGACTCAGCTTCCTCATTCGCTCAACCTACGACGCTTCCCTGTCCTCTGAACCTTCACCAGTGGTCCTCTGAACCTTCACAGGGACGCTACAGATGGCGCCACGACCAGGTCCTGAGAAAGCTAGCCGAAGTGCTGGAGGTGTGTCGACAGGGTAACAAAGAACCACCATCAGCAGAGGACCACACCAGCTTTGTCTCAGATGAAGGAGTAAGGAGAAACACCAGGCCAACAGAAACATCAAGGCCCTTCTCCCCCGACCAGGAGTGGAACATGAAGGTTGACCTCGACAGGCAGCTCCGGTTCCCCACAGAGATCACCACCACATCTCTCCGACCAGACATAGTTGTGTGGTCAACCAAGGCAAGATCTGTGTACCTCATCGAGCTCACAGTATGACTGGAGGAGGGGATTGAGGCCGCATTCGAACGTAAGAAGGCCAAGTACTCAGAGCTGGCTGCTGAATGCCGGGAGGCTGGCTGGAAGGCTACCATCTACCCAGTGGAGGTTGGATGCTGAGGGTTTTTGGGGTTGTCAACCACACGCCTCTTGAGGGATGAAAGAGTGACCGGAGGGAGACTAAAGAGGGCAACAAAGGACCTGGCAGAGGTGGCTGAGAAAGGGAGCTTTTGGCTCTAGCTGAGGAGGAAGGATAGGTGTTGGACACCTATCCTAGACAACAGCCGCAGGGGATAAAAACTATCAGCTGCACAAGGTGACAGGGAGATGTCCCTGTCATTGCTCCGCAACCAGGAGACGTTCCAGAATTAAAGGAGCGAACGAGCGTTGGTGAATAGTCGTTTCTGGCTGATGACCCTGCAGCTGACCCATGGGCACCGGGGGAGGTGTGACAGGCAGCAATGCCCAGAAGGTGATAACATCTTCCTGTACATTTACTGGTTTACCGTGATTGAGGCTGTTTTGAGAGTGAACATTGATGTACATTTTGATAATTTAAGAGAAATTAGTATGATCAGATGCATCAGATGATGAACAAGTGAAGTTGCTTTCATAAGGGGGAAGCTATTGGTCTACTTTGGGGTTGGTAAATTCAGCTGTTTTTGGTTGATTGTGATTACACGGTGCTTTATAAATAATTTTTAAATAAATCAATTAGATTTACAATAAAATAAATGGAAACAAAAATTACAAAAGTAATCACTCCTATTTCTTCTTCTTGCCGTGTCCACAAAACAGTCAGTTACAAGGCTTGGCTAGATGTGGTTCAGCCACAGCTGAACACATTTCTGTCCCTTCTCATTAAACTCTGCTAAGTCCGATGCTGTGCAGGGCTGTTCCAGCAGCGGACATATCAGGAGGTGCTCCATGGTCTGTGGTCCAGTTCCACAGTCACACACAGCGTCCCCGTCATTCAGGTATCCCCATTTGGCAAGAGTGGCTTTTGCACGTCCAACACCAGATCTTAGTCTGTAAAGGCATTTCCACACTGCGTAGTTGGTGTCTGCTCCAGGGGTCAGTGCCTCGCTCACCTTTAGCTCCATTGTTGTTTCTGGTGGGAGGTTGTCAAGTCTTTCTTCCCACCGAGTGACTCTTTCACTGCTTGCGCTCGGTGTTCTGAGAGGTGGGACTCTCTTCAGGAAACATTTCCTGGATTTAAGGCGGCTTTTGGCTGGCACATGGCCGAAGAGAGGATGTCTTTGATCATTGGACTGTTGTTGCTGCTCTTTCTTGCTTGCTGCATTTCGTCGTATCTCTGGTGGGGCTATGGCTGCCAGGATGTATAGCCGGTCTGTAGGTGTTGGTTTCAGGCAGCCAGTGATAAGGCGGCAGCTAGCATTGAGGGCGGGGTCCAACTTCTTGGCATGGGCAGCTCGCTCCCATACTGGGCAGGCATACTTGGCAGCTGAGTAGCAGAGAGCCAGTGTGGTTGCTTTCAGAGTCTGTGAGTTAGCACCCCAGGTTGTTCCAGTGAGCTTGCGGATGATGTTGTTCCTCGCACTCACTTTACACTTGGTCTTCTCAATGTGGGTCTTAAAAGAGAGGCATCTGTCCAGGGTTACCCCTAGGTAGACCGGGTGCTCACAGTGTTCGAGGGAGGTACCTGACCAGTTGACCTTCAGTTGGCACTTGGCTTCACGATTTCTCAGGTGTAAGGCACACATCTATGTCTTAGATGGATGTGCACGTAGGTGGTTCTCTTCATAGTAAGGTGTTGGAGAGTCTGTCTTCCACAACTTTGAAGTCAGTGGCTTGTGCATCTATGCCAAGGTCGTCTGCATAGATGAAGCGACGAGTGTCTGCACTTTTTGGTTGGTCGTTGGTGTAGATGTTAAAGAGAAGTGGTGCAAGCACACTTCCCTGTGGAAGGCCATTCTTGAGTCTGCGCCACCTGCTTTTCTTTCCTCCAAGCTCAACAAAAGAGTTCTTGTTTTCAAGCATGCTTTCGATCAGTTCTGTCAGACGGATGTCCCTTGTGGTCTCCAGGATCTTTCTGAGGAGACGTCTGTGGTTGACTGTGTCATAAGCAGCTGAGAGGTCGACAAACACCACACCAGTTACCATCCCTTCCTCATAGCTGTCTTCGATGTACTGAGTGAGGTTTAGTACTTGGCTAGTTGTGGACTTGCCAGGGCGGAAACCTGCTTGTTCAGGGATGAGGTGTTTGTCAACAAAGGTGCCAATTCTGTTGAGGATCAGACGTTCGAAAAGCTTGTAGGTATGACTCAAAAGTACAATTGGTCTGAAGTTCTTGGGAGCGGATGGATCTTTCCCAGGTTTTAGCAGTGCTATAATGTGGGCTTTCTTCCAGATGTTAGGGAGTTTGTGTGTTGTTAAGCACTAAAGCTGTAGAAGCCATGTCTTTGCCTTGTGACCGAAGTCCCTGATCTGTTCGATTGCGATGTTATCCAATCCGATTGCCCTCCCTGGTTTGAGGGTAGAGATTCCCCCTTCTAGCTCTTCCATAGTAAGCTGTCTTGTAAGAGCAGGGTCCTCGATGTATTTCTTGCGGTTCAGCTTGGTCTTTTTCCCTCTCTTTCCACTCTTTCCATTCAAGAGCAATTGGTTGGCAACTTGGTTGGCAGTGACTTTTGGGTGCTGAGGAGCTGCTTTAGGATCACCCCCTAGCTTGTAAATAAGTGTCCATGCTTTCTTGTTGTATTTTGACATGTCTGTGGACTCAATAAGAGCATTCCAGGTCTTGCTTCGCTCTTGAGCAATGTTTTCCATCACCTTCTCAGCTTGGGCAGATGTTTCATCTGAGAAGGGATCTGCTTCAAACATGCTGACATAGTTGTCATAGAGTCCTGCACAGTCCTTTGAAAGCCCAGGTATATATTCAACTCTACAGCCTCGTGGGATGTGTTTCCGAGCAGTTTACAACACCAGGTTAGCAAATTGGTCGTAGTTCTTGCTAACTGGTATTATATTTTTGATTTTCTCTTCCAGCTCATTGGTGAAGCCTTTCCAGTCGGCTTTCTTGTAGTTGAAACGCTTTTTAAAGGGCACAATGGTTGGGACTACAGCTGCATTCATTTGGATCCCAATGGCATGGTGTTGGCTTGATGGAATAGGGTCCAGCACAATCTTTTTACACAGTCCAGCGATGTTACTGGTGACCATGATGAGGTCTGGATTGTAGCCACGTATCCAGCAAGCACTGATAAACGAGTGTGGTAGCTTGGGGTCATGGATAAGACTTAGTTGGTTAGTATCAATCCAGTCCTCTACTGCTTCTCCATCTTTGTTCATTTCAGGGTAGCCCCACTGGGTGCTGTGGCTGTTGAAGTCCCCAATGATGATTTGTGGTTTGCTGTGGGCTTTGGGGATTGGCTGGGAAAATATAAAGTCTACAGGTGGTGGTTTATAGACAGATGTTACTACAGCACTGCTTAGCTCAACAGATAGGACTTCGATGTCATGGTCGTCTGACATATCTGTATCTTCTATAGCTAACCCTGTTTTTACAAATATAGCACTGCCGTACTGCCGGTGAGGTCGCTCAGTGGTCAGGACCATTCCTGGTATGGTGGGGCGGTTATTTTCATTCCCTCTGTGAGTCTCTTGCAAGAAGAGAACATCACAGTGTTGCTTGCTGCAAAGGTCGGCTAAGATGGTTTGTTTTGCAGAGGAGACCCTTCAATGTTCACAGATATGACTGTCAATGCTGGTCTTGAGGAGGTTCCTCGTTTCTGTAGCTTTGTGGCTTGTAGCTTGCAGCTTTCAGCGTAGCTTGTAGCTTGTAACTGTTTCTTGTAGTGGTGATAGGATTAGCAGTATCTTGTAGATCTAGTCGATCTTGTCGATCTCGTCGATCTCGTCAATACTCCCAGGGCCACGACGTGGACGCTCCTTTCTTGGCCCCATCACTCCTATTGATGTAGTGCGAAAGAATAATCCCCTTATTAAAGATATTGCAAAAATATCAGGAAAAAAGATGCTCAGTCAGTTGCCAAGCCAAGTTCTTGTGTGGTGAGGTCATAAGCAGGTGGGGACTTCCAGATCGCATATCTTCAGATAACGGGAAAGAGTTTGTGGATAAAACAGTGAAACGAATTGTACAAAAATTGGGAATTAAACAACGTCTAGGAGCTGTTTATCATCCCCAAAGGCAAGCTGTTTGTGAAAAAATGAATGCTGTGCTTAAAAATCGCATTGTTAAAATTTGTCAGCACACAGGTCTGAATTGGGTAGAGGCGCTTCCGTTGGCATTAATGGTGTGTAGTTAGGAGCTAATACTAGTAGAGAAATATCCATTCTGAATATCTGATTCCATCATATAATCAAATCTATTTTTAACTGAGAAAATGTATGGATAAAGGGGGGAAAAGGAAAATGTTAATCATATATTGGAATAATGTTAAAGTGTAATGCAAAAGCAAAATTATTATACTGTATTTGATGTGTGTGCAAGATACTGGCTGGTAAATTTTTCTTTCAGGACCAGTCTGAGGGTGGCTGTGTCCAGAGATCCTAACAGCCTTAAGGACTTGAACACTCTAATCTAACCTAACCCTAACCCTAACCCTAACCCTAACCCTGACCCTAAAAAGCAACAGTTCGATACATACATATGTGTTGTGCATGTTTTTATAATATTGGAGTTTGTTTATTACAATGTAACCTGTATTATTGATGAAAAGTATATGCTCTACAGTAGATATTTTTAGCAAGACATATTACTTTTATTTAGTATTGTTCTCTGTAATGGTGAAATGGATATATTGGGACCTCAGGTGTTTTCTTTTTTGCGGGTTTTGAGGGATACTGATGATAGGCAGGGAAAGGTTCACTGGAAGATTTGATGGGTCGACCAGCCTGACTTTGAACAACATTTTTGATTTATTTCTGAGGTTCTGAATGTATGCATTTATATTTAACATCCTGTACAGTTTTCTAAACCCTTCTTCTTTGCGGTTAATTGATTTGGAGTACAATAGGTGGGTGCCTGGGGCAGAGGGACCGTGAGAGAATTTTCCTGTCTTGATTGTTTGATGAAAGAACGAAGAAAGGAACCTGCCAGATGGGTTTTTAGCTCTCAAACTCCACAAATTTATTATGTTGCTACAACTAAGCATGTTCAGAAGGGTATATTATAATCAGTCTGTTTGTGAGTAGGTGATTTCAATTATGCCAATTAACGTCATAAGTTAAATTACTCTTCTCTCTGTCGAGGCTTTGTGTAGTCTCGGAGGGGTGAAATATGGGGTGTCTTGGAATGTGTGGCATAACCAAGACAGCCCCAGTTGTAGAAGATAATTACTAACAGACGGTGCCAGGGGTCCCAAGAGAGAGAGCACATCACCAGGGGTCCTGGTGATAAGGGAGGTGGAATGTGACTTGTGACCTATGTAGGGAAACCAAATGGTCAACGCTGTCTTTGGACAAGCATAAAATAACCCGCCGGAGTTTCATTCAACAGAGAATCCATCCGGCTCGGTTCTCTCCTGGATGTCCTTGGCAAGTCTGGTCTGATGCTGTTCTTTTGTAATAAACCTATTATTTTACTCAATCAGCGTCAGTGTATTAGTATTACTGTATTAGTAGATATGTATTAGTAGTATTGTATTTGTAGTATTGTATTGGTAGTACTGTATAAAAGGGTTAAAAAATGTAAAGAATATAATTATAGTATATTTACAATTTCTTCGATAATGAAAAGGCAGTGTGTGTGTCAAGTACCAGTACCTACTACACCATGCACTTACTGTATATTACAAATTGATAAATACCTAATATAATTGTTTTAATCTGAAGTTGTGGTCGGTTTGGCGAGCGGTTATTCAGCGTGTCAGCCATTGACATGAAGAGTGAATAACAGCTACAAAGGATTATGGGTGAAATACAGTATGTTGCACGTTATGGTCAGGAGCCCACAGCATGGAAAGCTACATCTGGACAGGAGAGCAGAGCACTGGGAGCCAACGCTTTCAAAAGGCCTTTTAAACATGATGTTGGGGTGTGGTGCTCGCTGCCTCCAACTCCTCCTCTGGAACAAAGGATCAACCTTCTGCAGAACAACGCTCGGCGGAAAATCAGCTCCATATTGAAATCTTTTATTCATTTTCATGGTGTCTGGGGGGGTTACCAGTACTAGTTCAACCGTCCATCCGTCCGTCACTCCCCATTGAAAAATGGGGAGTGACGGACGGATGGATGGACGGACAGATGGATGGATGGATGGATGGATGGATGGACGGACAGACGGATGGCTGCTCTGCTGACTGGTTTGGACGCAGGATGAATGGACGCTCTGCATGGTCTCCTTGACCTTTGACCCTCCACCCTCCGCTCCTTTCGGCGGCAGCGGGCTGCTCCATTGGTCGGCTGTGCCATAACTTCATTGGGATTATGATGGACGGACGGATGGGTGGACGGACGGACGGATGGACGGATGGACTGATGGACTAATGGATGGACGGATGGATGGATGGATGGATGGATGGACAGATGGATGGATGGACAGATGGATGGATGGATGGATGGATGATGGATGGATGGATGGACAGACAGACCGCCGGACAGATGGACAGACGGATGGACAGGTGGATGGACAGATGGACAGACGGATGGACAGATGGACAGACGGATGGACAGGCGGATGGCTGGACGGATGGAGGGACAGACAGATGTGTTTGGATTGATTTTGTGCTCTGCTGGCTGGTTTGGACGCAGGATGAATGGACGCTCTGCAAGCTCTCCTTGACCTTTGACCCTCCACCCTCCGCTCCTCTCAGTGGCGGCGGGCGGCTCCATAAAGCTCCGGCACTGAACCGCGGCTCCAGCTCATTGGTCACTGTGCCATAACTTCAGGGGATAATGACTTTTTTTTGTGGGCCAGTGCCCCCGCCCCCGCGGGTCACCTTGGGCGTCTTTCCACATCTTCTTTCGGCCCCTGCCTGAAATATTCAGTTTGCCTGAGGCGTTCTCTCTGCTCCCCAACCCCCCCCCCTCTCTCTCTTTCTCGCTCTCTCTCTTTTCACCAGCTATACCTCCTTTCACTTTTTCTCCTCATCAACCCCTCCCCCGCCTCCTCCAGAATCCACCTACTTTCCTAAATTCTCTTCCTTCCTCTTCCTCCAGAACACCTCTTCACTGGTCCTCCCCCCGCCGCTCCCTCTCTTCCTCCCTCTCTCCCTTTTGCTGCTTCTTTCCTCATAAATTGCCGGAGGCTGTGTGTGTGTGTGTGTGTGTGTGTGTGTGTGTGTGTGTGTGTGTGTGTGTGTGTGTGTGTGTGTGTGTGTGTGTGTGTGTGTGTGTGTGTGTGTGTGTGTGTGCTGGATCCTACGAGCACCTGGAGACCACTAACCATGATCATATCAATAAAATGACATCTGTTCCACCGGCAAAGCAGCACAGGAGAGAAGAGAGGGAGAGAAAATGAGGAAAGGAGGGAAGGAAGGAGGGAGGAAATGAAGGAGGGAGGAAAGGAAGGAGGAGGGAGGGAAGGAAGGAGGGAGGAAATGAAGGAGGGAGGGAAGAACAACAGAGCAGGAACTAAGAAGGGATATTAGGGTTATTACTGTACTACTTCTATCAGTAGTATTGTATTAGCAGTACTGTATTAGTAGTACTGCATTAGTAGTATTGTATTAGTATTACTGTATTAGTAGTATTGTATTAGTAGTACTGTATTAGTAGTACTACATGAGTAGTATTGTATTAGTAGTACTACATTAGTAGTATTGTATTAGCAGTATTGTATTAGTAGTATTGTAATTGTAGTATTGTAATTGTACTATGAACTTGAACTTGAACTTGAACTTACAGACAATAATACAGACAATAATACAGACAATACAACAGACAATAATACAGACAATAATACAGACAATAATACAGACAATACAACAGACAATAATACCGACAATAATACAGACCCTTAACCAGACACTAATACAGACACTAATACAGACACTAATACAGACAATAATACAGACAATAATACAGACACTGAACCAGACAATAATACAGACACTAATACAGACACTAATAGAGACAATAATACAGACACTAAAACAGACACTAAAACAGACAATAATACAGACAATAATACAGACAATAATACAGACAATACAACAGACAATAATACAGACAATAATACAGACAATAATACAGACAGTAATACAGACAATAATACAGACACTAAAACAGACACTAAAACAGACAATAATACAGACAATAATACAGACAATAATACAGACACTAATACAGACAATAATACAGACAATAATACAGACACTAATACAGACAATAATACAGACAATAATACAGACACTAATACAGACAATAATACAGACACTAATACAGACACTAAAACAGACAATAATACAGACAATAATACAGACACTAATACAGACACTAATACAGACAATAATACAGACAATAATACAGACACTAATACAGACACTAATACAGACACTAATACAGACAATAATACAGACAATAATACAGACACTAATACAGACAATAATACAGACAATAATACAGACACTAATACAGACACTAATACAGACAATAATAGAGACAATAATACAGACACTAATAGAGACAATAATACAGACAATAATACAGACAATAATACAGACACTAATACAGACACTAATACAGACAATAATACAGACACTAATACAGACACTAATACAGACAATAATACAGACAATAATACAGACACTAATACAGACACTAATAGAGACAATAATACAGACAATAATACAGACACTAATAGAGACAATAATACAGACAATAATACAGACACTAATACAGACACTAATAGAGACAATAATACAGACAATAATACAGACACTAATAGAGACAATAATACAGACAATAATACAGACACTAAAACAGACACTAAAACAGACACTAAAACAGACAATAATACAGACAATAATACAGACAATACAACGGACAATAATACAGACAATAATACAGACAATAATAGAGACAATAATACAGACACTAATAGAGACAATAATACAGACAATAATACAGACAATAATACAGACACTAATACAGACACTAATACAGACAATAATACAGACACTAATACAGACACTAATACAGACAATAATACAGACAATAATACAGACACTAATACAGACACTAATAGAGACAATAATACAGACAATAATACAGACACTAATAGAGACAATAATACAGACAATAATACAGACACTAATACAGACACTAATACAGACAATAATACAGACACTAATACAGACACTAATACAGACAATAATACAGACAATAATACAGACACTAATACAGACACTAATAGAGACAATAATACAGACAATAATACAGACACTAATAGAGACAATAATACAGACAATAATACAGACACTAATACAGACACTAATAGAGACAATAATACAGACAATAATACAGACACTAATAGAGACAATAATACAGACAATAATACAGACACTAAAACAGACACTAAAACAGACACTAAAACAGACAATAATACAGACAATAATACA
Source organism: Zeus faber (assembly GCF_960531495.2). Lineage (NCBI taxonomy): Eukaryota > Metazoa > Chordata > Actinopteri > Zeiformes > Zeidae > Zeus > Zeus faber. The sequence goes on along the minus strand of NC_137191.1, from coordinate 35,053,871 downwards.
GACAATACAACGGACAATAATACAGACAATAATACAGACAATAATAGAGACAATAATACAGACACTAATAGAGACAATAATACAGACAATAATACAGACAATAATACAGACACTAATACAGACACTAATACAGACAATAATACAGACACTAATACAGACACTAATACAGACAATAATACAGACAATAATACAGACACTAATACAGACACTAATAGAGACAATAATACAGACAATAATACAGACACTAATAGAGACAATAATACAGACAATAATACAGACACTAATACAGACACTAATACAGACAATAATACAGACACTAATACAGACACTAATACAGACAATAATACAGACAATAATACAGACACTAATACAGACACTAATAGAGACAATAATACAGACAATAATACAGACACTAATAGAGACAATAATACAGACAATAATACAGACAATAATACAGACACTAATAGAGACAATAATACAGACAATAATACAGACACTAATAGAGACAATAATACAGACAATAATACAGACACTAAAACAGACACTAAAACAGACACTAAAACAGACACTAAAACAGACAATAATACAGACAATAATACAGACAATACAACGGACAATAATACAGACGCTACAGATGTTGTTGCTGTTCCGTTCTTGCTGTGTGTTACTGTGTCGTGCATTTTATAACAACACGTCTGAGGTGAAGATGCTGCTTATTATGGGATTTTCACACAGAAGGAGAATGTCATTCACATTTTTAGAGTTTAACCTGTATGTGTGTGTGTGTGTGTGTGTGTGTGTGTGTGTGTGTGTGTGTGTGTGTGTGTGTGTGTGTGTGTGTGTGTGTGTGTGTGTGTGTGTGTGTGTGTGTGTGTGTGCTGGGGGGGTTCATATTATGTTTCATGGTCATGGGGGAGGGGGGGGCATAAATCACTGTCTTATTAAACTGCCCCGCCCCCTCCTCCCCCAGGGAGCACACACACACACACACAGTCCTCCTCCATCCCTTGTTCTTTCTCTCGCTCTCCTCCTGCTCCTTCTCATCTCTCTATCCGTCAGTCTCTCCCCCTCCCCCCTCTCTTCCTCCCTGCTGTCTCTCTCTCTCCTCCTCTATCCGTCTCTCTCTCTCTTCCTCCCTGCTGTCTCTCTCTCTCCTCCTCTATCCGTCTCTCTCTCTCTTCCTCCCTGCTGTCTCTCTCTCTCCTCCTCTATCCGTCTCTCTCTCTCCTCCTCCCTGCTGTCTCTCTCTCTCCTCCTCTATCCGTCTCTCTCTCTCCTCCTCCCTCTCTTTCTTTCTGTCTTTGTTTCTCCTCTTTCTTTCTGTCTCCCTCTCTCCCTCCTCCCTCTCTCTCACCGCCTCAAACTATAGTCCTCGCTCTTCTCCTCTTCCTCCACCCCCCCCCCACCCCCCCGGTCATTATTGTTCTGAGAGACACAATGAGGTCAAAGGTCAGAGACAGGGGGGCGGGGTCAATGTGGAAGAAAAAAAACAAGGGTGTAAATAAACAACCTCTTTATTGGAATAAATAGGAGAGGACAAACAGACTTCCTGTTTTTTTTTGGGGGAAGTCTCTCGGTTGATTTGACAAAACGTCTCTTTGCGACATAGAAAAATACAGTGGAAAAAGGGAGACGTTATTAATATATATATATTACAATCTGTTAGGCTGTTATGTAGACACAATAAGAACTAATGGTAATAATCCTAATAATCAATAATAGCAATCATAAAATCCAGTTTTCCCTCCGACCCCCGACAGGGCGTCAGCTGCTATGAGAGGGTAAAAAAAACAATAATAGTAAACAATGTTAGAAAGCCTGACGAGGGTCCGACTTCACTTCTCATTTCATATAAATAGGACGCGGCGTGGGAGCACGGCGTGGGAACGCCGCCTGCTCCGTTTGGCTCGCCGGACGGGGGAAGCGCTTCCGACGGGTTTCAGTCGCCGAACTCGTCGTCAGCAGAACGGGACGCCTCCCCCACCACCCCACCCCCACCCCCACCCTTCATCATAAAAAACAAAGTATTAATTCCACGTTTTAATGATGAAAAGGAACAGAGAAAAGAACTGTAATCCATTTTTTTTTGTAATTAATTAATTTGGGCTGAAAATGCCAAAAATATGGAGTCCAATTTGCGCCCCCATGACCTTCACCAATATATATATATATATATATATATATATATATACATACATAATTTTTTTTTTCTTTAGGTCATTTAGACAAATTGAGATGTGAGCTTATTGTGTCGCCGAAATCTTGATTTCTTTTAATTATTTTCCATAATTCTCGACGTTTTCACAATGTTCACCACAGTGAATAAAACAGCCGTCAGCTGTGCGGTCACCAGACGCAGGCCCATCAACGTCACCTCGTCATGTTGAGTCTTGTACTATGGGAGAAGGGAGAAGCAGGGAAGCAGCGCTTCACACACCGTCACATGGGGGGGGGGGGGGCGAACGAGAGGGTTTTCGGTGGCGTGTGATGAAGAGGAGGATGGAGAGGAGGATGAAGAGGAGGTTAAGTGGTTCATTTTATTATGGGGGGAGGGGTCCTATATTACAAAAACTGATGCTGTGTGCACCAGTTACACACACACACAAAACATGTGTGTATGAATACTGTATTTGTCTCTAGGTGTGTGTGTGTGTGTCTGTGTGTGTGTGTGTGTGTGTGTGTGTGTGTGTGTGTGTCTGTGTGTGTGTGTGTGTGTGTGTGTCTGTGTGTGTGTGTGTGTGTCTGTGTGTGTGTGTGTGTGTGTGTGTGTGTCTGTGTGTGTGTGTGTGTGTGTGTGTGTGTGTGTGTGTGTGTGTGTGTGTGTCTGTGTGTGTGTGTGTGTGTGTGTGCACTACATGCACTCCTTGCAGCCACACTCCACAGGTTTCTCCACGTCCTGTGTCCAGGTCGTCCCATCGTTGCACTGGAAGGTGAGGCGTCTGCGCCGCACCCTGAGGGGGGCGCAGCAAGGCAGGGGGGCCGCGCCCGCCCGGGGGGCCACGCCCGCCCGGCAGCGCCCCCGACACTCCACCCAGGAAAAGGGCTTGGAGGTCTGGCAGAGCAACGCGCCGCGTTGCAGCCGGTGGAAGTCCCGGACCGGCTCCGCCCGGCACACAGACTCTGTTCGGGGACACAGGGACGAGCGGAAGTTTAATAAAGTGAAATGTAGTCGACTCGAGAGTAAAGTCAATTCTAAAGAAATCACTGCTGAGGAACAATATTGACTCCACTGAAATAAGAACATCGTTGCTGAGGAAATCTATGACTTATATATTTATCTTTTTTTTATCAAATACGTTTTGCTTGTGTTTTACTTTTGATGCAATTTTGTGCAATTTTGTTCTATTTCATTATTATGATTCTCTTTCATTATTATTATTCTATTTCTTTATCTTTTTCTTACCCTGTTTGTAATTTATTTTATTTTATTATCCTACTTTGTATTCGACGGCGTTTTAATGTAAACCGCTTTGAGTGGCACGTCGTGTATGGCACTGGACAAATAAAGGTTTTTATTCTGATTCCAATTAAAACGTCAGCGTCACTGTAAATGCTCCTCCCTCTAAAGTGTGAAACACGCCTCAGCCAGGCTGCCCAAAGGTCTGCGCTGAGCCGACGCCCGGCGCCGAGTCCAGGACGCACCAACGCTCCACCGGACGTATTAAAGACAGCGGGGGCGAGGGGGGGCTTCTTCCTCGTTTCCTTTAGATTCTAGTTTGATTGATGCAACGCCCCCTAGTGGACCGGCCGACGGTGCGGCGGCAGAAAAGCTTCGCGGGTTCCCTTCTCTCTCTCTCTCACCCGCGTCACAGTTCTCTCCGGTGAAGCCCCGGTCGCAGATGCAGCGCGGCGGCCCCCCGTCGCTGGGCTCGCAGCGGCCGTGCAGACACCGCGGCCCCTGGCCCGGCTCGCAGTCGCAGCGGTACGACGAGCCGCCCGACGCCACGCACACACCCCCCACGCACCTGGAGGAGGAGAGGGAGGGGAGGCGTGAGGTGGGGGGGGGGGGGGGTGATAGGACGGCGGCTTATGTGCCTCAGGGTGAACGGGACGAGGGGCTGGAATTACCTGTTGTCTCGACACGGGTCGACGGCCGAGGAGGCGGTGGCCACGCCCTCCGTGGCCCCGCCGCCCACTGTGATCCCCACGCCGGTTATGGGCTGGTCGCAATGCTGCCCCGTCCACGCCGGCTGGCAGAGACACCGAGGACCCTGCGGGGGACTGATGGGTTAGGAGTCGAATGGAAACCTCCGTAGCCAGTGTGAAGAAGGGGGGCCCTAACCCCCTATAGGTGCTCTGCTCTTGATTTTTATTTTTTGACGTTAATCCATTTGTCCCATCGTGACATTGATGATGAGCCTGTTCAGAAGGAGATTGGAGCTTGGGGTTGAGGTTAGGACATGGGGTTAAGGGCTAGGGGTATGGGTTAGGGTTGTTAAATTAGTTGGGTTTTAACAGGGTCTTTAAGGGCATGTGCAACAATATATTGGCCCCCGTCCCTCGGGTAAAAGGCAAATAAAAAGGTAAATATATATATTTTTTATAAATATTTGAATTAATTTTGTTTTCTCCTTACAGGCGGATCAGACTGGCATCCACGCCGGCCTCCAAGGACCCCCCAGGTTCAAGGTAAAGTGGGCTAGGTGTTAGGGTTAGGGGTTATGACAAGGGGTTATAACTATGATCCATGCCGGGCTCCAAGGACCCCCCGAGGTTCAAGGTAAGGTGGGCTAGGGGATGACTATGATCCATGCCGGGCTCCAAGGACCCCCGAGGTTCAAGGTACGAGGTTCAAGTAATGGGTTATGACTAGGGGTTATGGCTAGGGGTTGGGGTTGGGGTTATGACTAGGGGTTATGGTTAGGGGTTAGGGGTTATTACTAGGGGTTATGTCTCGGGGTTATGGCTAGGGGTTATGACTAGGGGTTATGGTTAGGGGTTAGGGGTTATTACTAGGGGTTATGTCTCGGGGTTATGGCTAGGGGTTATGGCTAGGGGTTGGGGTTAGGGTTAGGTGTTAGGTCTAGGGGTTAGTGGTTAGCGCAAGGGACCCCTGTACCTGCGTGGCGTCGGGCTGGCAGACCCCGTGCAGGCAGCGCAGCTTGCGGCAGGCCTGGCAGCCTGGCTCCACCCCCGGCCTCATGTGGCCGCGGTTGAAGTCCTGTAGCTCGTGGTTGATGTAGAGGTTCTGGATGCAGCCGTGGAAGCTGGAGGTGTTGAGCGTTGGGGAGGCGAGGCTCAGGGCAGGGGGCAGGACCTCCTCGGGAAGTCCTGGGGGGTCGGAGAAAAGAATGAGGCTGCTTGGGATTCACCGTGGAGGAAATGAGACAAGCTGCTCAAAACAGGAAACTCATATTGTAGTCAGACTGTCTTTATATGTCACACTGCAAAACAATGCTCACAACCTGCATTTTATCAGGTTTTTATTGACTCTTACTGACTCTTGGTTAGCGCTCTTTGGCTACATCCGCTTGATTACAATAGACTAGAAACAAGAAGTCGCGTCACTTCCGACCGGAAACCTGGTGTGGCCAAGTTACTCTCTGGATATACTGCGGCCATTGCAATTTTCAATATGATATTACTGTTATTCAAAACACTGCATGAATTTCCCATTGTGGAAAAGGAGATTTAAGGTTGTTGTTTTTTTAAGTCACAAGCATTTGCCTAATTGGACTGCATGCAAATACAGTGAGAAGCTGCAGCAGAGTGGTTGGTGCAGTAAAGCCTTGAGCGGCTGCTGCTATGAACAGTTATAATGAAGGACAGCAGGGTTTCCATAAGGTCTGGGTTGAAAAACCACAAGTCCGTCCTTAAAGTCAATTTGTCCTCAGTATGAAGTTTGGCAACTGTTACTGCGTTTTCAGGACAGGACACTCAAAGCAGAATCCACGTCAGGCACATTGACATCTTAATGATGACAAAGAACAAATTCAGATACAAAATGAAAGATGATATAAGATAAGAAAGAGACATTATTATTCCCTGGGTGGAAATTCAGGAAGATGAACGCCGCCGTGTTCGTAGGATCATTCGTAAGTTCCCTTTTACGATCACATATGATCCTGATATCCAATACTCAGAGTTAATGGAGAGTGTGCGTGTGCGTGTGCGTGCGTGTGTGTGTGTGTGTGTGTGTGTGTGGTCCTACCTCCGACGTACAGGGGGGTCTCCCCAGCCACCGGGGGGCTTGGTCCCAGGCTGTCCAGCGTGGTGGGCTCCCCCCCGTCCACAGACAGGTTCACCATCCGGTCGAAGGTCACGAGTTCCACCGTGTGGAAGTGGCCGTCATTCACCGTCTCTGCACTGAGGGGGACGAGGCACGAGGGGCGAGGGGTGAGGAACGAGGGATGAGGGATGAGGGGTGAGGGGTGAGGAACGAGGGATGAGGGACGAGGGGTGAGGGACAAGAGACGAGGGGTGAGGGGTGGGGGATAAGGGATGAGGGACGAGGTGTGAGGGACAAGGGATGAGGAGTGAGGAATGAGGGACGAGGAGTGAGGGACAGGGGACGAGGGGTGAGGGGTGGGGGATGAGGGATGAGGGACGAGGGGTGAGAAACGAGGGACGAAGGGTGAGGGACAAGGGACGAGGGATGAGGAGTGACGGACAAGGTATGAGGGGTGAGGGACAAGGGGTGTGGGGCGGGGAACAAGAAATGAGGGACGAGGGGTGAGAGAAGAGGGGACGAGCAGACGAGGGGACGGGGGACGAGGGGACGAGGGATGAGGGGACAAGGGGACAAGGAAAGAGGGGACGAGGGGACAAGAGACGAGGGACGAGGGGTGAGGGGTGAGGAATGAGGGATGAGGGACGAGGGGTGAGGGACAAGGGAAGAGGGGTGAGGGGCGAGGGGTGAGGGACGAGGAGTGAGGGCAAGAGGGGTGAGGGACAAGGGGTGTGGGGCGGGGAACAAGGAATGAGAGACGAGGGGACGAGGGACGAGGGGAGGAGGTGAGATGTAAAGTTTATTCCTCTGCTCTACGTTGTTGCCGCTCAGCGTTTCCCTGCACATCGTACCTGTGTGAGCAGGTGATTTAAGGTGGAACTTTGCTCCTTGGGGGCCACGCCCGTCGTCCCTTCAAAGAGACACGTCACTCGAGATGTTTTTTTTATTCATCAATTACCAAAATACTGTGTTATAATGATAATGACGTTAACATAATATAATGTTATTTCTTGCAGCAGGTTTCGACGACCCTCCAGCTCGCTGACACGCCCACTTCCAAACCAACCAACTGGACCAGAAACACACGGACGGGAAGCGGCGTTTCGGGGACTCGGGCGTGGCAGCTGACGCACGCATCCCTCCCGTGTTTTTTGTTCACTCTTGTGTGCGTCATGGGGCCCCGCCTTTCCTGTTGAGGGCCAAAACCCTGCGCATCACACATGCATTCGCATTATGTCAAATTGACAGTGGTGCAAAGTAATAAAGTATCTGAAAAATAATCGTAATTAAATATACGTTACTTAGTTCAAGAATATATATGAACATTTCTATGACACCACTCGTTTCTGTAGCATTAGGCTCCATTCGATCGGGCACCGGGTGCTTTTAATACTTTAAGTACAGGTTGAGGACAAGTTCTGTCAACGTGGAACCTTCACTTCCACTGTCACAGTATTTGTGTTTTTATTTCAGTGAAATACTTCTTCCACCGCTGGAATCAGGATTAGAGCCAATATTTGATTTGCCTTTTAGCACCTTGCTCAAAGACACTGGCCCAGACTCCGTCTCCTCCTGGTCATACTGTCACCAACAGACGGCGAGATGCGGCAGCGCCCCCGGGGATGGACCCCGCCCGTCGCAGACCCGAGTGGCTCCTCGGCCTCGAGGGTCCTTCGGTTCTTTTGATAAAACCACAAAGCTCCTTGAGCTACGGACCGACTGGCCGACTTCCCAAACGGCACTCTTTTTGTTGCTTTTATCCCCCCCGAGCAACGAGAGTCTGCGCCAAGAGCTGTCGCTAGGCAACAGCGGCGAGACGTCGCCGGCTAAGTGGCGAGGGGGCCTAATGAGGGGCCGTCCACAGGGAGCGAGAACACTTGACTTTAAATATCTCATAATAACCAGAACGCTCGGTCCAACGGCGTCAAGTCGATAAAGTGTTGGTCCTACCTGAACCGCTACGAGCTGGTTAGAATGCTGCAGAAAGCCTCCAGGGAAAGTGTGATGACGCACTCGTATTATACACCGACCAGCCACAAGATTAAAAACACCACTAGTAACAATAATACTGTGTAGCTCCCACTCCTGCCACCAAAACAGCTGTGAGGTGGAGGCAGTGACTCCACCAGACTCTGAAGGTGTCCTGTGGTATCTGGCACCAAGACGTCAGCAGCAGATCCTTTAAGTCCTGGAAGTTGGAGGTGGGGCCCCCATGGATCGGGCTTGTTGTTCCACCACATCCCACAGATGCTCAAGGTGATTCATCACACCTCCACCTTCTTCCATTGCTCCATGGTCCAGTTGTGACGCTCACGTTTCCATTGTAGGTGCTTTCAGGGGTGGACAGGGGTCAGCATGGACACTGTGAGCTCCCATACGCAGCAAGCTGCCATGCACTGTGTGTTCTACACCTTTCTATCATAGCACCATCCACTGTTTCAACACTTTGTGCTACAGTAGTTCTTCTGTGGGATGGAACCAGACGGACTAGACTTCACTCCCCACGTGCATCAATGAGCCTTGGGCCCCATGACCCTGTCGCCGGTTCACCGGTCGTCCTTCCTTGGACACTGTTGGTAGTAACCACTGCAGAGCAGGAACAGCCACAAGACCTGTGGTGGTGGAGATGCTCTGACCCAGTCGTCCAGCATCACAATGTGCTCCTTGTCAAAGTGGCTCAGATCCTTACGCTGCTTCAACATCAACTTCAACAACTGACACTTCACTTGCTGCCTCATATCATATATAATATATAACACTATATATATATATAATAATTATATATAACAGTATATATCATAATAATATATAACACTATATATATAATAATAAATAACACTATATATAATAATAAATAACACTATATATATATCAAATAATTTGAAAATATAACAGTATATACGTAATGATAATATATAACACTATATATATAATAATAATATATAAAAATAATATATACCAGAATATATATATAATAATAGTATATAACAGTATATATATATAATAATAAAATATAACAGTATATATGTATAATAATAATAATATCTAACATTATATAGTTCAAGTTCAAGTTCAAGAGATTATCTGTCACATACTGTACATATACATGCGGTCATACATATATGTAGTAAAATGCCATGACACCCTGTAATTACTCAAAAAAAAAAATACTAAAATGTGTGTAATCAACACAAGGCCCTCACATATAATAATAATATATAACAGTATATATATATATATATATATATATATATATATATATATACAAAACAGTATATATATAATAAAAATATATAGCAGTATATATATATATAAAACAGTATATATAATAATAATAATATATAATAGTATATATTTAATAATAATATATCCCCTCCTTGACAGGTGCCATTGGAACCAGATGATCAATGTTATTCACGTCACTTGTCACTGGTTTCATGTTGTGGCTGATCCGTGTATATTGCATTGAGATAAGATTAAGTAAAACTTCATTCAGATGTGGATAAGCACTATGCTAACTATTGAGCCCGATATGGACTACAGTACACAGAACAATAAACATAACATGGATAGCACCGGTAAATATGTCCATCGTCATATTGTATAATATATCTACTGTACCAGTGAGAATAATGTGGCATGATAATAAGGCAGTTTAATAATTACAGCAGCAACAACGATAACAGTTCTAATAGTAATAATGATAATATTATATAATAATATTGGTGGTACCAACTCATAATAGTGGAATGACATCCATGCAACTAACCTGTGTGTGTGTGTGTGTGTGTGTGTGTGTGTGTGTGTGCACCGACCTGTAGATGGCGGTAGCGGGCTGGTTCCCATTGTCGTAGGTGACCCTGACGTGACCCTGGTGCAGCTCCACGGCGATGGGCTCCTTGTTGCCGTTGTAGAGCAGGACGCCGTTCTCCTCCGCCGTGGACACCTCGCACACACACACACACACACACACACACGCACACACACACACACGCACACACACACACACGCACACACACACACACGCACACACACACTGAGGAATGTGTGTTCCTACATACAGCATAGTGTACGTACTGTACGTACTGTACGTATGAACAGAACCTCCTCAGAGCAGCAGCATCATGGAGTCATTTGCTCCGCTGGGTGATCACCGTTTTCAGTGAAGGAAAACTGAAAACCTCCTGGAAATTGTCTTTGCACAAATGAACAAATCACACAATTCACTAAATAAAAATAAAAAGACACTTATTGGTAGTGTCTGTTGTTGTTTGATATACGTGACCAACTTAGTTTTATTATAATTGATTATGATGCAACAGGTGATCAAACAGTAACAACAAAACAAGCCAAACGCGTTTCATTTAAAAGAGGTGACTATTTACTCACTATCAGATTTGGGTGAATTAAGACTTTGAAAGGTAACGATCATTCGTCAGCGCGTGACTTTCGATCATCATCACCCTTCACAAGAGTTTCGATTTTTAGATACGTTCCAATAACGCCAGCTTGCCTCGCGACGCAGGGGGCGGGGCTTATCGGTGAGGGGCGGGGTTCAGTGGAGAGGGTGGGGCCTGTCAAAGGGGGC
>NC_137191.1:35035614-35038114 GCF_960531495.2 Zeus faber | reverse complement strand
ACCCTGCTATAGCCTGGGCCCCTGCGGCCCCGTACCCAGACACTGGAACTTGTCGGCGGGCGTGGTCAGCAGCAGCTTGCCCACCAGGCCGGGGGGCCCAGCACAGCGAGCGATGCCCGGCTCCTTGTAGCCGCTCTTCACCCAGTCTGACAGCCAGCGCAGCCGGCAGTCACAGTACAGAGGGTTGGAGCCCACCGCCCTGACAGACAGAGGGGTGGGAAGAGAGAGACAGGGGGGCAGGGAGACAGGTAGAGAGAGAGAGAGAGAGAGAGAGAGAGAGAAACATGCAGAGAGAGACAGAGACAGGAAAAGAGAGAAACAGGAAGACAGACAGGCAAGCAGAGAGGTGGACAGGTAGAGAGAGGGAGAGAGGGAGACGGACAGGGAGACAGATGGGGAGAGAGAGAGACAGGGAGAGAGAGACAAAGGGATGTATAGAAAGAGAGAGGAAGACGTATGAAGGATAGAACCAATCAATGGACGGACAATGGACACGCACGCGCATGCACACACACACACACACACACACACACTCACACACACACACACACACACACACACACACACACACACACACACACACACACAGACACACACACACACACACACACACACACACACACACACACACACACACTCTCCTCAAGGCCGCAGGTCTCTGAAGCAGCGATTCAAATAGAAAGAAAAACTCTCCAGAGCAGTGTCATGGCAAAGTTTATCTCAACTATTCTGAAGCAAATGGGCAGCTGGGTAACCTGGGCAACCTGGGCAACCTGGGCAACCTGGGCAACCTGGGCAACCTTGACAACTGGGCAACTGGGTGACTGGGTGACTGGGTAACCTCAGCCCGTTGAAAGATCCAATGCGATGGTTCTTTATAGATGCATTGTGCCCTTTGAAAACATGGCCGTTCCTCACAGGCTGCACGTCCTTGGGTCCCCAGCAACACACACACCCAGTGGATGGGATCCACTTTATCAAAGGACATACAGACAGACAGACAGACAGACAGACAGACAGACAGACAGACAGACAGACGGACAGACGCTCAGACAGACAGACGGACAGACCGACGGACAGATGCTCAGACGGACAGACGGAACGACAGACAGACACACAGACAGACAGACAGACAGACGGCCAGACGTTCAGACGGATGGACGGACACACAGGACAGAGATTTCTTCCTGTACATTTAGATAGAGTTCCCGGCACTAACGCCAAGAAGCGGTTGCCGAGTTGCTGAGCTTTGCTTCAGTGTCGGTTGCCAAGACGGACACAGCGGCTGTGGAATTCTAATCCCTATTCCAGCGTTCCCACTTACTAATTTTCTTGCTGAAGGCTTATAAACATATAAAAGGTGCAAAAAAAAAATGGAAAACAATGAGAATTGGGGCAACCAGACGCCAGACAGGCAGACAGACGGACGGGCAGAAAGACAGACAGACAGACAGACCCAGGCACCACGACCCAAACGCTGCCGGCCTCCAGCTGAGCGTACGACGGCTTCACCACATGTTTGAGTCCAGGGCAGGAAGGGAGGCCCCGGAGTGGGTTGTCACGACGGGGACGTCTCATTTGATCCTTATATGTTTTTATGGGTTTTTTTCAATCCCACGGAGGCATCAACGGGACTGGAGCGCCCGTCCGTTCCCGTGGCAACCCGGCTCCTCTTGCCATTATCCCGACCGCCTTGTCTCCGCTGCGGCGCCGCTCCGTGGTGCGAGGCCCTCGACCCAAAATGAACCATAAATAAGGGAGAGCAAACACTCCGACGGGCAGTGGGATGTATGTTTTTGGAAAAGGCTGTTTTTGTTTTCTTTTAAAGCGCTATGAATACAACCTTAAAACTGGACATTTCCCAAAGAGTAAAACGTGGATTTGGGAACAGGAATGAAGTCATCGCCGTCTGTTTGGACGAAAGAAGAAGCTCCCTCGCCAGCAACGCAGAGTCGTTTGACGTTTTGGTCGAATGAAAATCCCTGTCCTACAGGGAGGAGATCCGTCCTCGTCTGTGCGTTACCAGCGAGGCGGGCGTGTCTCCTCCGTCCTCGCCACCTCGACTCCGCCCCCCCCTGCTGCCCAAAATTTGGGAGTTCCGGAAGGACTGGGCGAGGCCCGGAGCGCGGGCGACGGGCGGACCGACTGGCCTCCACGCCTCCAAGTCAAGGCGCCGGCGCCACAGCGTCCGCCGCGGAGGACCGCTCGCCGCCGCGGGGGACCGCTCGCCGCCGGCAGCTGATTGGCTCAGGGGCATCGAGGGGGGAGGAACAAGAGGCGCCCGGCCACCGAGACACGTTGCCGAGGCTGCGGAGGATCCTACGTCTCCCACGTCGGACGTCTTCACTTTCATTCTCCCACGGCGGGAAAAGTAAAAAGTAACAGAAACCTGAGAGTGAGGGGGCGTGTCCCAGGGTGTGACGCTGGAATGACGAGCGTCACCGTGAGTAGTAATAGATGGAGGTGGTTATAGGAGGCTTTGTCCACCAAGTAACTGCTC
>NC_137191.1:35028114-35030614 GCF_960531495.2 Zeus faber | reverse complement strand
ACAGCATGCGCAGGGCCTCCATGCCTCGGAACATGCTTCCCCGGACTGAGTCCAGGTGGTTTGCCGTCAGGTGGAGCTCCACCGCCGCGTCCGCGCCCTCAAACACCCCGTCCTCGATCTCAGAGATCTTGTTGTTGCTCAGGTTTCTAGAAGGAACCGTCAGACAGGTCAGACAGACAGGTCGGACAGGTCAGACAGGTCAGTCAGACAGGTCGGACCGGTCAGACAGGTCAGACAGGTCAGACAGGTCAGACAGGTCAGTCAGACAGGTCGGACCGGTCAGACAGGTCAGACAGGTCAGACAGGTCAGACAGGTCAGTCAGACAGGTCGGACAGGTCAGACAGGTCAGACAGGTCAGACAGTTCAGACAGGTCAGACAGGTCAGACAGGTCAGTCAGACAGGTCGGACCGGTCAGACAGGTCAGTCAGACAGGTCAGACAGACAGGTCAGACCGGTGAGACAGGTCAGACAGGTCAGTCAGACAGGTCAGACAGGTCAGTCAGACAGGTCGGACCGGTCAGACAGGTCAGACAGGTCGGACAGGTCAGACAGGTCGGACAGGTCGGACAGGTCAGACAGGTCAGACAGGTCAGACAGGTCAGTCAGACAGTTCAGACAGGTCAGCCAGACAGGTCAGTCAGACAGGTCAGACGGGTCAGACAGGTCGGACCGGTCAGACAGGTCAGACAGGTCCGTCGGACAGGTCGGACAGGTCAGACAGGTCAGTCAGACAGATTGACAGGTCAGACAGGTCAGTCAGACAGGTCAGACAGACAGGTCAGACCGGTGAGACAGGTCGGACAGGTCAGTCAGACAGGTCAGACAGGTCAGTCAGACAGGTCAGAGCGGTCAGACAGGTCAGACAGTGATCATGGAGCTGCCTGGCTGGAGTTCAGGTGCAGAGCTACAACATTTCCCCAAATCACCCAAAGTAAAAACTCACTAAAGAATAAAAACTGAAGAATACATCTGTCAAACATCTGATACAAAATAAAACATTGATATAAACTATATCAAGTTTACAAAACATGTGGCTACTTTCCAGGCACCACCGAAATGAAGAAAAAACAACACTCATGACTGACTCTCATGTGTGCGTTACAAGCTGCACCTTGGTGCCCGTCGCCCTCCGTCCTTACGTTTGTAAATATTACATAAGCTTTGTGAATTTTCATTGTTGGGATCATTGGGGTTCGGGAGCGGCGGAGCGACCTACATCTTCTTGAGCTGCGAGAGCCCCTTGAAGGCTCCGGTGGCTTCCAGCACCGAGAGGTCGTTGTTGTTCAGACGCCTGGGGGGGAGACAAAACATCATTGGCGTGGAGGAGGTTTGGAATGAGGGTCAGGGTAAGACCTCATCTACGTCAGGGGGCTTCAACCATTTTCAGCCCAAAGAGCCCTTGGTGGATAGAGAAACAGAGCAGGGACCCCCGACAGTGTTTTTAAATCAAATTCTGAGTAAAGTTTCTCACTTTAACTCACGTTTCCCACCATTTTTGTGGTCCGGATTTTTTGGGCGGCCTAAACCATGACTGGATGACATAGAGCGCTCATTCTTTGCGTGGCCCCCTCCACCAACATTATATAACAAGAGTCAGTGGTGATAAGCTGAGCTAACAGCCTGGAGTTTGGGATAAGGGTGTAGGGGTAGGTAGAGCGCCCACGGGGTAGGTTGGGCGCCCACGGTGTATGTCAAGCGCCCACGGGGTAGGTAGAGTGTCCACGGGGTAGGTTGGGCGCCCACGGGGTAGGTCAAGCGCCCACGGAGCAGGTTGGGCGCCCACAGGGTAGGTCGGGCGAGCGTCCACGGGAAAAATGCAGAGGGAGAGGAAGATAGGGGCATAAATTGCGCATGGAGAGGGAGCGGTCGAGGCACCTGCAGTCTGAGCTGCATGTCCCCGTGTCCCCGTAACATGTGGCTGCGTGGTTAATAACATCGTATTCTGTGGTGTGACAAACTCAAAACACAATTTTATTGTTGCTTTACGAGGACTTTGTGCCTGACCTATAATAACATATGTATAATGCCTTATCAACCAATTTACACATTCAGATATGATGCTTAAGGTTGTGTTTTTTTCTTAGATTTAGATTTATTTCCGTTTGTTTATTTCTGTTAGTCTGTGGGGAGAAAATACAGTGAAATTCATCTTTTTCTTGTTTTCACAAAGAGAATAAATGGTTCACAAATCTGAAATAGGGTTTGAAATGCGTTTAGGCTTTTTAGTCTAATCCAGTCCAGGTTTGACTGCTATAGTACAGTGGTATTTTGTATCGACCTGTTATTAAATGGCCTGTGTGTAAAAGAAAAACTGTGAAATTAATTCTGTTTTTTCACAGATAAAATAAAGTTTTCACGAATGTGAAAAGGGGGTTTTACATGCAGTTTAATATCAATACAATAATACAAACCATTTACCATGTGTTTTTAACGAAGTTCAACTTTGCATCAGTTATATCTGTCAGAGACACAGTGCGTTACTGAATTTATTTTGAGAT
>NC_137191.1:35015614-35023114 GCF_960531495.2 Zeus faber | reverse complement strand
GTGTGTGTGTGTGTGTGTGTGTGTGTGTGTGTGTGTGTGTGTGTGTGTGTGTGTCTCACAGCGTCTGGATGCTGTGCAAGGAGCTGAAGGTTCCTCTCTCCAGACTCTGGATCTTGTTGTCGTAGAGCGACAGCAGCGCCAGGTTCTCCAGGTGCTGGAACGCCGCCGCCCGCACGCACTGGATCCTGTTGGCGTTGAGCAGCCTGCGGGCGCCACAGACACGGGCTCAGCACCAGGATCAGAATGAGTCGATCCCACCGGTCGCATTCACACGGTGTACCAGGGAGCTCCCTCACGGCGACGCCCCTTTTGCTTCTGCCTGGATTTTCATGATTATCTTGCCTCCCTGGCATTTTTTCGGGGCTAAAAGTGTCTGGACCAAGCTAACCGCGGTACGCATTGACATAGCCGGGGTCTCGTTAGAATCGGGACGTTTCAGAGCTCTCGTTTGAGTTTGATCAATATTGATGTACATCTGGATCAGACGTCAGTGAAAAATTCCTGCAAATTGACCGGAGGTTGAAGAACGATTTGACTGGTCGTCACGGGGGGGTACCTCTTTGTGACATCATCAACCGACGTCATCTGATTCACAACCAAGGACTCGCGCCCCGTGGACCGCATTGTCCGCAGGGCGCGTAGAAGGACAAGCCCAGAAGAAGCTGCGTTGAATGGAAACTCGGAAAACTGTAACCCGCGCTGCGTTTCACGAAACCCGGAAGAACTACAATCGGTCACAGGAGACGTTCTCGCAACGCAGGAAGTTCTGAGAACCTTTGGAGGAAGCGTCCCCTTCTTGTGTGTTGATTTACGGAAACGCCGGAAACGTGTAATGCGTTCCTAACTTCTAAACGGCATCAGAGTCTGGATGTCATCAACGCTGCTCAAACTCGACAGTAACTAAACCCAACTCAACGCTGTGGCTCCCGAAGGCGCCGCTCAGGAAGGTTGGAGGTCTCGTCCTGGTTGTCGATGGCTGCTCCATCTTCCCATCCCCCCCATGGATGCAACATGGGCGCCATCC
Organism: Zeus faber; assembly: GCF_960531495.2. Classification (NCBI taxonomy): domain Eukaryota; kingdom Metazoa; phylum Chordata; class Actinopteri; order Zeiformes; family Zeidae; genus Zeus; species Zeus faber. Next base: position 35,022,090 of record NC_137191.1, on the reverse strand, counting down.
TCGATCCATCCCTTCTATTCCACGCACGCATCAAATCCAGGACCAGATCTTCCTTCCTCCACCTCGAGAACGTCTCCAGACTCCGCCCGTCGCTGTCAGAGGCCGCGGCTGGAACCCTAATCCACGCCTCCATCACCCCCCGTCTGGACGACTGCAATGGAGTCCTGTCCGGGTTCCAAGCAAAGCCCTGGACAGGCTCCAGTTTGTCCTCCCCCGCACCAAGCCCTGTCACCACATCACCCCCACCCTCATCCACCTCCACTGGCTCCCTGTCAAATCCTGTATCTCCTATAAAACCCCACTTTTAACCTACAAATCCCTCCAGGCCCTCGCCCCGCAGCACCCAGCTGACCTCCTCCACCCCTCTGCCCCGCAGAACCTAGCTGACCTCCTCCACCCCTCTGCCCCGCTGTACCTAGCTGATCTCCTCCACCCCTCTGCCCCACAGTACCCAGCTGACCTCCTCCACCCCTCTGCCCCGCAGCACCCAGCTGACCTCCTCCACCCCTCTGCCCCGCAGCACCTGGCTGACCTCCTCCACCCCTCTGCCCCACAGTACCCAGCTGACCTCCTCCACCCCTCTGCCCCCCAGCGCCTAGCTGACCTCCTCCACCCCTCTGCCCCGCAGCACCTAGCTGACCTCCTCCACCCCTCTGCCCCGCAGCCCCTAGCTGACCTCCTCCACCCCTCTGCCCCACAGCACCTAGCTGACCTCCTCCACCCCTCTGCCCCGCTGTTCCTAGCTGACCTCCTCCACCCCTTTGCCCCGCTGTACCTAGCTGACCTCCTCCACCCCTATGCCCTGCAGCACCTAGCTGACCTCCTCCAACCCTCTGCCCCGCTGTACCTAGCTGACCTCCTCCACCCCTATGCCCCGCAGCACCTAGCTGACCTCCTCCACCCCTATGCCCTGCAGCACCTAGCCAACCTCCTCCAACTCTACGCCCGGTCCCGGAAGCTGCGGTCCTCGGACACGGGTCTGCTCTCCACCCGCCGCATGAGGCTTCGAACCTTCGGGGACAGAGCCTTCAGTGTGGCGGCCCCCACCCTCTGGAACTCTCTCCACACTGACATTCGGAGCCTGCTCAAAACCTTCCTCTCCAACCAGGCCTCCTGCCCCCACCCTTTTTTGTTTCCTTTTTCTGTTTTTTGATTTTTTTTTTTCGATTTTCTAACCTGTCTTGTTTTGTTATCTACCCTGTCTTTTTTGTTTTCTGTTTTTTGTTCTTCCATTGTAAAGTGTCCTTGGGTTCCTGAAAGGCGTTATATAAATCCCAGTTATTATTATTATTATTATTATTATTATTATTATTAACATCACTCAACTGGACCCTGTGTATTGTTGCTTGCAGTTATATTTATTATTTTTTTATGAATAACATTTATTGTTATTATTATTATAATTATTATTATTATTATTATTATTATTATTATTATTTCACTCACAGTAGCTCCAGAGAGGACAAGCCGTCAAACACTCCTCTGGGCAACTCTGTGATCTTATTACCATACAGCACCCTGTGGAGAGGAGAGAGGAGAGATGGATATAGGGGGAGGAGAGGATGTAATTTAATTACTCACTTATTTTCAATTATATGGATTACAAGCACACACACACACACACACACACACACACTCACACACACACACACACTCACACACACACACACTCACAGTGAGTTGAGCGCTCGGAGGCCGTGGAAGGCGTCGGGGGCGATCTCCGAAATCTGGTTGTTACTGAGATCTCTGTGGTGATGAAACAAAGAGGGAACACACACACACACACACACACACACACACACAGGCACGTTAACACACCCAGATCTAGCCATCCAAGTGTGTGTGTGTGTGAGCGCACATGCGTGCGTTATTCTGTGTGTGCGTGCGTGTTAGTGTCCGTGTGTGTGTCCCTGTGTGTGTGTGTTTCTGTCAATGTCTGTGTGTGCGTGTGTCTGTGTCTGTGTGTGTGTCTGTGTGTCTGTGTCTATGTATGTGTGAGTTAGTGTGTGGGTGTGTGTGTGTGTGTCTGTGTGTGTGTGTTAGTGTTTATGAGCGCGTGTTAGTGTGTGTGCATTAGTGTGTGTGTGTGTGTGTGTGTGTGTGTGTGTGTGTGTGTGTGTGTGTGTGTGTGTGTGTGTGTGTGTGTGTGTGTGTGTGTGTGTGTGTGTGTGTGGACTCACATGCGACGGAGCTTCTTGTAGGATGCAAACGCTCCGGGTGGGACCGACTTGATGCCGTTTTGCTCCAATCGGCTGCAGGAACGGAGAGAAGTGGACGGAGAGAGAGAGAGAGATTAAATCTATCAATGATAGATATGATCTCTCTCTGGTGATAGACTATCATATGTATATATAACAAATATGAGCAGTATGGGAGCTTTATTTAATATTATATATATATGAAATTAAAAAATAATTATATATATATATATATATATATATATATATATATATATATATATATATATATATATATATATATATATATATATATATACACACACACAGGGCTCTAATCTCACTCTTGTCCCCAGGAACACTGTGCTCCAAAGTCATCACATCACGACTCCGCCCTCTCTAATCATGGTTCGCATTTTCGCATTGCACATCTCTGTTTTAATTCACGGTAAAACAGGCTATGTGTATATTAAGTATTTATATCCTACATGCCCATGAAAGCATTTTAACCACACGTTCCTCTCAGATCAGATGGTTTTCAGCAGGAAAACCAGAATGTCACAAGTGAATAAAGTGTTTTAAAGTTTTAATTCCATATTCAATATTGACTCTATGAGAAGTACGTATACACGCGTACACGTGCACAGATCTTTCTGAAAATATTTCTTTCCCCCCGTTCACGCAGGAACGGGAAAACAATTGAAAACGCTGACCTAAGCATTCTCGGTCGGTAGGGGGCAATACTCTCTCAAAGAGACGTGACGTCAAACGCCACAGGAGAATGTCAGGAGCGTGCGGCGTGTTGAGCGTCTTCATAATGTTCAGACACAGCACTGCACCAGGACGCCGCTAAAGTTGGACGGACTTTTAAACTCTTTCCAACTTTTAAAGTGGAGACACGGAGAACAAAGCGACGGGCGTCGGCCTTCGCTCGCACTGACGTTGGCGTTTTCGAGAAGCTCCGCTTTACTTCCTCGACAGGCATACCCAGGAAACATGTATTGACGTGTAAATAAAAATAACTCCACCCTGGAAGGCGTGTTCCAAAGGCTTCCTTTCCAGCTCCTTAACATTATTTTGTCGTCTTTCAACCGGTGCTTTTCTGCTTTCCCTTTTTTTTTTCTCCTGTTTTTCTGGGGCATGTTGGACAGGGACAGCGCACGTTAATGCGCATGACACGTGAATGCAGGATGTTGCTCCCAAAAATGTTGATAATATGAGAATTGAAGCAGGCGGAACATAAAAAAACATTGATACGAAACAGGGAACAGCACAACGCATTACAACTGTAGGTGGATTGAATGGAGATTCACAGACTGAATCTCCATTCCACCTAAATGTCCTCCCTATGTTTCCTGCCCGCATCGCGGCGAGGGGGGAACTCACATCTCCGTCATGGCCTCGGGGAGGTGGGCCGGGATGGCGGTCAGACCCCGGCCCCGACAGTCCACAATGTTGTTGTTGCAGGAGCACATGGGAGGGCAGGAGCCGGACGCCAAGCTGCACGGCTGCACGAAGGCACTGCCGCCGTGGCCTGGAGGGGGCGCACCGGGGGGAACGTTGGCATGGGGTCACAGTGGGGACACAACCGGACGGCGGAGGACCGTCGGCCAAAAGGAACAACAATTTTTATCCTCCAACATTCAATGTCGGTAAATAGCTCTTCAGCGATAGGGCATGAAACGCAGGCTAAAATGTAAACAAAAAAATACAATTCAACTGTCAATCGCGATTATTTGCACGACAATAAATCATCGGTAACAATGTCATGATCATGATGGAGCTAATTCCAGTGACTTTTCCGATTTGGAGCTTGGACTGCCCCCGGACGCGCGCGTCAAATCAACAAGGAACAATGAAGAGTGTTTTTTAAAAATACCAGCGAGCTCTACAGAGGATAGAGGAATGAAGGATACAGACAACAGACGACCAACAGATCAGGACTCACCTGAGCAGGCAAAGTCCTTCTTGTGCAGCTCGGCCAGGTTGAGCCCCCGCAGGGTGGGAGGGGAACTGCACTGCGTGTAGAGCCCCAGCACGGGACGCTGCCGGAGCCAGGGAGACAGCCAGGCCAGGTGGCAGTCACAGCGCAGGGAGTTGGAGTGGAGGCGACTGGGGAGGGTGGAGGGTGGAGGGTGGAGGGTGATGATGGAGATAAACAGGGAGAGAGGAAGGAACGGAATTGACATGATCCTGGAGAATGCTGGGATGCCAGGAGGGAAATGAGCTCCTCAGGTTCGGTCGAGTAATGAGCCATTTGGGGGCCCCATGGTGTTCGGGCAGAGCAGAGGAAGAGTAAATGTAGAGTAGAGGCAGAGTAGGGGTAGAAGTAGAGTAAAGGAAAAGTAAATAGAGGTAAATAGAGAGTAGAGGCAGAATAGGGGAAGGTAGACTAGAGGCAGAGTAGAGGCAGAGTGGACGTAGAGTAGAGGATCAAGTAACCTAGCCCTTGGAGGGGCCCCCATAGTATTCAGCAGCAGTTTCCTCCTTTGCTTGACCATAAAATGTGTCGTTGGGGGGTTGGGGTTAGGCCTGTTAGGACTGTTAGGACTGTTTGGACTGTTTGGACTGTTAGGACTGTTTGTTTGGACTGTTTGGACTGTTTGGACTGTTAGGACTGTTAGGACTGTCAGGACTGTTAGGACTGTTTGGACTGTTTGGACTGTTTGGACTGTTTGTTTGGACTGTTTGGACTGTTTGGACTGTTTGTTTGGACTGTTTGGACTGTTAGGACTGTCAGGACTGTCAGGACTGTTTGGACTGTTTGGACTGTCAGGACTGTCAGGACTGTTTGGACTGTTTGGACTGTTTGGACTGTCAGGACTGTCAGGACTGTCTGGACTGTTTGGACTGTTTGGACTGTTTGGACTGTCAGGACTGTTTGGACTGTTTGGACTGTTAGGACTGTTAGGACTGTCAGGACTGTTAGGACTGTTTGGACTGTTTGGACTGTTTGGACTGTTTGTTTGGACTGTTTGGACTGTTAGGACTGTCAGGACTGTCAGGACTGTTTGGACTGTTTGGACTGTCAGGACTGTCAGGACTGTTTGGACTGTCAGGACTGTCAGGACTGTCAGGACTGTCTGGACTGTTTGGACTGTTTGGACTGTCAGGACTGTCAGGACTGTTTGGACTGTTTGGACTGTCAGGACTGTCAGGACTGTCAGGACTGTTAGGCCTGTTAGGGGAGCCATCCCTGCCCCCTAGAGAACAGACTTCTCGTGGAGAGTGGTTGAGGTTCTACTCACAACGTGCGAAGCTTGGGCATGTGGTTGAAGCTGGAGACTGGAATACTGCTGATGTTGTTGTTGTTCAATGTCCTGGAGGAGAAATCCAGAGGGAACATCATCATCAAGACATTATAAAATGAACAAACTGCCTCTTTTTCACAGGAAATACTTAGTCCCACGCAGCTGGAACATGTATTTGCATTACCGTCCTACTCTGAGGATATCATATATACAATTTCAGTGTTCTATGTAACTAGATTTTAAGAGGACACCGTCATTTGATAGAATTGGATATTTTATAGAATGCCATCTCATCGTAACTATCGAAGGATCAAAAGTCGATATTTAAACTTTCATTTGAAGGTTAAAGTAGTTTGTTCAAATTGTCCAATGTGATAAAAACTCAAAGAGATTCTTTAACACAGGACTTTTCAATCCATAAGTACATGGCATGTACACTGCGGTGGTCCATATCATGGTAAATTGTCTGTGATTTCTCTGACAGGAAACCTGACCACACCCTTCTGTGGCCTTCATCCATTCCTTTGGACTTCATGTCTCGAGCGTTAATCAATCAATCAATCAATCAATCAATCAATCAATCAACAAATAGCTTGTGAATAGATCATTGTAATACTGACAGGACTTCCAGGGAGCGCAGGGCCCGGAAGGCTCCCTCCTCTATGCAGCTGATGTGGTTCTTGTCCAGCTGACTGTGAGGGCAGCGATACAGACAGTCATGTTGAAACAGTCATCAACACTGAACACAAACACAAGCACACACTCAAACAACACACACACACTCAAACAACACACACACACTCAAACAACACACACACACACTCAAACAACACACACACACTCAAACAACACACAAACACACACACACACTCAAACAACACACAAACACACTCAAACAACACACACACACTCAAACAACACACACACACTCAAACAACACACAAACACACACACACACACTCAAACAACACACAAACACACTCAAACAACACACACACACTCAAACAACACACAAACACACACACACACTCAAACAACACACAAACAC
>NC_137191.1:35003114-35008114 GCF_960531495.2 Zeus faber | reverse complement strand
TGTATAGAGTGTAAGGTACAATGTACAGGGTATAGGGTACAGAGTATAGGGTGTAAGGGTATTGGGAATAGGGTATAATGTATAGAGTGTAAGGTACAGTGTACAGGGTATAGGGTTCAGGGTGTAGGGCGTAAAGGTATTGGGAATAGGGTATAATGTATAGAGTGTAAGGAACAGTGTACAGGGTATAGGGTGGAAGGGTATTGGGAATCGTATATAATGTATAGAGTGTAAGGTACAGTGTACAGGGTACAGAGTATGGGGTACAGAGAATAGGGTGTAAGGGTATTGGGAATGGGGTATAATGTAAAGAGTGTAAGGTACAGTGTATTACATTACATTTCATTGAGCAGACGCTTTTATCCAAAGCGACTTACAATTGTTCAAACACTGACGGACGCAGCCATCAGGAGCAACTAGGGGTTAAGTGTCTTGCTCAAGGACACTACAGCATGCTAGCAGGAGGAGCCTGGGATCCAACCAGCAACCTTTAGATTACTAGACCACCAGCTCTACCGCTTGAGCTGCCATCCCCGACAGTGTACAGGGTATAGGGTACAGGGTGTAGGCCACAGGGTAGAGGTGAGGAGAGGAAACTCACAGACGGGACAGGGCCTCGTTCTTCTGAAACAGCAGCTCTGGAATCTGGCTCAGATGATTCTTGTTGAGACGACTTGATGGTTTCAGGGTTAGAAGGTAAACAGCAAAAGCGAGCGTTTGGATTAAAAAGACACCGACACATTGTTCATTGAGCGTTCATGGCTCGCTGCTGTGCATGGGGCTCTTACAGTCTCTCAAGCTCCTTCAAGTCATCGAAGGCTCCTCTCTCAATGTTGTTGATCTGGTTCTCCATCAGATGACTGTAAAAAAACACCAGATTCAGGGTGAGGCAGCGTGAATCACTGAGGCGCTTCGATCGAGAGTGCAGAGGAAAGGAATAGATAGATGGACAGATGGATGGTAGCGAGGCTGAAACAGATGATAACACAGAACGACAGATGAACTGAATATGCAATAGAATTTTAGATAAAATGGTAGAACGATAGACCAATGAACAGCAAAGTAGCACAACAAAATGAACGATAACATAATAAAAAGTACAACACTCTGGTTTAAAAAGATGTCTATTTCCGAAGGAAAAGTAAGAAAACTTGTACTTGATAACCTTTGTTTTGGGACATGACTTCTCTCTCTCCTGGTGTGGTCTTGACTACAACACCAGCATAGACAGACAGACTGACACATAGATTAATTATTTGGAAAAACATGGAAATACACCGATCAGCCGCACCATTAAAACCACCGACAGGTGACATGAATAACACAGATCATCTGGTTCCAATGGCACCTGTCAAGGGGTGGGATATATTATTATTATTATATACTTTTTTATATTATTATAATATATATACTGTTATATATAATTATTATTATTATGGAGTGTTATTTATTATATACTGAATATATGAGGCAGCAAGTGAAGAGTGAGTTGTTGAAGTTGATGTGTTGAAGCAGCGTAAGGATCTGAGCCACTTTGACAAGGAGCACATTGTGATGCTGGACGACTGGGTCAGAGCATCTCCACCACCACAGGTCTTGTGGCTGTTCCTGCTCTGCAGTGGTTACTACCAACAGTGTCCAAGGAAGGACGACCGGTGAACCGGCGACAGGGTCATGGGGCCCAAGGTTCATTGGAGCAATGGAAGAAGGTGGAGGTCTGATGAATCACCTTTTCTTCTACATCATGTGGATGGGCGGGGTTAGTGTCGATCCCATGGAGCATCTGTGGGATGTGCTGGAACAACAACTTTCAACAACCAACCAACTTTCAGGACTTAAAGGATCTGCTGCTGACATCTTGGTGCCAGATACCACAGGACACCTTCAGAGTCTGGTGGAGACCATGTCTCCACCTCACAGCTGTTTTGGCGGCAGGAGGGGGAGCGACACAATATTAGTGTTATTGGTGGTGTTTTAAATGTTGTGGCTGATCGGTGTACATAGAAATATATATATATATATATATATATATATATATATATATATATATATATATATATATATATATATATAAGACCGCACTAAAAGACTGGATCCACTTTGCTGATGACCACATCACTACCTCCAAACAGCAACGCGAATCCCGATGGGGTTCCTAATCTGTCCTGGGCAGCCCCCCAGAGATGTCATTCGCTCTGTACATGTCATCCATCGGACAGCTCATGTCCATCACTGACCCCTGCTCTCCTTGCAGGGTTTAGCACAACCACCGCTGGCCATGCCTCTCCCATGAGGCATTGTGTTTCCAGGTCAAAAGGTCACGGCTATAACACCTCCCTATGGCGAGTTCTGACTGACAGTGACACCGGATAAGCCTCTTAGGGTGTCTAATGTGTCAGGGCTGAAGCTGAAACATTATTGCGGTCCCTTTGAGGTTTGGTTTTCATGGGGAAACAAGTAGTAGGATACAAGCAAGATTCCCACGTTCCACGAGACTTGGACGTGCACGGGAAATGTGGACGAAGTGTCTGCTCATTGAAATATAAGCTCCCGTCCTGTCAAAAGGGGGAGGGATGATCTGAGAAGGGGCTAAGGTTGAGAGACCAGAGCATAGTTGCCGTCATAATCTGGTCTTGTAGACGGTGGAGGAAAAACAGGGACCCTGGTATTACAACTCTACTAATGTTACTCACGAATCCCATAATGCACTCCAGTGTTGGATGTTTGTTCTTTTGGGTGATCTAAGGAATGTTCTACTGTTAATGACTGAATGTTAGGGGTCAACTCTCACTGTTTTGACAATGACTTGATCGCAAATCAAATCAAAAGCTGGAGTATGGCGTACCGGCACTGTCAGCGCTCACTAATGTGTCATGCAAAATGCATCATAATAAACACGACTGTCTTTGAATGAAACTATTTGAATGGCCCACTCAGCATCCATGGCATCCTGGTCGATCTGGAAGGGGGACCCCTCCCTTTGTTGCCCCTTCTCAATGTTTCAAGTGGGTTTTTTTCCGGCTGTTTTTCTTTGCCCGAACGGATGAAAAGGCGAGGGATAACCTAATTCAATGTGAAATGTGGGCTTGTGGCTTCAGTGATTATTTCGGTTTGTTGCCCGTTTACGCTGGGTTGGAGGCAGGCAAGTCCTGACAACTAATATCATCAGCACGCCAAAGCATTCAACAGATTATGAATCACTTTTGGAGATGAGCGTCGAAGTTGGAAAAAGGTCAGAAAATGAGGTTCCATGAAGGAAAATGACCAGAATCCTTTCAAAGCCAATCTATTTCCTGATTGATAAGGGAATCATAAAACAATGAATTCTGTGTATTTTCTTGCGCGAAAAAGTAATTTGGCTTCAATTCAAACCTGAAAATGGAATTTTTTTTTCCTAAGCTACTGTGCAGACCCCCACACCCCGAAGTGGAAGTCAAGACTAGACCAGGTCTGGACTGGGGGGTGAGACAGAGTCAAGTCCACGGCGTGACGGGGACCGTTCGAGATCAGCGAGGCTGAAACCAGAGGAAAGACCGACATCAGAGCTGCTCACGTCCAGCGGAATTCCACGACTGCCTGAGACAGAGTCGAGTCGGATTTCCGACGAGAGTCCTTACAGACGCCGACGGCAAACCGGACTGGGGACAGAGTCCAGGCCGGCCCTGCCAGGCGCAGAACGGGGTGAGCTGAGCGCTCTTCGATGTGGAAAACAGTTCCCGGGGGTACTCACAGGACTCTGAGGTGTTTGAGGCCCGACAGCTCCGTCTTGGTGACGACGGTCAGGTTGTTGCCGTTCAGGTCCCTGCGGAGAAACGAGTCGAGTCAACGACTTGAGGAGACACAAACATGAGAAGACGCATGTATGACACGCGAGAAGACAAAGTCAACACCATTTATGGACGACGCACGGGTGAAGAGCTTTGTGTGTCTGTGTGAATCTGTGTGACCTGGCATGGAGACACACACACACATACACACACACACACACAGGACCGGACTCCCAGATCCCCGGATTGGATCCAGCGGGAGGACTCGCCGGGATGAGGTTGTTTTATTAAACCACAGCAGGAGCAGCCGAGCAAGGGAGCGATGACACGTCGGCTGCAGAACATCCACTGTTGGAGGAGGTCTGCAGGTCTTTAATTCACACTCCTTTCATAGTCACATGAGCTTATTTTAACAGCTCTCATCGGCTGGTTCTTATTCTGCGTCCGAGGCAGCAGCTCGACGAGCTCTGGCTCCGACTCTGCTGCCGGGAGTCACAGTCGCGTCAGCTTTGCCGTTGCTTATTATTACTATCCCTGTCTGCCAGCTGGGTTGTTACCATGCAAGAGTTGTGGAAAATATCTTAAATCCGTTTAATATCCAAGTCTGTCTAATCAGTCTAATATCTTCCATTAGGCTTATTGTGCGTCACAGACCGCTGTGATCTGATTGGGCATGCTTTGAAAGAGGAGCAGTCAAGGGGTTTGAAGATCAAACTGTTTGAACGTGGCTTGACGAACCAGGGCAGGACGCCCGCGCGCCCGGTCGGACGGCGCCGCCCTCTCCCTCGACAGGAAAAATGCCGATTTCGCCACCGCCTGGCTCTCCGAGCGTCGGGGAGGACGGTCGGTCGAAACCCCCGCCCCCTCAACCGGAGAGACCCGGGCCCGAGGGACGGAGCCCCGCCCGGGTCCACACGCGGCTGACCCGGTTCTGGTCCGGAACGGGACCGTGGCCCTATCCACTGCAAGCAGCCTGCGGAGGCCTGACACACCGCCCGGCCTCCAAAGCGTCATCGGTCTCTTTTGGAATGAGGCCTTGAAACAAACCGTCTGCGCGCGACCGACTCTCCTCCCGCGCTGCCACCGTGTCGCTTTAAACGTGCACGATATGATATGGCCCCCCTTTGTGTTGCCGTGGAGATAACAAATTATGGGAGGGGCTTAACGTCACGTTCTCATTGTCTGGCTTTGATTGACAGCTAAAAATGGTGGATGATGTCACTTTTCCCACGA
>NC_137191.1:34973114-34995614 GCF_960531495.2 Zeus faber | reverse complement strand
TTCGGCCAGGAATTCTCCCTGGCCTCAGGTGGCGTTGGGGGTATGTGGTGAGGGGATGGGATGTTTTGAGCGCCCACACCTGACCTGGATCTAGGTGATTGGGTCAGGGTGGCTGCACACCTGTTACTCATTGTTTGGGCTAAGGAGCAACAGGTTAAAATTCCCATCCCCACACACACTCAGGCTAGGACCCTGTCATGGCATGTTCTATCTGCTCCTGGCTGATACCACCTAGCCTCCTCTCCACAATAAACTGACGTCTCCAACCCATCGTCTTCTGTGCGGGAGGGCCCTGAAAACACCACTTGGGCGGCGTGTGGCAGGCAGAACTGCCACAGTCATGTTTTGGACCTAATGTCTGCATTCATCTCTTCCTGGCCTCAGTCCCTTGTAGTTCCTATGGAGCGGCACTCGCCAGCGATAGAACCTTCCTCCTTCCACCAGCAGCAGGTGGAGGCCGTTTATTCTGACAGAAATAACAATACAATATATTTTCATCAAGTTGAGGCTCCAAATGAAAACTCTGCTCAGACTGGTCGCTGCCCTCCTACCGGTCTGTTGACGCACAGCGCCCTCCGCTGTAGGAAGCTCGTGGGCGCACACCGGTGGGTCACAGAGAATGCGTCCATGAATTATAGATCTTATAAGTTCCACAAAGTGTAAAAAAAGACAGTAATGTGAAAGAGAAAAAAACGGTTTTAATCAAAAGCCGACCAGTTCTTTTCAAACCAGTATTTTAACAGTGTTAACTTATTTTACATGTAAACTAGACCGAGTAGCACAGAATGAAGAGGAACAGATGAGGTGACACTGGAGGGGGGTCAGTGCTTTACTTTCCCTCACATGGGCAGCCATGATAATGTCTGACTTAAACGGTGCTTTAATACACAGAAGGTTGGTAACAGACCATCAATAGCAGGATAAAAGCTCCATTATAAACACAAAAATACACACATTGCAATGTTGAGAAAAACAACTTTTTCTCAAAATGCAGGAAATCAACATGGAAGAAGTACAACTGGCCTTGTTTTTACCCAGTAATAATAATATTAAAAAATAGCTCGGAGAGGAGTTTAAAATCCCAATATAAAAAAAACGAAAAGAAATAAATAGTGACCTGAATGGAATCAAATCAAATGAAAATGACAAACTTGACTCGTGCAGAAAATGAGTATTAATCCACAACGAAATAAAAAAATATTAAAAGGACTGTACAGAGGACGTTCAAACACAAACAGGCCGTTTGACTTGATCCAGAGGCTTTTTTTTTCAGTGTATGTACTGTAAACACGGTATGTACAGTAAATAATACTACATTGACTGTAAATAATACTACATTGACTGTAAAAAATAGTAAATGCCCTGTAAACTACGTGATTTAGACACTGATAAAACTGACCATTTGTCATATTAAATGCAACCTCAAACCACATCCTCACACAACCATCCACCTCCATCACAACCTTCCACCTCCATCACAACCCTTCACATCCATCACAACCCTCCACCTCCATCACAACCTTCTTCCTCTATCACAACCCTCCCCCTCCATCACAACCCTTCACATCAATCAAAACCCTCCACCTCCATCACAACCTTCCACCTCCATCACAACCCTCCCCCTCCATCACAACCCTTCACATCCAACACAACCCTCCCCCTCCATCACAACCCTTCACATCCAACACAACCCTCCCCCTCCATCACAACCCTTCACATCAATCACAACCCTCCACCTCCATCACAACCTTCCACCTCCATCACAACCCTCCCCCTCCATCACAACCCTTCACATCCAACACAACCCTCCCCCTCCATCACAACCCTTCACATCCAACACAACCCTCCCCCTCCATCACAACCCTTCACCTCCGTCACAACCCTTCACCTCCATCACAACCCTTCACCTCCATCACAACCCTTCACCTCCATCACAACCCTTCACCTCCATCACAACCCTCCCCCTCCATCACAACCCTTCACATCCAACACAACCCTCCCCCTCCATCACAACCCTTCACATCCGTCACAACCCTTCACATCCGTCACAACCCTTCACCTCCGTCACAACCCTTCACCTCCATCACAACCCTCAAACACAAAACCCTGCATCACCCCGGTCACATTAAGACTGAAGGCCGCACGCCGTCCATGCAAAGGGAGAGCGATGAAAAGACGTAAACACGTCTGCACGCAGAACGTTTTAAAAAGGAACGTTGCTCCGTCGTCACGTCGTTCTGAACCGGGATCCGCTGCCGCTTCGGGGTCAGACGCCGTTGTGGATGCGGAGCGTCCGGTTCCGCGGTCGAATGTCACCGTAGCCCCAGGATGAGGGGCGTCTGGAGCCGCTACCTCCGGGGCTGGTTGGGGGTTTGTGTTCAAGGTCCCTGCAGCGTTCCCTCCTCCGGGCCTCGCTCCTCGTCCCGGCCCCGCGCCGTTTGTTTCCCCCTAAAGAGCGCCGCGGTGCCGTCTGCGCCGCAAGCGGTTTGGGCGGAGGGGAGCCGCCCGCCTCACGTTCCAATTCACCTCGGGCGGGAACTCTCTCCCGAGCACCCACGTCAGTGGCTTGCCCTCCGCGGCGCAGCGGCTCCCCTGGAGAAGGGCCGTTTCCCACCGTCCCCCGGTGCCACGGCGCCAAAAACGAAAGCTGGAAAATAAGAAGCGTGAGCTCACGCCGAGGCTCAAAGCGGGAGTCACAGTTGGTCGACAAGAGGGGGAACATTTTACACACACACACACACACACACACACACACACACACACAAGGAATAAAAACTAAATACAAAGAAAATAAAAGTACAAGGGGGCGAGGAAGGCGGGGAGAAGGAAGGGAGGGCGAGAGGAGGAGAAGGGGGGGGGCTGGCCATCAGACAGACATTTCGTGCGCATGAGAGAAACACATCCTGGGGACGGGCGACGGGTCCTGGGGAGGAGAGGAAGACAGAAGGAGGAGAGGAGGGCGACAGAGAGAGAGAGAGAGAGAGAGACAGACAGCTTAGTGTTGTTCTGTTCGTTACAGTTTATTTGGGGAGCGTCCGGAACCCGTCTCTCCCTCATGAACCACTTGTGTGAGTTGAGCACCCTCTGGTGGTGCATGGAGGTGTATCAGCTTTTATGTACAAAAACATATTTACATTTAAATAATGTATTTATTATGGTTTACCACTTTAATTAGTAATGCTGTAACTGGCTCGCTAGTCTCTAGTTAGCAGAGTTCATGTTAAAGGACAACTATCAGGTCACATTCTTTTTAACAAAACTATTTTGGGCCCACACACACACACACACACACACACACACACACACACACACACACACACACACACACACACACACACACACACACACACACACACACACATATATGTGTATTTATTTTTTTACAGGCAAAATGGTGAAAATACAGAAACAAAATGTAGGCGTTTGAAGTTCACGGGTAAAATAAAAAGTCGATTTGTCTGGTGACGTCGCGCAGTCTGACAGCGCCGGTCACTTAGTTCTACTGATACTTGGGATGGTGAAGTACTGTGTTTATGATTTATAAGTTATAAGTAAAGATTATTTACACAAAAAATAAAAAATAAAATAATCTAGTCTTTACTAAATAAGGACCCATACAGCTGAGACAGCAGTCAGAGTTAAAAGAGTGAAGTTCAAGAGAACAACGGAGAGACGGGCGCAGCACAGGTTTTGTTCTGTTCAAGTAGGAAACGAAGGAAGAACATTAGATCAAAATAAAATGAGGAGAGCGTAACAGGCCCCTATTGGGTGGAATGAAGGCTCGACCCGTTCGACGACAACACACAGGAGAGGAGCCCATGTCATGACACTGGTTCCTCTCCAGAGTACGCGTGGGGAGGGTGTGCTTTGAGCAGCCACACCTGTCCTGGCTCTCGGTATTTGGGGCCCAGGATCACAAACGCCCTCAGGGGAGGAGCCTGCGTCAGGGCTCCTCCCCTGTGTGAGTGCGGGGGTGGGGGTTTTACCTGTTGCTGGTTAGACCAACCAACCAGCAACAGGCGTGCAGCCACGCCGATCCTGGGCCCTAATTACCGAGACCCAGGACAGGTGTGGCTGCTCAAAGCACACCCCCCCCACACCACAGAGAGTAGTTGGTATAAAATTATAATGACTACATATATTTTTTCAATCCCCCTAATTCTTGTCAAAGCTGGTTTAAGTTGTGTTTAAATAATGACTGGGGCGCGTGCACGTGGTCCTACCTTGGAGAGGGGAGGGGTCTTCAGCGCCCGGCAAAGCTTCCCCGCAGCAGGAGCCTCCGATGGACTGTTCACCTGCACACACACACACACACACACACACACACACACACACACACACACACACACACACACACACACACACACACACACACACACACACACACACACACACACACACACACACACACACACTTCAGCGAACCAGTGGAATCTTCCATGAAGATAATTAAAAAAGTCGACTCTTGAGAATTAGCAGATTGTTGTGATTGTGAGTTCCATCTGAAAAGCGCCAGGTTCCCCTGCTTCCACATGGAACGACGATGCTTTTCACGTTTACATTGACGTAGGGTGATTTTACTGACGATAGCTTACATCTTTAGATTTTTAATATTGCCTCTATCTTCCGGTTTTGGAAAATCCAAACCACACGGTGAGAAAACGTACCTTAGAATTCAGCTGAATGACTATTACTATTCATGTCTTAGTTAAAACATAAAATCCCATCTTAAAGCAACGGCACTTCCTCCTTGTCAAAAACGGAAATAACAAATACAAACGTAAGTAACTTTTGACAAAAGCACACGGGAGCCGGAGATCATTTTTAGGTCAGATTTTCCAAAACATCCCCAAATAGAGACAATATTAAAAATCTAAAAATGTGAGCTGTGTAAAATGTAGTATCTGGCGCCGGACCCACCGCCTGGAGGAGGACGTTCTCCTTGCCGGGTTTTCCCGTGGCTGTGGCCACCATGGCCGGCCTGGCTCTGCGTTCTGAGGTGAGCTGCTCGCCGCGGCTCTTACGCTGACACCAGGAAACAAAGGGAAACATAATAAAATATACCAACTAAAAGCTAATTTTACAACGCATAACAAAAACAAACAAAAGAAAAAAATGCACCAGATTTGAGAAAATATGAGTTTTTATCTACATTGAGATTTTCTGCGTTTTTTATTTTGGGGGCAAAAATCTCTTTAGTCCTTTTAAAAATCGAGGACGAAATCTCAAAATGTATAATTCTTTTGCCTTCTACTGACCTCAAGTCAAAATACTTGGGTATTTTTATTTATTGTTTTACTCCTTTTTGGAATTTCTGTAGAATATCCAGAGCACAACGCTGGCTAGGGCAGGTTGCCAGTGGGAAGCGACTGACTCTTGTTTCTAGTTTCTTTCGTTAGCATGTAGCCAAAAGGGCTGATTTGCGGAAGTGTAAGAGTCGGTAAATCCCTGAGAAACCTGATAAAACGCACGGCTGTCAGACACTTTTCCCTCTGTGTAACACGCGTCTCAAAGCTTTCGTGAAGGAGATTTATGTTTTTTTTAAAGGTGTAATCATACGGAAGCACAGTGAGAAGCCGCAGCAGAGCGGTCATTTTCCCAGCACTAAAGCCTTTAGCGGGTTGTTGCTATGAACCGTAATAAACGGTGGAAAACCAGCAATTTAGGCACCGTTCACACGTATATGGATATTCCCCCATCCCCCGTTGAAAAAAACAAAACAAAAAAACTCGTGACCACGCCAACAGTGATTTTAAAAATTCTCTCCGTCCACACAAGAAAAAAAAAAAGAAAGATAAATGCAAACGCCGAAATACAGTAGGTGGCGATAACGTCTCATAGAAATTTATGTCCAACACCACAGGAAAAAAAACATTAGGCGGACGACAGAAAAGCTGTGACGACTGCACCGAAAAGTCGACATTGAGGGCGAATCCACAGAGAATGAACGGCAGCGGCTAAAAGCGCCGTGTGTTGCGCCGTCTGTGCCGCCTCAACGCCCGCCTCAACGCCCGCCTCACAAGGGATTTGGGGAAACGCTCCGCCCCCCCCCCGCCCCGTTACGCACGGAGAGGGGGTTCCCCGTGACGGCGTCTCCCCGTGCGTGACGTCGGCTGCGATGGGGCGGGGGAGTTTTTTGGTGCGGGCAGTTAGCAGCAACTTGTGTTTGTGAATGACTGTTTTCTGCAAGGAGGCTCGTTTGCATATAAAGGGGCCATTTTTTACATTTTACATTTCATTGATCAGACGCTTTCATCCAAAGCAACTTACAATTATTCAAACACCCATGGACGCAGCCATCAGGAGCAATTAGGGGTTAAGTGTCTTGCTCAAGGACACTACAGCATGCTAGCAGGAGGAGCCTGGGATCCAACCAGCAACCTTTAGATCACTAGACCACCAGCTCTACCTCCTGAGATACCATCCCCGCAAACGCAAATTTTTGCGGCAAACGCATGCAAAGTACCTAATTCAATTGAAATAGGAGCAAATAGCACCGGCGCACCGAGACGCGATTTGCTTTGCAGTGCGGTTCGAGGGGCATTTCACCCCGTGCTCCAAGAATTAGACGGTTACCATTTGTGTTATTTGCGCAGGTTTAGCGGCCGCAAAAAGGCACGTCGTCCTCTTGTGAGTTCGCCTCCCAGGTGTCAAAAAAACAAAAACAAAAACAAAAAAAGGCGTCAAACATGGAGGTGAACGTTGCTTCCTGGTGGGTCCTCTCCAGACCTGCAGGGAGCGCCGCATACCTTGATGAGGCCCCCAAAGGAGCGGGAACGCGGGTGCTTCCCGCCGCGTCCTCCAGGCGGTGTCCGCTGGGCGCTGCCGGCGGGCGTCGTCGCTGTCTCCTTGGCGAGCTGCAGCCACGGGGGGGCACTGTTACACACTTGTTTCATCCCGTTCGCTGTAACACGTGCGCAAACGTGCGGAAACCCTCGAATCGGTGCCGACGCCACGGCAGCATTTCAGCCCGACATTTGCGTCCAAACGACTGAGATGAACGGCATCACAGCGGCGCGTCCACCTCAGCAAGGTGGATGGAATCCTTGTGTTTTATTGGGGCGTTTCCAACCCGGGGCTCATCTGGGATGGAAACGCGATGGTAAACGCTGCGTCTTTTGGGGGTTTTTTAGGGGTTGTTTTTCTTCCCCCCTGCGATCGGCTCAAATAACGGTGGACGGGCGTCGATGCGCCGCCCCCACTTTCCGAGTGGAAAAGACGAAGACGCTCCAAGTCGCGAAGCACGGAGAAGCAGAGAGGGCAACAACGGGGAGGCTCCCACTCCACAAGCACAACAGAGATTTTTATTATTAGTCATATTTTTCGGGCTATTATATACTGGCTTTTTTCTATCTTCTAGTTCAGGGCTGCCCAATACGTCGATTGCGATCGAGCGGTAGATCGCGGAGGTGGTGCGGGTTGATTGCGCGACAAAAGACAAAACCGTGGTCGACACGATCAGTTCAGTTAATGCTTTCAAACCAAAAGTGCAACTTCTGTCCTCAAAGCTGCGGCGCCATGACTTGGGGAACTTTCAAAACCTCGCCTCGGCGCTGGCGACCCCAGGGAAGGCGTGTGGCGGCGCCGCACAGAGCGGATCGAGTCCGTCGCACTTTGACAAACGGTTTCAAGACTTTGCTTTACCGGAGCCCATCGCTACATTTATGTGCTTCCCATTTAGGGAAGATGTTGAGGTTGATTCACTCCAACACCCTTGGAGTGTGAGATGTTGACACTTCAGGCAGATATCGAGTTCAAGTCCAGGCCTCATGGAGAGTTTTGGAGGAAAATACCCAAACATGAGGAGACGTGCTGCCTCCTTGACTGCATTATTCAGCTCTACTTGTTTATGCAAGTCGGCCTGTTCCCACAAGAAGATTGTTAAGTCCAAATAGCGTTGCACCGTGACTGACGATCATTGGGAAGCTGCTTGAGGCTGGTTAGCAGCAGCTACTGTCCGGACGATGCAACCCTGACGACTCCATTCAGTGCAAGTCATCAGAGGAGCTGCAAGCCGGAAAAGTGTGGGCAACCCTGTTCTAGTTCATGTTTAGGTTTATAGTTTGTTTCCATTTACTTTAGGGTTTGTCTTTCTGGTTTATTTTTATTGTTAATCTTTAGGTTTATTGGATATTGCAATTTTTTGCAGTTTAATTGGGGTTTTATTGCATATTTCCATTTTTTATTCTTATTACTTCATAATTATTGCCCATTGTTTGAATGATACTTTGCATGAAGTATCTACCTACCTACCTACTATCCACCTACCTACTTACCTACTACCCACCCACCTCCCTACTACCAACCTACCTACTTACCTACTACCCACCTACCTACTACCCACCTACCTACTTACCTACTACCCACCTACCTACTTACCTACTACCCACCTACCTACTACCCACCTACCTACTTACCTACTACCCACCTACCTACTTACCTACTACCCACCTACCTACTACCCACCTACCTACTTACCTACTACCCACCTACCTACTTACCTACTACCCACCTACCTACTTACCTACAACCCACCTACCTACCTACCTACTGCCCACCTACCTACCTACTGCCCACCTACCTACTTACTACCTACCTACTACTACCCACCTACCTACCCATCCACCCACCTCCCTACCTACCTCCTTAACTACCTACCAACCCACCTCTCTACCAACCCACCTCTCTACCAACCCACCTCTCTACCAACCTATCTACCTACCTTACCACCCACATACCAACCTCCCTACCCTCCTACCTAACCACCTATCCATCTATCTATGTCTGTCTATCTACCCACCCATCTATCTACCTACATACCTACCCACCCACCTCCCTTCCTACCCACCCACCTATCTACCTACCCATCCACCCACCCACCTACCCACCCACCCACCCACCTATCTATAATGTAAATGAAATAATGGTGAAGATGAACTATTAATCAACTTGCTGTGGACCCCCGAAACCTCTTGAAGGACCCTTGGCGGGTCCACGGACCCTGCTTTCCCGCTACCTGTCGGATGAGTTTCTTCTTCTTGGCCGAGTCGGGCATGTGGTGGTGCACGTGTCTGAACAGCTCCCTCAGCGCCTCCTCCGTGTGCTGCTGCTGCTGCTGGGGGGCCGGGGACTCCCCGGCACCGGGACCCGGGGCCCCCTGGGAACCCAGGGGGGCCAGGGCCGGCCTCTTCAGAGCCAACCGCAGGACGGGGGAGCCGCTCGCCGCCAGCAGCTCCAGGTCGTCCTGGATAAGGGTTCACATGGAGAACGTAGAAAGTAATAGTTTGTTCATATTTGAATAGATTGTTATTATTTGTTTGCACAGTTTCTGCTGCGTTCTGCCCTGTCAGCCTGTGAAGAGGCACCGCAAGCCATGGATGAACGTGACTTCTCATCCTGACTTACTATCAACTGTTTGTTTGCACATGACACATTTTTCTGTTTGTACATCTTTTGGGCTCCGGCACATCCCATAGTGTTCCCACCTCCCTCACACCGTGCAGCAACACGCAGATAAGACGTGCAGACGCAGGTGGCGTACTGACGCCGGGCGTAAAAGGCGTCAGGACCTACACTTATTCCACTGTGGCCAAATACAAGCAGTGTTACCCTGGTGTGAAGAGCCTTGGAGCCCGTGAAGTACAGCCTGGCATGTTCCCTCAGGTAGAGCGGAGCCTGGAAACAAGGCAGACGTTCACATACCATAATAATATCAACACTGTTTCTAGTATTATCGAGCCATTTTACAAATACGCCTTTTACAAGTGAAGATGTGATTCCCACATCATTTGGATTATACCCAATGGAAACATGTCGTCGCTTGTGGATATTTAGTAGTTAGTACTTGACAAAATGTAGACTAGCCTCTATCCACACACACACACACACACACACACACACACACACACACACACACACACACACACACACACACACACACACACACACACACACACACACACACACACACACACGCGTTTTAATAATTACCCTGAAGAGTTTCTGGGAGTGTTTGATCAGGAAGGCCATGCCGTTGTTTAGCTTCTTCAAGTTGTCCTTCAGGTCACTGGCTGTCATCTGTCCACAGGATGTAACACACACACACACACACACACACACACACACACACACACACACACACACACACACACACACACACACACACACACACACACACACAGTGAATAACATCAACTGGCTCCAATAGCACCTGTCAAGGGGTGGAATCAATTATTATATATATATATATATATATATAGTGTTATATATTATATATGATATGATGCAGCAGGTGAAGAGTGAGTTGTTGAAGTTGATGTGGTGAAGCAGCGTAAGGATCTGAGCCACTTTGACAAGGAGCACATTGTGATGCTGGACGACTGGGTCAGAGCATCTCCACCACCACAGGTCTTGTGGCTGTTCCTGCTCTGCAGTGGTTACTACCAACAGTGTCCAAGGAAGGACGACCGGTGAACCGGCGACATGGTCATGGAGCCCAAGGCTCATTGATGCACGTGGGGAATGAAGTCTAACCCGTCTGGTTCCATCCCACAGAAGAACTACTGTAGCACAAAGTGTTGAAACAGTGGATGGTGCTATGATAGAAAGGTGTAGAACACACAGTGCATGGCAGCTTGCTGCGTATGGGAGCTCACAGTGTCCATGCTGACCCCTGTCCACCCCTGAAAGCACCTACAATGGACATGTGAGCGTCACAACTGGACCATGGAGCAATGGAAGAAGGTGGAGGTCTGACGAATCACCTTTTATTCTACATCATGTGCATGGCGGGGTTAGGGTCCGATCCCATGGAGAATCTGTGGGATGCGCTGGAACAACAAGCCCGATCCATGGGGGCCCCACCTCCAACTTCCAGGACTTAAAGGATCTGCTGTTAACGTCTTGGTGCCAGATACCACAGGACACCTTCAGGGATGTGGGAAAGGTGCGGACGGAGGCCCCTGGGTGCTACGTGCTCGGAAGATGAATACGTCCCGAATCAAGCTGTGTCTTTTCTATCAATTCCAATCTTAAAACTCATGGATCATACAACTGT
Source organism: Zeus faber (assembly GCF_960531495.2). Lineage (NCBI taxonomy): Eukaryota > Metazoa > Chordata > Actinopteri > Zeiformes > Zeidae > Zeus > Zeus faber. Next base: position 34,984,558 of record NC_137191.1, on the reverse strand, counting down.
CCATCACAACGGATACGTGGGCAGAGGTTCTCACGTGTCGGGGCCAGAGGATGTGTGGGGCAAACATGAGGGCGAGGTTGGAGGCGGACATCTTGTTCTGGTCCTGGCGCCGGGCGGTGTGGTACAGCAGGTCCAGCAGCAGCTTGAGCAGCGAGCGGTTGGTGGGCGGCAGGAGCAGCAGGAGGAGCTGCAGCGCCTCCTGCTGGCGCTCCTTGTTGGGCAGCGACGTCTTGTTGCCGCGCTCGTCAAACAGCGTCATGTCTGGATTGATAGGTTACACAAAACAATACAGGAGCATTTATGATCAGAGGAAAGAAAACGTGAAAATGGATTCCCATTCCCATATATTTACATTTCTAGGACTGAATTTCCTCCTTAATGGTCAAGCTGCATATCAAACTGCCACATCGCAACCAGGGCTCCGCAGCGGAGGTCTCGGGCCGTACCTGCGATCTTGAGGTGGGCGTGGAAGTGGCGGTGTGTGAGCAGCGGCTCGGGCAGCTCGCCCAGGAAGGTCTTGAGCAGCGTGGCGGCGTCGTTGGGGTGGAAGTGGCCCGCGTGCAGGTCCACGTCGGCGCCGCCGTTCAGCAGCTCCCTGAGGCTCTGCTGCCGCACAGCGTTCCCCGGGACCCGGAACAGGCCCTGCACGTGCAGGTCTGGAGCAGGGCAAGCAGGAATATAACACACACACACACACACACACACACACACACACACACACACACACACACACACACACACACACACACACACACACACACACACACAGCTGTGCTAGGAAGTATAAAAGTGTTCAATGGGTATAAATATACATTTTTCCACCACTTTTTCCTGAAATTTTGTTTTTATGCTGCATGCATTGCTGTATTTTATTATGTGCTGTGTCTTCAAGTACCTTGAAAATCACTATATAAATATTGTATTAGTATTACTACGACTAAATATTACCATAGTGTGTTTTTCTGTACACGATGAGTAAAAATGGATATGAGATAGGTTAGTCCAACTAAAAGCCGGTCCGGCCGCAGCCAGAATGACAAGATCAGGGTTAGAATCACATCTTGTAATTAGAATTACAGTGATATGTCCTTGTATTCAAAAATCACAGGTTATCTGCAGGTAGCGGCCAATTGTACTTTAGACTTTAATATGTGTAATATAACCTGCTCTGAGTACATTTAACGTGTGTCAAAAATGTGTTTTGTTTTTATTTTAAAAACTTTGTACATGTTATTTAATTAATTCATAGTTAACAAATTCAGAAACATTGTGTTCACATCACGAAGAAACAACAACAGATTAATTAAGGAATTCCTGGAATTCCTGGAGAATTCCTGTGTGACTGGTTGTGGGAGATCCATATGCATATCCATAGGGCGGAAAATGAGTATTGAAACAGTTTCAAATATTCAGAATCCATATTTTCAGACAAATCTGTATTTTTTACAACACTAGTCTGCGGACATTTTTCATGCATCGGCCGATGCCGATGATCTCAAAATGCAATCAATCAATGCGAGCAATCGGTCGACCACTAATTGGCACCACGACAGAAAGGGTGTTAATTTTTATGTTTTTTCGTCGGGGTTGACAGTCGCACAGCAGAACAGTTGAAGGATAACTTGGAGAACATTAACTCACTCTTGCTGAGGTACTCGATGAGCTGGTAGATCTGCGCGATGCTGCCTTCTGACAGAGGAGTCCCGAAAACCACACCCTTATCTGCGGAGGGGGGAGGGGAAATATCAACCCCATGAAACCCTTTGTCTTATTCCCAGGCATACAGGCTTCGAGGGCGGAAACAAGCCCCTCACAAGTTTTTGATTAAGTTATTTATTTGAGCGTTGTTTAACCAGGTCAGTGTGTTTTTGATTGCTGTGGTTTGTTTGTCCACTGTGGATGTTGTTTTATGAACCAGATCAGATTTGTCCTCTACGCTCACCTCCCAAATCTCAACAATGCGGTCTTGTGTGTCAAACAAGCTGATGGATTGAACTGTTTGAACTTCATGTCTGACGTGACATTTCACTGCATATATGTATGCACATGTGTAGAAGTATGTGATATATGGTATACGGGGATGGTAGCTCAGGCGGTAGAGCTGGTGGTCTAGTGATCTAAAGGTTGCTGGTTGGATCCCAGGCTCCTCCTGCTAGCATGCTGTAGTGTCCTTGAGCAAGACACTTAACCCCTAATTGCTCCTGATGGCTGCGTCCGTCGGTGTTCGAACAACTGTAAGTCGCTTTGGATAAAAGCGTCTGCTAAATGACTAAAAATGTAAATGTAAAAAAAATGTAAATATATAAACATCTTGAAGCTCTACTGCCCACTGGTGGGAGTCAGGTGTATTACCTCCACCGGAACGCACCTTGTGGTCGGTGCGAACGCACGTTGTGTTTGCAGTGCACAGAACATTATAATTTACTGTTCATGTACGTACTTAGGTAGGGTTTGTTTGGCCCCTAGTCCCTAAACCTGTCCACATGCAACCAGGCGGAAGGCTGGAAGGATCGTAGCTTTCCTCGAATCTGGAGGCGGACCACCTCGCTTCGGCTTCTACTCCGCTGTTTGTATCTTCTGCCATTCGCCCAAACGCCACGGTGGCAACGAAATGACGAAACGATATCCACCAAAGACCCCTGGCACAGAAGACGTGCAGTGAGGTTTTGGAGGGCCGACCCCCCCACCCCCTCCTTTAGGTCAGATAGCAAAGTAGGTGATGAGGAACCGGAATAAATCCAACCCATACCTTTATGTATTCATTTATTTTCAGAAAGGTTGGATTTCCCTTCATATTGGATCATCAGATTTTTTCCATATCGAAAATGTTGACTCTGATAGAGAAGAACTTGACTCGTGTTGACAAAAAGAAACGTGGACCAATCGCAGTAAAAATGTTCAAATTAAGAAGTAATAGATTTAAATTTAAGACTATTTAATGACCTCAAAGGCCTGATATTTGTAGAACTGAATTTAGGTCATTTTAAAGCTTCTTTACGGAAGAAAGCCCTTTGCTGTGTCTGGTGTGCACTCTGTATGCTCTTAAGCAGGGGTGTCCAAACTACGGCCGGCGGGCCAACTGTAGCCAGTGGTCCATTTTTAATTGGCCCGCAGCAAATATAAAAAAATATATAATGGAATATGGCCCACACATGAAACTTGCGCTTGACTATTGTACTTCTTAGTTTTAACATTGAGTGGAGCTACTGTTTTGAACAAGGCAGCTTCTCCACAAAACAAGACCAATCAAAGAACGAGAATTCAACAATGTTAGCATGTCCAGAAACACAGTTGTGTGGCAATCAAAGACTTGTCCGCTAACTTAAAACATCAAGTGTCAGATAAAGCTTGTGCTTGTGATTTTTACTCGATTGCATGTGATGAGCGCACAGACACCACAGACACCACAGACACCGCACAGCTGTAAATTTCTTTGCGGGGAGTTGATGATAACTTTTATATTACGGAGGATCTGCTTGATCTTAGGAGTCTAGAGGGCACAACGGGTAATGACATTTTTGAAGCTGTGTCTGATGCAATTGACAAGATGGGACTTAAATTGGACAAGCTGTGTGGAGTTGCAACGGATGGGGCTCCAGCAACGACAGGTGAGTGCAAAGGAATGGCCTCTATGGTGTGCGCCAAGGTGCAAGAGAGTGGAGGTGAGGCTGTTAAAATGCACTGTATCATCCACCAAGAAGCCCTCTATGCCAAGACAGTCCAGCCTGGCGATGTGATGAACACTGTTGTGAAAATGTCAACATACGTAACTCTAGCACGAGTGCTCTACTGCAGAGAATTTCTAAATTTCCTATCTGATGTCGATGCTGAATACGGGGACCTACTCTACCATTCTGATGTGCACTGGCTAAGTCGAGGCTCCGTTCTGCAGCGGTTTTATTCCCTGAGATCAGAAACCGACCAGTTTTTGGTCTATGGTTGGCAGACCTGCCGTTTTTTAGTTGATCTTATCATCTTAACACACTGAACAAGAGCCTACAAGGCAAAGACCAGCTTGTACCACAACTTAATGCGCACGTGAAAAAGCATTCCGTGTGGAGCTCCGTCTCTTTGAGACACAACTACACGACTTCAATGTTGCCCACTTCCCCACGCTGTCCGAAATCAAATTTGCTTTTCCAAAGGCCAAGCTTTCTGCTAAAAAGGGGAAATGTGTGTCTGTGATCACATCTCTCATGACAGAATTCAGTCATCGCTTCCAAGATTTTGCTATTATAGAGAAAGAAATCAAGCTGTTCCCGACTCCCTTCCTGATGGATGCAGAAGAGAGTCTGCAATTACAACTTATCGAAATGCAGCTTGATAATTCTCTGAAGAATCAACATCAACTTCTCTTCCTACCCGACTTCTACTGGAGCTAGGAAAAGGCCAAGTTTCCTCTGATGAGGCGCCACGCAAAAAGAACGATGAGTCTGTTCGGCCCGACGTACGTACTGTATGTGAGCAAACAATTCCTCTGTTAACTCTGAACAAAAGCCGATTGAGAACCAAAATGACCGACAGCCATCACTGTGATCTCCTTCGCATCTCAACTTACTCCTGACCTGCCATCACTGCTTCCACTGAGTGCAACGCTGTTCCCATTATAGGTGAGTTAAAAAATACATTACACAGTATTCATGTGTTAATAAGCCCAATGACTTAATTATTTAATTAAGTCAATAAAAGTTGATAACATTTTCTAACAAACGTTAGTCGATGTGTTAACAAGCCCAATAACTTATTTGCACAACAAGCTTGAAATGTACCCACTCCCTTTTCCCCTTATTTGTCCCCCTTCATACAGGGCTGTGAGGGGGGATCACCATCCTGACTAAGAAGCAATATGAGGCTGCTGTTTTGAGAATGTGCTGCCAACTAGTTTTGTAACAAAATAAATGAAAACTCATTAAGAGCAAACGTCTTTATCCGCAAAACTCATTTTGAACATTTTGCGTTCCGTGATATGAGCTGTGCAGAATATTATTTTGGATGAGTTGCACATTGGAATTGCGGGTTATAGAAAAGGTGTTGTTGCAAATAAGCTTACACAGGTTGGTATAGGTGGAAACAGCAAGCGCTCTTTCCCATTCCATGGTAGGTAAAGATAAAGTGTCATATGTTTTTAATTTAAGTTTGTATATTCTGGAAAGGGGATTTTTTTAATGATTGATATTAGTAAGATGTTCAATCACTGGAGGTGGTTGTAGGATGCTCATCAAATTGATTTTACCTTTTAGAGACGGCTGTAGTCGAAGGAATTGAAGGAAGCCGTGGCCACCGATATTATACATTTGGGTTGAGGTTGGGAAGGATATCAGCAAATTGTTTTCAAAAATGTGTAATGGATGAGAAATTCCTTGTCTTCTCCAAAACCTGAAGATTATTGGTCTGTTTTTAACCAGAAAGTCTGGGTTGTGCCAGATTGGCGGTAATTTATTTGGAGAAAGAGTGCGAGCGCCGAGTTTGAGGAATCTCCACCAGGCTGACAGAGTCGTTGTGATGAAGTGTTTTGTAAAGTAATTATGTTTCCTTATTGATTCAGTAAGGAATGGTAGATCAGATAATGATAACTCCTGACATTCTCTTTGTTCAATATCTCGGCATCCATGGGCCGATTGCTGCTCTGGTTCTAACCATGTAATTATGAATTGAAGAGGGTTTGCTAGATGCTCTACAGTCTTTGTTTTTCTGTAGTGTTGCTAGTTTAATTCTCGGTTTCTTGTGTTTTCAATATAATGTATTAATTATTGAGTCTAGAGTATTAAACCAATGCATGGTTGGTTGGACTGGGGTCGTTGAAAATATATAGTTTATTTTTGGTAGTATATTCGTTTTCACAGCTGCTATCCTCCCAGTTAGTGAGATAGGTAGGTTGTTCCATCGAAGTCTTCTTCAATGGATTTGAGCAATGGAGTGAAGTCAAGGGTAAACAAATCTGACAGATTGGTGGAGATATCAACACCCAGGTATCTAATGTTGCCCGTTGGTTAAGGGAAGTTTACAGCAGTTACAGCATTCCAGTTTTAGTCCAGTTTATTGAAAAGTCTGAGATGACGGAGAATTTAGATGCAGGATTGAACACTTCCAGTAGGGATGATATTGGATATAAGAGACAGCACACAGCTGACCTCTGACCTTTGCGTTTGAGGAAGTTGAGCGAGCGAAAGAAGCCTCCCCCGTTGCTGCCGGTCTTGGGCGCATCCTCCCCCAGGAGCTGGGCGAACTCGGCTCCCGGCAGGTCGATGAGGCGCGTGACGTTGCTCAGCACCAGCTCCAGGAAGACATCTGGCCTCTCGTGGCGAAGCTTCTCCACAAAGAAGTCCGGGTTGAAGATGACGGGCGGGCGGGTGCTCGGGGCGGCGCCCGGCGTCTCTTGCTGACTGATCACCATGCTGCACGCTGTCCCTCTAGACACAAACATGTAATCAAAAAGAGAATCTCTCTCTGGCTCCATGGGTGGATCACCTCTTCCAAACTAGATGTTTAGAAATCATGTCTGCAGGTATCAAGAGTTCCATTTTTATACATTTTTAAAACCAATTTTGATTTGATTTTTGGACAAATCCGTTTTGACAATAACAAATACTGTATATGGATGGAACAAAATCTGACAATATGGTTGAAATAAAAACGTGCCACACAAAGCTATTAAAAACAGCTATTATATAATTAACTGAGTTAATTGCAAGACAACTGCACAGCCTTATCCAAGGAAAATATTAGTTTCCAAATTTGATAAATAATATTTGTATAATAATAATAATTATTATAATTATTATTATTATTATTATTATTATTATTATGAATAAACATATTATTATTATTATTATTATAACAACAACAACAACAACAATAACAACAACAATAATAATAAAAACATAAATATTATTGCAGGCAGCAATACACAGGGTCCAGTTCAGTCATGTTTCAGTACGTATTACAGTACCTTTTTCCAGGTCCATTATCAACACCCATTATAAAGTTGTATCATCAGTTCATACCGTCACTTGACTTTACATCAGCGTTACATCTCTATTCAGTCCCAATTTCCCGAGTTTCCAATGAACGCAGCATCGACTCACGTAATGACATGAGTTTTCTGTGAACTGTAACATGCAGAATTACTGATACAAGCTGATACTGGACTTAATTAACTATTTTTTTTCAATAGATGTTTGTTGGTGTCTGATGTTTATGTTTCACCAGGTACATGTTGTTGTTTGTTTCTATGTTTGTTTCATCATGTACATGTTGTTGTTTGTTTCTATGTTTGTTTCATCATGTACATGTTGTTTGTTTCTATGTTTGTTTCATCATGAACATGTTGTTGTTTGTTTCTATGTTTGTTTCATCATGTACATGTTGTTTGTTTCTATGTTTGTTTCATCATGTACATGTTGTTGTTTGTTTCTATGTTTGTTTCATCATGTACATGTTGTTGTTTGTTTCTATGTTTGTTTCACCATGTACATGTTGTTGTTTGTTTCTATGTTTGTTTCATCATGTACATGTTGTTGTTTCTATGTTTGTTTCATCATGTACATGTTGTTGTTTGTTTCTATGTTTGTTTCATCATGTACATGTTGTTTGTTTCTATGTTTGTTTCATCATGTACATGTTGTTGTTTCTATGTTTGTTTCATCATGTACATGTTGTTGTTTGTTTCATCATGTACATGTTGTTGTTTGTTTCTATGTTTGTTTCATCATGTACATGTTGTTGTTTGTTTCTATGTTTGTTTCATCATGTACATGTTGTTTGTTTCTATGTTTGTTTCACCATGTACATGTTGTTTGTTTCTATGTTTGTTTCATCATGTACATGTTGTTGTTTGTTTCAATGTTTGTTTCATCATGTACATGTTGTTGTTTGTTTCTATGTTTGTTTCATCATGTACATGTTGTTGTTTGTTTCTATGTTTGTTTCATCATGTACATGTTGTTGTTTGTTTCTATGTTTGTTTCATCATGTACATGTTGTTGTTTGTTTCTATGTTTGTTTCATCATGTACATGTTGTTGTTTGTTTCTATGTTTGTTTCATCATGTACATGTTGTTGTTTGTTTCTATGTTTGTTTCATCATGTACATGTTGTTTGTTTCTATGTTTGTTTCATCATGTACATGTTGTTGTTTGTTTAATCATGTACATGTTGTTGTTTGTTTCATCATGTACATGTTGTTGTTTGTTTCATCATGTACATGTTGTTTGTTTCTATGTTTGTTTCATCATGTACATGTTGTTTGTTTCATCATGTACATGTTGTTGTCTGTTTCTATGTTTGTTTCATCATGTACATGTTGTTGTTTTTTTCATCATGTACATGTTGTTTGTTTCATCATGTACATGTTGTTTGTTTCTATGTTTGTTTCATCATGTACATGTTGTTGTTTGTTTCTATGTTTGTTTCACCATGTACATGTTGTTGTTTGTTTCTATGTTTGTTTCATCATGTACATGTTGTTGTTTGTTTCTATGGTTGTTTCATCATGTACATGTTGTTTGTTTCTATGTTTGTTTCATCATGTACATGTTGTTGTTTGTTTCTATGTTTGTTTCATCATGTACATGTTGTTTGTTTCATCATGTACATGTTGTTGTTTCTATGTTTGTTTCATCATGTACATGTTGTTGTTTGTTTCTATGTTTGTTTCATCATGTACATGTTGTTGTTTGTTTCTATATTTGTTTCACCATGTACATGTTGTTTGTTTCTATGTTTGTTTCATCATGTACATGTTGTTTGTATCTATGTTTGTTTCATCATGTACATGTTGTTGTTTGTTTCTATGTTTGTTTCACCATGTAAATGTTGTTTTTTTCTATTTTTGTTTCATCATGTACATGTTGTTGTTTCTATGTTTGTTTCATCATGTACATGTTGTTGTTTGTTTCTATGTTTGTTTCACCATGTACATGTTGTTGTTTGTTTCTATGTTTGTTTCATCATGTACATGTTGTTGTTTGTTTCTATGTTTGTTTCATCATGTACATGTTGTTGTTTGTTTCTATGGTTGTTTCATCATGTACATGTTGTTTGTTTCTATGTTTGTTTCATCATGTACATGTTGTTGTTTGTTTCTATGTTTGTTTCATCATGTACATGTTGTTTGTTTCATCATGTACATGTTGTTGTTTCTATGTTTGTTTCATCATGTACATGTTGTTGTTTGTTTCTATGTTTGTTTCATCATGTACATGTTGTTGTTTGTTTCTATATTTGTTTCACCATGTACATGTTGTTTGTTTCTATGTTTGTTTCATCATGTACATGTTGTTTGTTTCTATGTTTGTTTCATCATGTACATGTTGTTGTTTGTTTCTATGTTTGTTTCACCATGTAAATGTTGTTTTTTTCTATGTTTGTTTCATCATGTACATGTTGTTGTTTCTATGTTTGTTTCATCATGTACATGTTGTTGTTTGTTTCTATGTTTGTTTCACCATGTACATGTTGTTGTTTGTTTCTATGTTTGTTTCATCATGTACATGTTGTTGTTTGTTTCTATGTTTGTTTCATCATGTACATGTTGTTGTTTGTTTCTATGGTTGTTTCATCATGTACATGTTGTTTGTTTCTATGTTTGTTTCATCATGTACATGTTGTTGTTTGTTTCTATGTTTGTTTCATCATGTACATGTTGTTTGTTTCATCATGTACATGTTGTTGTTTCTATGTTTGTTTCATCATGTACATGTTGTTGTTTGTTTCTATGTTTGTTTCATCATGTACATGTTGTTGTTTGTTTCTATGTTTGTTTCATCATGTACATGTTGTTGTTTGTTTCTATGTTTGTTTCATCATGTACATGTTTGTTTCTATGTTTGTTTCATCATGTACATGTTGTTGTTTGTTTCTATGTTTGTTTCACCATGTAAATGTTGTTTTTTTCTATGTTTGTTTCATCATGTACATGTTGTTGTTTCTATGTTTGTTTCATCATGTACATGTTGTTGTTTGTTTCTATGTTTGTTTCACCATGTACATGTTGTTGTTTGTTTCTATGTTTGTTTCATCATGTACATGTTGTTTGTTTCTATGTTTATTTCATCATGTACATGTTGTTGTTTGTTTCTATGTTTGTTTTACCATGTACATGTTGTTGTTTCTATGTTTGTTTCACCATGTACATGTTGTTGTTTCTATGTTTGTTTCATCATGTACATGTTGTTGTTTGTTTCTATGTTTGTTTCATCATGTACATGTTGTTGTTTGTTTCTATGTTTGTTTTACCATGTACATGTTGTTGTTTGTTTCTATGTTTGTTTCACCATGTCCAGCACGCTGCCAGCACAGGTTAAAGAGTGAATGAATCATTTAAAAAGAATAACTAACACATACAGATACACTTGTTGCGTGTACTGACTTTATCCTAAAAATTAGAAGTTGGCTGTCTCATACCTGAAAAAAAAGCAATTGGATGATGATTTCACGAAGCGTTTTATTCCGCAAACTCACACCCGCCACCCACCCGGAAGGTTTAGATACCTTGGTTTGTGGGCGATGCACAAATATTCGGCTACTTCTGGTCAAATTTCATCGGGTTTTCACTAGTTCCTGCTGCGAATATGGATCGATATTGATTAAACTTGAACCGTGAGATGTCTGAGACATCTCGGTTCTAACAAGACCTCAACTCTGTTCGTAGCTCCAGAGGTTGTTCTGTTCCAGACACTTTTAGCCAGAAAAATTCCATTCCATAATAACAACAATCCGAACAATATCAACAGCAGGGGTCCTGCCGGCTGGACCCCTAATAAAAATATTAATAATGATGATAATAAAAATGACAACAATTATAATAATAATAATAATAATAATAATAATAATAATAGCAGCAGGCAGCAATGCATAGGGTCTAGTTTAGTCATGCTAGGTAGGTATTACAGGTTCCGGAGCTTCCAAAGGTTCCGAGGTTCCTGAATCTGTGCTCTGAGATTAAAGGAATGGACGTTTGGAGCGGACTGAGGGACTCTCTGCTCCTGTGGATTCCTTCTTTAACCGCTTTCCTTCTGCGGGGATGAGGGTGGAGCCGGGCTCGGGTTGAGAGGAGTTTGAGTTCAAATTGCCGTTTTAGTTAGACCCGCCGCCTCGACTATTCACGGAGGTCCCGGTACTAACGAGACTTCAACCACGTTCTTAGCTTCTGACCTTGTTCTTTTCTGGATAGTTAAAGCCCGAAAAATTCAGAGGGAAATAGTAAACAATAATAATAATAATAATAATAATAATACATATACATATAGCTGCAGGCAGCAATACACGGGGTCCAGTTTAATCGTATTGGGTGCGTTTTAGTTTCCCGGGTTCCCTGAAACGCAGCACAATTTTCATTGTTGACTTGAACACAGCATGTATAATATTCTAACGCCTAAACACGACAGAGTGACCGAGTCCACGCCGCCCACTGGACACGGTCCAACTGGACATTGTCAATCAGA